>NC_080165.1:24718413-25022042 GCF_950295315.1 Erinaceus europaeus
AGGATCCTGGTTCGAGCCCCCGACTCCCCACCTGCAGGGGGGTCGCTTCACAGGTGGTGAAGCTGGTCTGCAGGTGTCTTATCTTTCTCTCCGTCTTCCCCTCTATTTCTCTCTGTCCTATCCAACAACAACGACATCAACAACAATAAAAAGGGCAACCAAAAAAAATAATTAAAAAAAAAAAAAGAAAGCCTAAGGCAGTCGCAGCAGTGAGATGCCAAAACACTTGCCTATGGGGCTGGTGAGGTAACTCCGCACGCTCCAAAGCACTGTGCCTTTGCAAATTGCTCAGATGTGTGCATGCTCCCCCCCCCCATCTGAGCCACCCTCCCCATAACGCCAAAGCCTCTTGGGGGCTTCTGCTCTGCCCTCCAAGTGTAGCTATCCCTGTGGACTCACTACTCCCTCCTCCATGTCCCACCAGTGCCCTTCCTGGCCTGTGGCCCTGAATTCCTCCTGATCTGTTAGCCACACCTGAACTTCATGGGGGCAGACATGGTGTCTGGTTTATCTGGGGTCTGAAACCGTGAGGCAGTAATATTTGTGGATGAATATATGCTGTGTGAAGCCTTATGATGCCCCCCACACACACACACATACACTCGCCTGCTTCAGCTCACTGCTGTTGAGGAAGAGGTGCTGCAGCGAGTTGCTCACGGGTCGGAAGGCCCCAGCTTGCAGGGCCCCCAGCGGGTTTCCTGAGAGTTGCAGTTCCAGGAGGACAGACAGCCCCTCCAGGGCCCGTGTGGGCACCTCTCGGAGCTGGTTCCTGTCAAGGTGCAGCTTCTCCAGCTCCCAAGCTGGGCCCCATGCCCGGGGGGACACATGAGTGATGCGATTCCCGCTCAGGTAGAGCCAGCGCAACGCCTTCACCCCCACTAGATCGCCAGGGGCCAGGCGCTCCACTGCATTGTCCTGCAGGTGCAGGGAAAAGAGGCCCGGCAGGGCGCACAGCGCTGCCCCTGGCACCTGCATGAAACGGTTGCGCTCCAGGTACAGGTAGGCCAGACGGGGAGCTCCTTCCAGGGCAGCAGCACTGAGGCCCGAGAGCTGATTGTCAGAGAGGTAGAGATAGAGCAAGCTGCCCAACCCGGCCAGCGCCCCAGCCTCCAGCTCGCCGATGGCGCAGTGCTGCAGGTGCAGCGACACCAGGCCACTCAGGCCTGGGAAGGCCTCCCGGGACACGGAGGGGAAGTGGTTCCTGCGCAGATCCAGGAGCTGGGTGCCATTGGGGAAGCCGCGGGGCACGGCCTGCAGGCTGCGGTTCTCACAGCTGCTGTGCTGGGACTCGGAGACGCACAGGCAGGCGCGCGGGCAGGGCCGGTTCGCCCCGTCTGGGGCTCTGGGGATGGCCGGGGCGCGGGGCCGCGCCGCAGCGACTTCCTCCTGCTCCTCTTCGGCCTCCGGGCAGCGCAGGTCTGCCGGCCGCAGGGCGTCCAGGGCCTCGCCCCGCAGGCGCCGGGGCCCCCAGCACGCGCCGTCGGAACGCACGCGCGCCCGCGCCAACCACTGCAGCAGAGGCCGGGCCCCGCAGCCGCACCACAGCGGGTTCCCGCGCAGGCTCAGGCGCCGCAGGCGGCTCAGGCCGTGCAGGGGCGGCGGGCCGCGCAGTTGGTTCCCGCGCAGGTCCAGCGTGTGCAGGCGCGGGCAGCCGGCGAAGGCGCGGGCGCCCAGGGCCTGTAGGGCGCCACGCTCCAGCCGCAGCTCCCGCAGGCTGGGCAGCGCCAGCCCATCCTCCTCGCCCGCGGAGGTGAAGGGGTTGTAGCCCAGCTCCAGGAGGCTCAGGCCCCGCGCCTGGGACAGGGCCAGGCCGGGCAGGGCCTGCAGCTCGTTGTGCTGGAGGCTGAGGCGGCGCAGGGCGGGCAGGCCGGCCAGGGCCTCGGGCGCCAGCACGCTGAGCGCGTTGTGGGACAGCCGCAGCCAGTGCGCACGCAGCAGCCCCTGGAAGGCCATGGCGGGCAGGTAGACCAGGGCGTTGTGCGCCAGGTTCAGCGTGGCCAGTGCCCCCAGCGCCGCGAACGCGCCGGGCCGCAGCTCCTCCAGCTGGTTGCCCTCCAGCTCCAGCCGCTGCAGCGAGCCCAGCCCGTCCAGGGCCTCCTGTGGCAGCACACGCAGGCGGTTGTTGGCCAGGTTGAGAAGGAGCAGGCGGCCCAGGCCGCGGAAGGCGCCCTCGGCCACCAGCTCCACCTGGCAGTGGCGCAGGTCCAGGTGCGTCAGGTAGGGCAGGTCCTGGAAGGCTGCTCGAGGGATCACCTTCAGCGCGTTGCCCTGGAGGTCCAGCCGCTGGGTTAGCTGGGGGTGGGGTGAGGGTGAGCTGCACGGGTCTCAGCCTGTGCGCCTTGCTAACACTGGCCTTCGCACATGCGATACCCTTACTTGGAACACACTCCTCCCACTCATCTTTCCCTCCTTTTCATCCTGCTCCCTGACACCTCCTCCGGGAAGCCTTCTTCCCCAGCCACCTGGGCTGTCTTCATTGAATTATCACTTGCCTACTCACATTTCTTTTCTTCCTTTTTTTTTTTTTTTTAAATATTTTATTTACTTACTGGATAGAGAAGAAAAGAGAAATTGAGAAGGAAGGGGAGAGAAGGAGGGAGGGAGAGTGAGAGAGAGAGACAGACAGAGATCAGCAACACTGCTTTATTATTTGTGAAGTTTTCCCCTGCAGGTGGGAGCTGGGGTTCCTTGCATGCTGTAACGTGCACTCAGCCATGTGTCGATGCCTGCCCTGATTTTATTTATTTATTTATTTAGCCTTTTTTTTTTTTTACCGCCATTGTTGCTACTGGATAGGACAGAGAGAAATCAAGAAGGAAGAGAGGGGAAGAGAAAGATAAGACCCCTGCAGACCTGCTTCACCTCCCATGAGGCGACCCCTCTGCAGGTGGAGAGCTGGTGGCTCAACCAGGGATTTTTACACTAGTCCTTGCTGCACTTCCTGCCACGTGTGCTTAACCCACTATGCTACCATCCACTCACCCACTTTTTTTTTTTTTTACCAGAGCACTCCTCAGATCTGGCTTGTGATGGTGTCAGGAGTTGGAACCTGGGACTTTGGAGTCTCAGGCACAAAAGTTTTTGTTTTTGTTTTGTTTTTTTGTTTTGTTTTCATAACCACTATGCTATCCTCTAGACCCCTGCCCACTCACTTTCTCTGCCTTCTTCACCAGTTCTTACTACTTAGGACAAAAACCACATCTTTTTAATGTTGTCTTCAGGACTTCAAAGCTGCAGGCTGATTTTTTTTTCAGAGACAGAGAAACAAAGGGAAAGACCCCACAACACCAAAAACTTCCCCAAATACCAACAGGGCTGGGCTGGAACTTGAGTCAAGCACATAGCAAATGAGGCAACCTACTAGGTGAGCTACCTTGCCAACCCCAAAATTCACATTTTATACAGGGATCTCTCCAGTTCTTTGCCACAGGGCCTATAGTTAGTTCATAAGGTACTGACTAGATTGTCTCCCTGATGGTGGTTATTATTTTTTTAAATTTTTTATATTTATTTTCCCTTTCGTTCCTCTTGTTTTTGTTGTTGTAATTGTTATTGTTGTTATTGATGTCGTCATTGTTAGATAGGACAGAGAGAAATAGAGAGAGGAGGTCAAGACAGAGAGGGGAAGAGAAAGACACCTGCAAACCTGCTTCACCACCTGTGAAGCAACTCCCCTGCAGGTGGGAAGCCAGGGGCTCGAACTGGGATCCTTACTCTGGTCCTTGCGCTTTGCACCATGTGTGCTTAACCCGTTATACTACCGCCCGACTCCCGATGGTGGTTATTATTATCCCCGTGTTACAAATGTGAAGACTGAGGCTCAGAGGGAAGAGATTTCCCTACTGTACCACCCCACTCACCTCAGGAACGGCATTTGGCACCTCCGTGAGGTTCTGGTGCCGGCAGGCAGCGTGCTGCTGGGAGCTGTCGCAGATGCAGACCTTTGGGCATCGCCGGGCAGTTGTATGCCAGGCTGGGCCCAGCAGCAGCAGCAACAGTAGTGGAAGAAACAGCTGCACAAAGATGGGAGTGGGGCTTTGAGACCTGGGAGAAGGAAACAGCGACAGTCAGGGTGGCAAGCGCCCTATGCTGTCCACTTCTGGAGCCCCAGCCAGTGCAGCAACTGGCACCAGAGACCCTCAGGGGAGGAGTCAGGGCCCTGAGCCTCACAGCCCTCCCCCACTCCCTCCGTGCTACTAGGACTCTGTTGGTAGCCGTCTTACACTGGAGGAAACAGGCGGAGAGAAGCAGCCCTTTGGGCCTCTTCCACTGCCTCCCTTATGCTAAATTCCAGTGACTCCAGGATCCAGGTGGTGGTGAGAATCCAGGTCTTGGGGGGGGGGGTTGGACAGCTCACTGTGAGGTGGGTAGAGAGCTGCTGGGTGTCCTCACAGAGTGGTGGCAGCGATCTGAAGACAGCTTGACAGATGGAGGGGAGGACCCGCCAGGTTATTGTGAAGCAAGACTAGGGGGAGAGCCTGGTATAGTGGAGTCTGGGAGCCTTGAGGGGCCTTCATGCCTGGTCAGAGGCCACACCAGCCATGGGCTGGTGGCCTAGACCTCTTCTCTGGTTATTCCCAGCTGTCCTTTCATCTTAATCTCTTAGTGCTATACTGCATGGGTGCGGGGGGTGGGGGGGGGAAGCCGAGGACTTGGACTGGGCTGTGCTTCCAGCAAGGTCTGTCCACTCCCCCACTGCCCATCCCTGGCCCCCACTTCTCCCTCCACCTGCTACCCAGTCAACCCCTTTACCCCACAGCCCCTGCCTGTGGCTTCTTAAGGTGACTGCAGCCATGGTGGCTCTCCTCCAGACTTTCCCATAGCCCTGCTTCACCAAAGGGGACTCCACAAAATACAGATGGACCTCACCCAAACCGCCTCCACCACCTTTGGTGGAAGCCCCACCTCTCCAGCCGGACCTGCTCCAGCTCTCCACCACCACCCTGTGCTCCCCGCCATTACACTCCGGGCAGAGCTCCTTCCCACCACCCTGACAGCTCGGTACCCCACTCTCCCTTCTGTCCTCTGCTTAGGCCTCAGCCTCTGAATCCCTGTGCTGCCCACCCCCGCCCATCTGTCTCTTTTCCAGTTTCCTTTAGGGGTCCAGCCTTAGAGCTCTGGTCTCTGGGGCCTGCAATGATGCCGAGGCTCAGGGTGAGCCAAAGAGGAGGCCCCTTGTGGACAGACCCCTGGAGGGACAAGTCCGGCTCAGAGGCTGCTGAGGCCTGAAGCAAGCCTCCAAAGGATTAGCTCACAGACCGCAACCGGTCTTCACCACCTTCCCAGAAACTGCCTCTGTAGAAACCTGGAGTGTCTCAGGCCTAGGCAGAGTCCAGTGCCCCCACCCCCAAATTCTCAAAGGCCCAGAGGGCCAGGGGTTTTCTTGTGGCCACTGAACTTCAGTGATCCCCACTTACATTACCAGAGACCCAAAGACTCACCCCTTCATGCCTCCTCGCACTCCCAGTCCAGCCTGGAGCCTCCGCACAAGGGAAGGACTGGTCTCTGCATAGATGCCTGTGGGAGCTCCCCTCCCCAGAGAAGCGGGGCAGGGCTGAATGGGAGGCATTGTAGGAAGCCCAGCCTGAGATGAGGTGAGGGGGGGCTGGGCAGACATGGGAGCAGTGGCTGGAGTTACAGGGCCTCCTGCTAGGCAGAGGTTCAGGATTGTAGCTCAGGCCTCACAGCCTGGCTGAGACGGTGGAATTCAGGGGCTGCCAGGCAGGAAGAGGCTGTGGTGACTGGCCTGTGGACCCCACATCTGGGCTTCTTCCTGGCATTTGGACCCTGAGAGGGAGGCCCCCACTGAGCCTTAGTTTCCTTCATAGGGTACCTAGTTCATAGGGTTGCTGTGGGGCTATTTTGTGATTGTATTTAAAGTTTAATACTGCACATAAATATTCTATAAATTTGTTCTTCACACACATCAGATGACTGGAAGCTATCCAACACTAACTTTTCTTTGTTATGTTGATTCATTGTGGCTGTTGCACTCTGGGTTCAAACCTCTGCTCTCCACCTGCAGGGAGAAGCTTCAGGAGAGGTGAAGCAGGTCTGCAGGAGTCTACACCGCAGATTCATGCATGAGAGTTGGAGGTTCTAGGTTCAGTCACTGGAATCACATAAGCCAGAGCTGAACACTGCTGTGATTAAAAAAGAAACTAAACTGACCAGGGGAGGGCCAGGCAGTTGTGCACCCAGCAGAACACATATTACCATGCACAAGGACCCAGGTTAAAGCCCCTCCCTGGTCTCCACCTGCAGGGGCTGGAGGATAGGTGGCAGCTTCATGAACAGTGGAGCAATGGCGAAGCTGTCTCTCCTCTACCACCTCTCCCTCGATCTTCTTCCGTCTCACCCTCTAGCAATAGAAAAATTAAAGGGAAAAAAAATAAAAGGCTGCCAGGAGCATTCATCTTGAAAACAGAGTTCCAGTGATAATTCTGGTGGACAACAGAAGTAAACAAACCAGGGGAAATGGCTCAACTGGTAGACCATCAGACTTGCATGCATGGGGCCTCCCAGTTCTATCCCCAGGGCCAGATGTACTGTAGCTTTGCTCTAGCTTCTTATATGGACTCTTTTTTTAAAAAAAAATATTTTTGTTTATTCCTTTTGTCGCCCTTTTTTTATTGCTATAGTTATTATTGATATCATTGTTGTTGTATAGGACAGAGAGAAATGGAGAGAGGAGGGGAAGGCAGAGTGGGGGAGAGACAGACATCTGCAGACCTGCTTCACCGCTTGTGAAGCGACTCCCCTGCAAGTGGGGATCCAGGGCTTGAACCGGGACCTTCCACCGGTCCTTACACTTTGCACCACGTGCACTTAACCCACTGCGCTACCTCCCGACTCCCCAATATACATTTTATAATTCTAATTTTTTTTTTAAAATAAATTTATTTCTTTATTGGGGAATTAATGCTTTACATTCAAGAGTAAATACAATAGTTTGTACATGCATAACATTCCCCAGATTCCCATTTAACAATACAACCCCCACTATTTCATACATCATTTTTCATGGACCTGTATTCTCCCCACCCACCCACCCACCCCAGAGTCTTTTACTTTGGTGTAATACTCCAATTCCATTTCAGGTTCGACTTGTGTTTTCTTTTCTAATCTTGTTTTTCAACTTTGGCCTGAGAGTGAGATCATCCCATATTCATCCTTCACTTTCTGACTTATTTCACTCAACATGATTTTTTCAAGGTCCATCCAAGATTGGCTGAAAACGGTGAAGTCACCATTTTTTACAGCTGAGTAGTATTCCATTGTGTATATATACCACAACTTGCTCAGCCACTCATCTGTTGTTGGACACCTGGGTTGCTTCCAGGTTTTGGCTATTACAAATTGTGCTGCCAAGAACATATGTGTATACAGATCTTTTTGGATGGATGTGTTGGGTTCCTTAGGATATATCCCCAGGAGGGGAATTGCAGGGTCATAGGGTAGGTCCATTTAATATATTGCTGTAGCTCTTTCAGTAGAAGTTTGATGTATTTAGATGGCTTCTCATTGGGTGCATAGATATTAATAATTGTTAAGTCCTCTTGATTGACTGATCCTCTGAGCATTAAGTAGTGTCCATTCCTATCTTTTTTAATCTTATCTATTTTAAAGTCTATCATGTCAGATATGAGAATAGCTGTTCCTGCCCTTTTTTGTGGGCCATTGGCTTGTATGATAGTTTTCCATCCTTTCACTTTAAGTCTGTGTTTGTCTTGTTGAGTTAGGTGAGTTTCCTGTAGACAACATATTGTTGGGTTGTGTTTTCTGATCTATCTTCCTACTCTGTGTCTTTTAATAGGTGAATTCAGGCCATTGACATTTATTGATATCAAAGATTGAAGATATTTTAACGCCATTCTTGTAGAGTTTTAGAGTGTTTTGATATATGTCCTATTTGTGGTGGTCTGGTTGTTTATAGAAGACCTTTCAGAACTTCTTTCAGGGCAGACTTGGTGATGGTTGCTTCCTTCAACTGTTGCTTGTCTGAGAAGGTTTTGATGCTTCCATCTAGTCTGAATGACAGTCTAGCAGGATATAGTATTCTTGGCTGAAAGCCTTTCTCATTGAGCACTCGATAGATATCTTGCCATTCTCTTCTGGCCCTGTAGTGTTTGTATGGAGAAGTCTGCTGCTAATCTTATGGGTTTTCCTTTGTAGGTGAGTCTTCGTTTTTCTCTTGCAGCCTTGAGGATCCTTTCTTTATCCTTATTCCTTTCCAATCTAAGTATGACATGTCTTGGTGTCTTTAGGTCTGGGTTAATTCTGTTTGGGACTCTCTGGGCTTCTTGAATCTTTATGTCTTTTGGTGTTGTCTAGACTAGAGAAATTTTCAGCTATTATGGCCTGGAGAATGCTTTCTTCCTCCCCTTCTCTTTCTTCCTCTGGTAAGCCAATAATGCGTATATTGTTTCTTTTGAAGTCATCCCATAGGATTCTGTTGTTTTCAGCATCTCTTAATCTCTTTTTGAGATCTCTTACTTCTTTTTTAGTTGTCTCTAATTCATCCTCAATCTTGCTAATTCTGTTTTCAGCCTCATAGATTCTATTCTCTCTGCCCTCTACTGCTTTCTGGAGTTCATCTATTTTGTTGCCTTGCTCTGATACTGTTTTAGCTTGTTCAGCTAGTTGCCTTCTTAGCTCAGCAATTTCAGCTTTCAGCTCTCTAATAACCATGATAATTAGAATTTTCTTCCATTTTCTCATTTGTTGTTCCTGCATTTCTGATTACAATTTTTTCAAATTCTTTACTCACTCCTATTATTATTTCCTTAGCTAATGTTTGGATGTTGAACTCGTTGTTTTGTGCTTCACCCTCTGGAGGAGTTTTAGCTGGACTCTTGTCCTGGTTCGAGTCTCCAATATTTTTTCTTGTTGTTTTAACCATTTTATATATGTTAACAGTTTTTTCAATCCCTGAGTTGGAGCTCAGTGGTGTAAAAGCCTCTTTTTTTTTCTTCCCTGTAGGCTATGGGAGCCTGAGGGCTTTTAAACTATCAATAGGCTTCTTAGCTTAATCACTCACTCCTGACCAAGAGATAAAGCAGGGTGTGGCAGAGATAATCTAGTGGTTATGCAAAGAGACTTTCACAGACCCTCAGCTATGCCACTGAGGTATAGGTCTTCTCCTGAGTTTCCCGGTTAGATCTCTGTCCCCTGGTGTCCCTCCCTGTTGCTGCTCCAGATTCTGAGGGCAGTAGCAATGGAGACTCAGAGTTGCACTTAGTGAGTCTCTGGGGAGTCCTTTCCTCCCTTCAGCTGTCCCCTTGTTGTGGAGCAGACTGGAGGTGGTGTCTCCACTGATAAACTGTTGAACTGTTAGGAGCCACTTAATCTCTCCTTAGGCCCCTCTCTCCTCTCTGTCACCAGTTTGTACTCACGGGTGATTTACTGGGTTCCTGTGGTCATTCTAGTCCTGTCTTGTTTCGGTCTGGGTGGTCTCCTTTGGTATTCCTAGTTGATCCGGGAGAGGAGAGGAGAGGAGAGGAGAGGAGAGGAGAGGAGAGGAGAGGAGAGGAAAGGAGAGGAGAGAAAGCGATCTGCTGCTCGTAGCTCCGCCTCAGGAAGTCTAATCCTAATTTTTTTTTTTTTTAAACCAGAGCACTGCTCAGCTTTGGTTTATGGTGGTGCAGGGGATTGGAGCCTCAGGCATGGGAGTCTGTTTGCATAACCATTGATATCTACCCCTGCCCAACTTTTTTTTTTTTTTTTTTTTACCAGAGCACTGATCAGCTCTGGCTTATGGTGGTGCTGGGGATTGAACCTGAGACTACTCAGCAAGTCTTTCCTATGTGGGATCCCAGGATATCCATCAAGATATCTACAATTTTCTAGAACCCAAATCTTGGTGCTCAGGTGCCCCAGAGACCTGTACAATCTCAGAACTGAAATATATATATATGCATATATAAGAAGTTGGGTGAGGGGCAGAGGGAGACAGCATAATGGTTATGCAAACAGACTCTCAAGCCTGAGGCTCCTAAGTCCCAGGTTCAATCCCCCGCACCACCATAAGCCTGAGCTGAGCAGTGCTGTGGTGTTTCTCTCTCTCTCTCTCTCTGCATCTCTCTCAAAAATAAAATTAATAAAAAAAAATTAAAAAAAAAAAAAAGAAGTTGGGTGAGGAGCCGGGGGGCTCGAACCAGGATCCTTGTGCCAGTCCTTGCACGTCACACTCTGTGTGCTTAGCACAGTAAGTTACCGCCTGGCCACTTAAAAATTTTTTTAAATTTATTTCCTCTTGTTGCCCTTGTTGTTTTACTGTTGTAGTTATTGTTGTTTTTCTTGATTTTGTCATTGTTGGATAGGACAGAGAGAAATGGAGAGAGTAGGGGAGACAGATATGGGGAGAGATAGACACCTGCAGACCTGCTTCACCTCCTGTGAAGCAACTCCCCTGCAGGTGGGGAGCCGGGGGCTTGAACCAGAATACTTCGCCAGTCCTTGCACTTTGTGCCATGTGTGCTTAACCCGCTGTGCTACCACCCGATTCCCTAATTTTTTTTTAAACTGAAAACTTTTTTTAATCTTGTGTTTATTTATTGGATAGACACAGTCAGAAATTGACAGGGAAGGGGGTGATAGATAGAGAGAGAGAGACTGAGAGACACCTGCAGCACTGCTTCACCACTTGTGAAGCTTTCCCCCTGTAGGTGGGGACCAAGGACTTGAACCTGGGTCCTTGCGCATTGTAACATGTATGCTTAACCAGGTACGCCATCACCCAGCCCCAATTCCCTAATTAAAAAAAAAAAATTTAAATACTTATTTATATATCCCCTTTAGTTGCCCTTGTCTTGTTGTAGTTACTGATGTCGTTGTTGTTGGATAGGATAGAAATGGAAAGAGGAGGGGAAGACAGAGAGGGGGAGGGAAAGATAGACAACTGCAGACCTGCTTCACCTCCTGTGAATCGATCACCTGCAGGTCGAGATGGCTGGGGAGATAGATAGCATAATGGTTATGCAGTATTCTGCAGTGGAATAGCATAATGCCAGAGATGATGATCGTAGTGTGGAAGCGCTCGCACCCCATGAGGAGCTGGCCAGTCTTGCAATGATGTTATTCCTCGCGCCCACCTTTGCTGCAGTTTTTATGAGATGTTCATGAAATGACAGAGTGCGATCGAGAGTAACGCCAAAATAGACTGGCTGGGCTTCATGCCGGATTCTCGTATCGCCAAGCTGCACATTAAGCTCACAGGAGGCCGAGGCATGGTGTAGATGGAAAACAGATGATACCATTTTTGCAGTGCTAGGGATTAGTCGCCATTTTTTACAGTAATCAGATATCAGAGACATGTCTTTCGTGAGTGTTTCCTCCAGGATGTCGAACTTGGATGCCTGAGTTGCACAGCAGATGTCATTGGCGTAGATGAACTTCCTTGAAGAAGTTTCTGGGAGGTCATTGATGTAAATATTAAATAGTGTAGGAGCCAGAACAGAGCCCTGGGGGAGGCCACTTGAGACAAGTCTCCATCTGCTAGACTTGTCACCCAGATGCACCCGGAATCTTCTGTTTTGGAGAAGAAACGATATAGTGTTGGCCACCCATGGAGGCAGGCATCTTGAGATCTTGACTAGGAGTCCACGGTGCCAGACCGTGTCATAGGCTGCTGTGAGATCAACAAAGACAGCACCCGTCTTTAAATTCTTCTGGAATCCATTTTCAATGTAAGTTGAGAGGGCCAGGGCTTGTTCGCAGGTAGAATCTTCCTGGGCGGAAACCAGCTTGGGCGGGTGATAGGAATTTCTCTGTAAGAGGAGAAATACGTGACAGAAGCAGCCTCTCAAGGAGTTTGTAACACACGGAGAGGAGAGAAATTGGTCTATAGCTGGCGGCCAGTGTTGGGTCTTCCTTTGGTTTCAAAACTACTATCTTCGCACGACGCCAAATTTTGGGCATAGATTCAGATTCCAAGATGTGGGACAGGAATGTAGTGAGCCACTTCTTTGCCGCAGGGCCCAAGTTAAGAATGAGTTCTGGGGTGATGTTATCATAGCCAGCAGCCGTTCCCGGTTTAACCCTCTTCAAAGTGTCTTCCAGTTCAGACAGTGTAAAGGGAGAGAGTTTTGGAGATGGACAAGATAAACGGAAGTGGGATGACGACTCATGGGAAATTTCTCTTTTCCAGACTGGGTCGATCTTAGCACGTCCAACTTGAGTTAGGTGACTGGCCACTGAGTTTGGAGATACGGGAGGATGGGAGACGGGAGAGGGTTGGCTACTGGCACCCAGACTATGAAGAAGCTTCCAGGCCTTCCTACTTGAGTGGGTGAAGTTCAACTTTGAGTTGTTGCCAGTGGGCTTGGCGTGCTGCATCCAGGGAGGCAATGAGATGGTCAGCCACATCTGGGTCGCCCGACTCATCATACTGCTTTAGTAGTTGCTCGCATTCAGCATCAAGACAAGGCGTATAGTTAGCACGTCTCCCACGAGGAATGGCTTGGGAAGCTGCTTTGAAGATGGCTTGGCGGAAGCGCCTGTAGGAATATTCAGAGGGGATAGAGTTAATTGGAATTGCAGGAATAGATTTGTTGGTAAGATCACTGAACAGACGCCAGTTTGCTTTCCAAAAGTTCCATCTTAGTTTCTCCAAGCACAGAATCAGTGGGAGCTGGAGACCAATGTGGATGATAGCTGGGCGGTGATGACTGTGCGGGAAGATCTTGAGAACTTGTAGTGGGAAAGGCTTGGCCGTTGATTGTGCTAATCCAGCACAGGTTGGGTTGATGAGTCTTTATTCCATCTAGCACTGTGAAAAGAGCCTGGTTGTTTGGGATCGTATAATAGGGAGAGGTCATTCGCTGAAGCCCAGTCGGCTAAGATAGAGCCATCAGCACGAGTGGAGGAATATCCCCAGTCTCGGTGATGACTATTAAAGTCTCCAAAGTAAATGGCTGGGTGATTCGGGCTAGGCAGGACCTCATTATCCCATGAGGCACTGGGAGGCTTATATATGTTGACGAGCTGAATAGTTCCAATAGTAATGGAGTCGTAGAAGGTCGAAGAGGCCGTATGGTAAACGTCCGCAAGACACGATTTGGCGTAGATGGCTCGGCTATGTTTAGGATGGAGATTATAGCATATTAAATCGAATCCACTGATGGTGAATCGAGCAGCTTCATCGACTGCTATATGTGTTTCTTGTAGGCAGATAACATCTGCCTGATGCTGTATCGCCAGTTGACCAATAAGAACGCGTTTGGCAAAGGACAGCCCCTCAACATTAAGTTGGAGGACTCGAAGAGCAGGACCAACAGCTTGAAAGCTGTCAGGAGCTGCTTGTTGCTGGCTTTGAAAGTGACTGGGATCCATGTGGATTCAGTCGGCTAGGAAGGATCATCAGTTTCCCCAATGAATGGGTACTCATGAGATGCACCACAGGAAGGTCGATCCAATGCATCCCAGTATGGTTCCGTAGCCCCCATGTCCACTTGGTCGATTCCAAATTATATTCCTCCATGAGGATAATTTCTGGAACCATCCGTTCCACCCCGGTTCCATGGCTGCCAGTTCTTAGCAACATCGCCCCACCAGATATTAGTCGGGATGCGGCATCATCTAAGTTCATTTCCCACATCTACGCTTGAGCAGACCTGCCAATATACGCGATACGCGATATCTTCGCCCACCCTGTCCAACGCTTGACGTCTCATCACCCAATCTGGTCCCCTACGCCTACACTGAACTTCTCTGTTCCAGTCTCTTGGAAACAGAGTTGGCAGTCAGCTGAGGTAAAGAACAAACACCTCATCACAAACCCCTGCAAGCGTCAACCCGGCTTTGACCTAGCACGTTATGATTGGGCCCTCCTCAATCGCTATCGAACAGGCCATGGCCGGTGCGCCGCTATGTTCCATCGCTGGGGAGCCAGAGACGACCCGAACTGCCCCTGCGGCTCCAGACAGACTATGACCCACATAGTCAACAACTGCCACCTCTCCAGATTCAAAGGAGGTCTCGAAACTTTACATCAGGCTCAACCTGACTCTGTTGACTGGCTACGGAAGAAGGGCAAACGCTAGAAGAAGAATGGTTATGCAAAAAAGACTCTCATGCCTGAGGCTCCAAGGTCCCAGGTTCAATCCCCAGCACCACCATAAGCCAGAGCCTAGTAGTTCTCTGGTAAAACAAAAACAAACATTATTGATTAGAAAGTCAGAAACTGTCAGGAAGGGGAGATGGAGATAGGAAGAGAGAACAACAATAACTACATAACAATAAAATAACAATAAAAAACAAGGGCAACAAAAGGGAAAATTAATTTTTAAAAAAAGGAAGAGTCGGGTGGTAGCGCAGCAGGGTTAAGCGCATATCCTTTTCTCCCTGTCTTCCCCTCCTTTCTCCATTTCTCTCTTTCCTATCTAACAACGATATCAATGAAAACAATAACCACAACAATGAGAAAACAAGGGCAACAAAAGGGGGAAAATAGCCTCCAGGAGCAATGGATTTGTGGTGCAGGCACCAAGCCCCAGCACTAACCCTGGAGACAAAAAAAAAAAAAGTAAAAAGGTAAGACATCTGAAGCACTGTTTCATCACTCACAAAGCTTTCCCCATGCAGGTAGACTGGGGGCTCGAACCTGGATCCTTCTGTATTGTATAACGTGCACTCAACCAGGTGTATATATATATAATTTTGCCTCCAGGTTTATTGCTGGGGCTTGGTGCCTGTACTGTGAATCCACTGCTCCTGGTGGACAGTTTTCTATTTTATTGGATAGAACAGGGAAGGGGGAGATAAGAGAGGGAGGGGAAGACAGAGGGGGAGAGAAAGATAGACCTGCAGACCTCCTTTTCCGCTTGTGAAGCTACTCCCCTGCAGGTGGGGAGCTGGAGGCTTGAACCGATTTTTTTTTGCCTCCAGGGTTATTTCTGGGGCTCAGTTTCTGCACCACGAATCCACTGCTCCACTGCTCGTGGAGGCTATTTTTCATTTTTATTGGGTAGGACAGAAAGGGATGGGGGAGAGAAAGAAGCACTGCTTTACCATCACAAAGCTCTCCTCCTGTAGTAACTGGAGCTTTGCACCTGGGTCCCTGTGCATGGTAGCATGTGCGCTCAACCAGATGAGCCACCACAGCCCCCACACAGAACTTTAATTTATTGTATTATCTTTATTTATTGGATAGCCAGCCAGAAATCAAGAGGGAAAGGGGGGGACAGAAAGAGACACCTGCAGCACTGCTTCACCACTTGTGAACAATGACATCAATAACAACAATAAAAAACAAGGGCAACAAAAGGGAAAATAAATATTTAAAAAAGTTATCAAATGAGTGTGTCTGTGTGTGTGCGTGTATGTGTGTGTGTGCGTGCATATGGTGGTGGGGGTTCAGGTACAGGCACATGATGGTGGAAGAAGCCCTAGGTAGGGGATTAGTGTTTTGCAGAAAACAGAAATTTTATACATGTACCGACAACTATACTTTCATTATCTTTATTTATTAGAGACAGCCAAAAATTGAGAGGGAAGGGGGTGGTAGGGAGAGAGAGAGACATCTGCAATGCTGCTTCACCATTTGTAAAGCTTTCTTCCTGCAGGTGGGGACTCAGGGCTCAAACCCGTTCCTTGTGCATTGTAACGTGTTCTCAACCAGGTGTGCCATCAGCCAGCCCAATAACTGTATTTACTGTTGACTATAAACCATTAATCTCCCCAATAAAAAATAAGTTCTATTTGAACTCCAAAACTCATTTCTTGCCTGATTTCCTGAAGGTTTTCCTGACTTGGTATCCACAAGTCTACACTGGATCACTCTGGTTCCTTGCACCAGACTGATAGTACCCGTAGCTCAGAACAGAGCCTGGCCAGGGGATGTGGAGTCAGTGGACCTCCACCTGCTTCCCTTCACATCACCTCATAGAGGAAGGCAAGACATCTCTGCCACCTGGCCATGAAAGAAGCCACCTGGGTGGTCCACAGCCAATGAGAACCAGTGCCTGAAGAGATCCCAACCCTGAACCCCCACAAGTTGCTGCCCCCTTCCGGACATTATCCACTCAGATGTTAGAGGGGAAGTGGCATGCCAGGTCTGGGGACAAGGCCTACCCCAGGTGATAACACAAGGTTGGCACATGGGGCTCTTCTGCAGATAGATAACCCGTCAGATAAGCGAGGCCACTCCACTGTGCCTGCATGTGGCAGGCCCCAAGAAAGAAGCACATTAGGCAAAAGGTTTGTTGGTCTCACTACTGCCACATAGGACTTTTATTTATGAAGCCTTGGGCACAGCCCAGACACAGAGAGAACACAAAGGGAAAGCACAGGGCATTTCAGGGCTGCTAAGGTCGTCCCAGGGCAACTCCAGCCCAGTCCAGTCCCCACCCCACCCCTTTCCCAGGTCCTTTAAATGTGCCTGAAATGCAGCTCAGGCATGCGTGGGCTCTGCCCCTGACCCCAAGGCTGGAGGACAGGTTTGGCCCTGCCAAGGTGCCTCCTCCAGCTCAGCCCCCAAGCCTGTCAGGCATCTCAGCAGCCAGGAGAGGCCCCACTGGGCCTAAAGTCAGCACAGTTCAGCCAACTCCAGCTTCAAGACTCTTCAGTGTCCACGGGCTTCCTGTCTGCACAGGCCGGGCACCAGGATCTCACCCTCTGCTGACCATCCCGCTGAGCCCACCTGTGACAGTCTCTGTTCCTCAGGCAAGAGGTCGGTAGAGAAGGGATGGACAGCAGAGGCCACAGTGGCTGCAGGACAAGGGCTTGGCAACAGGAAAACAGAGGCTCAGGCAGAACATGAAAACACAAGTCAGCCACAACGTGGAGGGAGCGCAGTGCATGTGGACACAAGTCCCCAGACTTTGGTGCAGCCCAGGAGGGTAAGGAAGGCCAGGTGGGCGGGGAGAGCCATGTCGTCAAGCCTGAGGCACAGATGAGGAGCGCCCTTAGATGGTGTTATGTTTAATGGCAGAGCAGCTCACAGCCCTTTGGCCTGGGGCCAGGCTCCCTTCCTGGGCTAGTCTGACAGGGAGACATTAAAAACCCAAATCCAAGAGGAAGTACACACCTGCACACGCACCACACGGACACACACTCGGGACCAACTCGACACATTTGACACAGACCCTCCCTGCCTCTGACCAGTCTTTCCCCTGGGTCCCTTCCCAAGTCACTGGTCCAGGCAGAGGGGTGGGTACAGGCTGCTTCCAGTCTAGACCTTGTAAAGTGTCTGCAGCAGGTTGTGGCGGGCAAAAGAGCAGGACTCCAGGGCACCGTTGGGCCTGTGGGAAAGATGGTCCAGGGAAGCGTCAGCACACACTGGTGTACAAGTAAAGGCGGGGCCACTGGAGCCCTACCCGGGTCCTCAGAGACTGGATGGGTATCCACTACCACCAAGCAGGGACTGCCTCTGCCTGCCACACTTCATCTGAAGACACCAGAAGTGTATCTAGTCAGAAGCCAACCAGGGCACTACACAGGGTGTCAGTGAGGACATGCCCCATGACATTCCTGAAGGGACCTACAGGACAAAGCTCAGGTTTCTGGATCTCTGGGTATGACACCTCCAGGCGAGGGCCCGTGGCTATGGAAGACCACTGTGATCATAGACAAAGAATTGGTTTCAGATCACCAAGCACAGGGCTTTCTTTGGTTAGCACGGCAAGCAACCTCCTTAACTGATGCCAGTGCTCATTTCTTCTTCCAGAAAATGGGCTGCTATATTCCCTCTACCTCTCTCAGGGGAAGACACAGTCCTACAGTACTGTCCCTGGCTGAGCACAGAGGGAAAGGCCTCACAGGGACAGTGAAACTCAAACACTGATGCTAAGGGCTCTCGAATACTCACTTGGTCACAAATGCCAGTAGCAGTGGTGCAAGAGCCTTGGGGAAGTAGTCCTGCTGTACCATGTGGTTCAGCGCCATCAGGGGTCCATACAGGCTGGTAATCGCCTTGATCTTATCTTCACTCTGCCAAGGAGAACACAGTGGAAGGCAGGGTGAGTATCAAGGTCACCAGTGAGGCCCTTGGATGTCAAGGTCAATCCCATCATGTAGACCAGGCTTCTTAAGCAGATTCAGGCTTGAGGGCAGATAAGGACTTGGGGTGCACTCTGGTGCACTGCCTCTCCACTCCTCCTGGGCCCCCCACACCTTCCAGCCGCACCTTAAGCAGACCCATGTGGATGAGAAGCCTGGTGAGGAAAGCGTTGGAGTTGAAGGAAGAGGAGCTGAAGGCCTTCTTCATCAAGGCATCTGCAAGACACAAGCAGCAGTGGGGTAAGGTGCTTGTTGTGGAAAGAGCTGGCCACAGGCAAAGGGATACATTCCGCCCTCAACCCTGAAAAACATACACACGAGCTGAATCTTGCTTCCCTGTCCTAATCAGGAAGTGGGCACTGGAGGTAGGATGTGGACAGCAGTTCCAGACCGAGGAGAAAGGTAGCACTGAAGGAAGGATTTTTGACATCCGTACTCTTCCCTGTCTTGACCTCTCAGTAAAGCAGACTTAGGGACCATAGGAGAATCATCTGAGGAGGTTTTACTCACATATTTTTTTATTGCTACTGGGGTTATTGATGGAGGTCGGTGCTGGCACTAAAAACCCATAACTCCCGGTGGACATTTTTTCCTTTCTATTTTTTTTTATTTGATAGGACAGATAAAAATTGAGAAGGGAGGAGGAAATAGAAAAGACAGAGAGAGACCTGTAGACTTGATTCACCACTCATGACCTGCAGGTGGGTAACAGGGGCTCAAACCTGGGTCCTTGTACATAGTAACGAGCATTTAAGCAGATGCACCACTGCCTGGCCCTTGGTTTTAGTCATGTTACAGAGATGAGGGGGAATGGACAAGAAAAGGGAGAGGAATGGCTGGGGTCTTGTGGGCTCCGCACCTAAGGTACTGGCTTCTGTGCTAGGCTGTTTCAGGAAACAAATCAAGTAACTGGTTACTAAAAATGTCCAAAGAGTTGGGCTCTTAGGAAGCAGACTTAAGAGATTGCCATTGGCCTGTGCATTCTCACTTCCCACTGATTCTCAATGCTGTCCAGAGAGCACTGATTTTAAAGAAAGTATCAGGCTTCCAGTCTTTTCTACCCCTTTAAAATTTTTTTTTTCTATATTTGTTTTTCCTTTTTGTTGCCCTGGTTGCTTTTCATTGTTGTAATTATTGTTGTTATTGATGTCATCGTTAGATAGAACAGAGAGAAACGGAGAGAGGAGGGGAAGTAGAAAGACACCTGCAGACCTGTTTCACCACTTGTGAAGAAGTGACTTCCCTGCAGGTGGGGAGCTGGGACTCGAACTGGGATTCTTATGCTGGTCCTTGTGCTTTGCGCAACCTGTGTCTTAACCTGCTGTGCTACCGCCCAGTTTCCCTTTTTACCCCTTCCTATGTGCTGTACCTCCCCTTGTAGGGCCTTTCCTCCCTTCTTTACTTAGCTTGGAGGCTCAGACAGCTGTGGACAAGGTGGAAGGTCATGGTACTATTGACAGATCTGAGAAACTAGGGGCCAGGCAGTGGCACACCTGGCTGAGCACATGACAGTGCACAAGGATTGGGGTTCAAGCCCCTGGCTCCTACCTGCAGGAGGAAAGCTTCATAAGTGGTGGAGTAGGGCTGCAGGTGTCTCTCTCAATCTCTATCTCCTCCTTCTCAATTTCTCTGTCTCTATCTAATAAAAGAGAGAGTGAGAGAGAGAGTGTGTGTGAGAGAGAGAGAAGAGAGACTTGAGAAACTGAGGGCTGGGCAGTGGCACAGTTGGATGAGTGCACACATTACAATGTGCAAAAACCCAGGTTCAAGCTGCCATCCTTACCTGCAGGGAGGAAGCTTCACTAGTGGTGAAGCAGTGCTGCAGGCCTCTTTCTCCCTGTCTCTCCACCCCCAATATCTCTGTTTTATCAAATAAATAAATGTAATAAAGAGAGAGAGAATTGAGGAAAACTGATAGGTCAGGGTGGGGGCAGCAATATATATATATATCATACATACATACATACATAAATGTAAAAGAAGAGAGAGAGAAAGATTAGGTGGGGACAGCGGACCAGAGATCCAAGGCAGGTTCATGAAGGATGTGGGGAAAGCAGGCATCTTTCCTACAGGGGGGACATCAAATGCTGAGTTTCACAGGGAAGGCAGAGGCTTAGTTCATCATCTGCCTCCTCAAGGAGGTCTTTCTGTACCAGATGGCACCCGGGCTGAGTGCTAACTATAGTGCAGCATGATTCTGGGGACGATCTCAGTTTCCCCAGCTATAGAAAGGAGAGCAGAGGGCTGGGGAGATAGCATGGTGGTTATGTAAATAGACTTTCATGCTGGAGGCTTCAAAGTCTCAGGGTCAATCTCCAGCCCCACTACAAGCAGCGCTAAACAGTGCTCTGGTAAAATAAAATGAATAAATAAAGAGGAGGTTGGGGTAGGAGAGTCTATTATGACTGGAGCAGAGAGGTTGCAGGAAGCACATGTCACTTGAGCCTTGAATCAGACTCAGTCAAGCACCCCACCACCTCGCATTACCTACTGCATCATGCACTGCTGTCCTCACTGTGGCTTCGTCCTTGAACACAGATGAAATCTTCAAGAAGGTGGAGACCACCATCTCTGGGTCAGAGGTGTCGGTCTGGGGATATGAGACAACATTTGGTCACGAGGGGCTTGGCAACACAGTAGAGATGTTCCTGGGCTCTGCTCGAAGGCAAGGTCAGTCCTGCCTTCCTTCATGCTGCTCCCTTGGAGCCTGCTATGCACTTGGTGGCAGATGGGTAAGTGTGTACGCTACCTCTGCTGATTGGGATATAGGGCAAGAATGATCTCACTAATACAGCAGAATAGTCAGCAGCAGTAAGTAGAAGGGTGGGATAAAATAAGGCTCATGCTACATAATCACATCTGTCAAGAAAACAAAATGGGGGGCCAGGCAGTAGCGCACTGGGTTAAGCACACATAGTACGAAGTCAAGGACTGGCATAAGGATCCCGGTTCAAGCCCCGGCTCCCCACCTGCAGAATGGAGTTGCTTCACAAGCGGTGAGGCAGGTCTATAGGTGCCTACCTTTCTGTCCCTCTCTCAACTTTTCTGTCCTATCCAATATCCAAAAAAAAAAAAGAAAAGCCACAGGAGCAGTGGATTCATAGTGTAGGCAGCGAGCCCCAGTAATAACCCTGAGGCAAAAAAAAAGAGAGAGAGAACAAAATGTACAAGACATAAAAGGGGAGTGGTCTGGGAGGTGAAGCAGTGGATAATGCACTGGATTCTGAACCATGAGGTCCTGAGTTGGATCCCCGGCGGTACATGTGCCAAAGTGATGTCTGGTTCTTTATCTCTCTCTCTCCTCCTGTCTTTCTCATAAATAAATAAATTCTTTAAAAAAAAAAAAGACATAAAAAGGGAAGCACAATAGTAAGCCTCTGATAGTAGTGCTGCAGTTTCTCTGTATTTGTCACATAACCTTTCTAAGCCGCAGTGTTTTCATTTGTAAAATAGTGACAGGTTCTCCATTCTGGCTTGTTGAGTGGGTTAAACGAAGTCATAGCCAACACAGACAGGTGGTGCTCAGAACTTATCTCAGAATGAAGGAGTGAGTGAACAAACCAGCTAGCTATCAAACAAGAGGTGAGTCAGGGCAGCTGCCTTGCAGTGAGCTATGATCTCCACAGGGTCTAGGGTGGGAGAATGGCTCTTTGCAGAGGGAAGCCTAGATGTGCCGTACACTTGAGAGTTCTGGGAAACTGCCCTAACCCAGTGAGCCTGCCAGGCCTAGTTCCCAGAGGCCAGTCTCCAATCACCAGACTCAATCACAATAGTCACAATTATTTACACATGCACGGATTAAAAATAAATAAATCACACCAGCAGTCCCAGCTCCCCAGCAGTGTTCCTTACACTCCCCTGTCCTGTCCCTTTTCTCTGTGGGCTGGTACCTGTTGGGTGATCAGCACAGAGCTCTTGGGTCCAAGGCGCAGCAGCTTCTCAGAGGACGGAAAAGCCAGGAAGGTGGAGACATCTGCAGGCATCGGGGAGGACAGCACAGGAGCTGGTTCCTATAGAAAAAAGAGGTGACTCTGGAGAGATCTGAACCTAGATTCCTCACCCTCACTCTCTTCAATCACAGCTCAGTGTATAATTCTTCCTTACAATCATGAGCAGTTCCACAGAGGGTGGGGAACCCAGAAGCTGAGTAGAGGAGCCTCTGGGGAGAGACAAGGACCTCCTTAGGTCTGATCAAAGGGATCTGTACTATGACATGCAAAGTTCCAGAAATGACTCAGTGGACATGAACCCTAGCAGGAATGGGAATCCAGCCCAGCCCAGTACTGCTGGTGAGAACCAGATCTTAGTCTCAATCAACAGAAGTTCAATATCAAGAAATATCTGGCCATAGCTTGAACTGCTGCTACCTAGATCCTGGACTGCTCTCTGTTGTGTGTGAGCAACCCTGGTTGGAGCCGAACTCCAAATACTGGAGGGAGCAACAGTGCTGTGGTATCTGTCCCTTTTCTGTCTTTCTATCTGAAAAAGTCAGACTGAAGCAATGAAGCTCCAATGATGACAAAGAAAAAGCAACTAGGCAAGCAGCTTGTTCAACACAGGGCAAGTAGTCCAGACTTATCTGGACCTGGCAGTCTGGACGCCAACCAGAGGGGAACCTGGTGGGGGAGTGTTCCTACAGATCACCAAGTCCAAGAAAATCCACTGATGGACAGGAAGAAAAATTATTTGTGCTTTTTTTTATCCTATTTCAGAAATACATGTTACAGGACACACATAGTATACAGCATAGCAAATATTAAGAATGTTACAATTCGAGAATTGGTGGTTTTGGTGGTCAAGTCGTAAGCATTATCACGGTGCTTGCTCTCCAGCCTGCCCACTGTGCTCGAGTGGTTTCCATCCCTGCCACTCCTGTGAAGATAGCTCAGGATTTTACATGCATTCTGATCCAAGCAAACAATGGGGGACTCACCCCACTATTGGGGTCCAGAATTGTCCTTGATGGTGTCTTTATCTCTTCTCCTTGCCCTTGCTGCTGTGACTCCTCTTCTTCCTCTTCATCCTCCTCCTCCTCCTCATCTTCTTCTTCTTCCTCCTCCTCTTCTTCCTCTTCCTCATCCTCTTCATCATCCTCACCCTCATCATCACTGCAGAGGGGACTTGGCTAAAGCAGACCCTCCCTGCCCAGTGGCCCACATTGACTCTGAAGTCTGCCTCCATGAACCCAGGTAGGAGGAGCAGCTGCTCCCTGGGACAGGAAACATGGGACAGAGGGGAGCCTATCATTCATTTCCCACCACCCAGGGAAGCTCGTGATACAGATACAGAAGGATTAAGTCCTTTCTCTGTCCCAAAAGCATTCAACATGGCAGAGAAAGGGAGGAAACTGTTCACCAGAGACAGGGCCCTACAGTCACTTCCTGAAACGAACCTACACGGGCTCCACAGAGCCAAGAATCCTTACTCGCTGGCATCACTTTCTTCCTTGTCAGACTCAGCCTCTCACTTAAGAACAATCCTGAGCCTACCCCACTGCAGTTCCACAAGTCGCAAACTATCTTAGTCTTGTATTTCTTTGTCTGCACTGACTGCACTACTCCCGGCAGTCTTTTTTTCTCTCAGAGATCAGAGAGTGAGAAGGAGGGACACTGAAGCACTGCTCATAAAACTGCAAAAAAAAAAAAAATCCCCTGCAGGCACTCCCGTTCGGTAGCCAAATTCAAGTCTTTGCTCACTGCGATTTATACGCTCCATGGCGTGAACCACCTTTCAGGCACTAGTAGTCTTATGTCCCTTTCTATTGATTTATTGACAGAGACAGAGAAAATGAGAGGGAAAGGGAAAGAGAGAAAGGAGAGACACCTGCAACACTGTCTCACTGCTAATGAAGATTCTTTCCCCCTGCAGATGGGAACCAGGGGTATGAACTCCAGTCCTTGCCTATGATCACATGTATGCTCTATTAGATGCACCACCACCACCAAGCCCCTTCTTTTGCACAAATAACAGAAAAAATGAGGGAATGGCCCTGCCTATGGTCTCTCGACCCCACACCGTCCAGTGGTTACTAACCTGAGGGACGCCAGCACCTTGGCCATATTGCAGCCTTCTAGCACCTCTTTCAGCTGCTCACAACATTCTTCTCCCAGAGTGTTGCCTATTCGGGGCAAGGGTGAGAAGGTCAAGGCAGGCTGCAGAGCTTGTTGGCAGGGTTATGCCAAAACTATACCCCAGCCCACTACCATTGAGGTCCAGCTTCTCCAGCTCAGCCTTGTCCACCACAGCCTCAGCAACAGACAGAGCAGCATCTTTTTTGATTTCACAGAATGACAAGTTCAGCTCCTAAAAATGACAGGTAGGAGTAGGTGGAGGCAACAAGACCAGATTCTTTTTTTAAAAAATATTTATTTATTCCCTGTCGTTGCCCTTGTTGTTATCAATGTCATCATTGTTAGATAGGACAGAGAGAAATGGAGAGAGGAGGGGAAGACAGAGAGGGGGAGAGAAAGACAGACACCTGCAGACCTGCTTCACCACCTGTGAAGTGACTCCCCTAAAGGTGGGGAGCCAGAGGCTTGAACCGGGATCCTTACGCTGGCTGGTCTTTGCACTTTGTGCCACCTGCGCTTAACCCGCTGCGTTACCGCCCGACTCCCAAAAACAGATTCTTTTTTTTTTTTTTTTTCCCTCCAGGGTTATTGCTGGGCTCGGTGCCTGCACCATGAATCCACCGCTCCTGGAGGCCATTTTTCCCCCTTTTTGTTGCCCTAGTTGTTGCAGCCTCATTGCGGTTATTATTGCCATTGCTTTGTTGTTGGATAGGACAGAGAGAAATGGAGAGAGGAGGGGAAGACAGAGAGAGAGGGGAGAGAAAGATAGACACCTGCAGACCTGCTTCACCGCCTGTGAAGCGACTCCCCTGCAGGTGGGGAGCCGGGGGCTTGAACCGGGATCCTTACGCTGGTCCCTGCGCTTTGCGCCACGTGCGCTTAACCCACTGCGCCACCGCCCGACTCCCCCAAAAACAGATTCTTAATTTGAAGCCTCAGCTTCCCCAAGGTTATTCTCCAGCTGGACAGAATAATAATAACTGGTCACCAGAAATGTATCTCATGGGGCAGAGCAAGTGCCTTGTCATGTACGTGGCCCAGGTTTAATTCCTGTACCACTCAGTAGTGCCATCCCACTGGGAAGGGAGCAGGGAGGCAGGAGGAGGTCATTGTCTTTAAAGTCCCAGGCTCAATTACTAATGACTAACATGACATTACCCCTCACTCCCATTTTTTTTTTTTTTAAGATTGTGAGAAAGAGAAGCCAGATCACCACTCTATACACGCAGTACCAGAAACTAAACCAGAGGCTCAGAGATGCAAATCCTGCATTCTACCAGCTGAGCTACTTCTCTGGATACCTCCTCCCATTTAAGGAAAAACAAAACAAAAGCAAAAATAGAAGAAAAAAAAAGATTTTTAAAGAAAAACAAAAGTGAAAAAAAAGTTTGTTTTTTTTTTTAAAAAGATTTGCTCTAGAGCATCAGGGTGATCTGAAATTGATCAACTGGGTCCACAAAACACAGTTATCTTTTTTTAAAAAAATATTTTATTTTATTTATTTATTCCCTTTTGTTGCCCTTGTTGTTTTATTGTTGTAGTTATTATTGTTGTTGTCGTTGTTGTTGGATAGGACAGAGAGAAACGGAGAGAGGAGGGGAAGACAGAGAGGGGGAGAGAAAGATAGACACCTGCAGACCTGCTTCACCGCCTGTGAAGCGACTCCCCTGCAGGTGGGGAGCCGGGGTTCAAACCAGGATCTTTATGCGGGTCCTTGTGCTTTGCGCCACCTGCGCTTAACCCGCTGCGCTACAGCCCGACTCCCAAAACACAGTTATTTTAACTCTTAGCAGTCTATTTGCAGGAACTGCTTTCCAATAAACAGTTACTATGTTAAAACTGAATTTGCAAAAGTAAGATTACCAATCAGAAACTCATAACCCCAGTCTACTTCTTTGGTTCCTTCCGAACAACTGGAAGACACTTAGGTTTAGTGCGGACACTCCTAAAGCACAGGAACCCCATCTGCCACACATGAAGAGGGTATGGTAAAGACACCGGGACTTGGTGTACCAGGAACTTGGAGCTGGTGGAAATGGCCGAGCAATCCCCACACTATTCTCCCAGCACATTCATCACATAGCACGGGACACGGACCAGATAGCAGGATGTCTCCTAGTTGCACCAATATCTCCACCTTTCATCGGGTTTGAGGCCACTGAATGTGGATATGTGTCCCTCAGCACAATGACTATAGGTCCAAGAAATCACGGTGCCTCAGCATCTATTTGAGCTCTTTACAGTAACTAGCTCCACCCATTATAAAATTAGGAAGTCTGGGAAACCAGGGACTTCACATCCTCAAGGGCCTACAAGTGTCTCTGTGTGTGTCTATCTTCTTCCTATTTGTACTTGTTTCAATAAATGCTTTTGTGGGGGAAAAAGAAAGAGAGAAGGGAAGAAAAACAAAACAGAACAAAAAAATCATTTCATGAGTGGTCCAGGAGGTGGCACAGTGGATAAAGCATTGGACTCTCAAGCATGAGGTCTCAAATTCAATCCTAAATTCAATGGCAGCATATGTGTCATAGTAATGTCTGGCTCTTTCTCTCTCTCCTCCTATCTTTCTTGTTAATAAATGAATAAAATCTTCAAAAAATTTTCATTAGAGAGGAACAGAGAGGCCAGAGCAATGCTTCTACATCTGTAGTGCCCGGAGCAAACCAGGGCTCAGGCATGTGAGGATCATGAATCACCAGCTTCCCTCTCATTTTTTTTTTCTTCACCCCCCCCTCATTTTAAAAATAAAGTGTGACTGTATTTCTAAAATAATAAAGGGAGGTAAAGAATCTTACCCTAAGGGGGCCGGGCAGTAGTGCAGTGGGGTAAGTGCAGGTGGTGCAAAGCACAAAGACTGGCGGAAGGATCCCGGTTCAAGCCCCCGGCTCCCCACCTGCAGGGGAGTTGCTTCACAGGTGGTGAAGCAGGTCTGCAGGTGTGTCTATCTTTCTATCGATGTGTTTCTATTGAGAGGGGAGCCCTCTCGATTTCTCTCTATCAACAACAACGACAACAAGAATAGTAACAACAATGACAACAATAATAGCAACAACACTACCAATAATCAAGGGCAACAAAAGGGAAAAAATGGCCTCCAAGAGCAGTGGATTCGTAGTGCAGGCACCGAGCCCCAGCAATAACTCTGGAGGCAAAAAAAAAAAAAAAAAAGTCTTACCCTAAATAGGAAGAACCAGAAACCAGGCCCCAGAACCCCCTGCCTCTGAAGATCAGAGCCCCTGTCACCTCCCTGCACAGTGGTATCTCCCGACCCCACCCTGCCCATGTAGGGGTGACAGGATACCTTCAGCTTGGGCAGGCCCTGGCGGACAGCTTCTGCAATGGCAACAGCGCCCTTGGAGCGCACCAGGCAGTCCCCAAAGTTGATCACTTCCACTTGCCGCAAGGCCTTCAGGGTCTGTAAAGGGGAAGTGAGGACTGAGGTGAGGGTTCAGGTCAACTCCCAAGGAGTCTCAAAGGAGAATATTAGCAAGGCAGTAAGGGTGTGCTTCTCTTTTCATCTCCTCCACTGTTCAAATCCTGGTCATTTCAAACCAGAACTAATCGAGTAAAGATCCAGTATGTCTCTAGGCTTTCCCATATGCAGCTGATTCTTTGCCTGAAAGATCCCTCGTACCCTCTTTGTTCAAAGAAAAGTCTACCTGCCCTGTGATAGGCTGAAATGTGGCCTCTTTCCAGGAAAGCAGGTCAACATCTTACCTGAACTCCGTATGTGCCACCCAGCACAGGCATACATCTCTAACACCCCATAGCAGTAGGCCCAGCCTCTGGTAGGGCCATAGAGACTCAGGAGGTTGATGGGGTCTGGGTTGCCGTCCATACAGTGGCCCTCACACCCAGCCAGTAACAGTGTTCATGCACTGTCACTCTTGTTTTTTTAATATTTTGTTTATTTTTTATTTATTGGATAGAGACAGAAATTGAGAGGGGAGAGGGAGATAGAGAGGGAAAGCAACAGAGAGACACCTGCAGACCTGCTTCACTACTTGCAAACTTTCCCCCGCAGGTGGGGACCAGGAGCTTGAACCTGAGTCCTTGCACACTGTAGTGTGTGTACTCAACCAGGTGTCAACCACTGCCTGGCCCCCAATTAGCCACTCTTCTTCTTCTTGAACTAGGGACTCCCTAAAGGATGAGACTGACTTAACTCTTGGTAAAAAGCTGGGACTGGAGATAGGGGCTCAATAAAGAGCTGGTGAAAGAACTAACGAGGAAAAGTCAGGCTGGAGGGACTCTGCAAACTGTGAACAGATGCAGTCCCAACAGTCCAACAATGGCAGTAGAGATACTCAGAACTAGAACTGCCCGGGCAGGCACACATAGCTCAGGACACATGCCCTTTCCTGGACACCTCCACAGGGGCGGGTCCTGGGGGTGGGGGGAGGAGGGAGCAGCTCCTTGCCATTCACTTTCTTGCAGCGGCAACAGCTAGGCCATGTACTAGGTCAATCAGGCCCTGTTGAACCCATCTCACCTTGGCCATGGCCACAGCGCCCTTCTCGGTGAAGGTGTTGTCATTCAGATTGATGACCCGCAGCAGAGGGTTGATGGCGAAGGCCTGGGCAAGCGCAGTGATGCCAGGGTGGTTGATGCCATTTTGTGGCATATGAACCTCCTCCAGAGTCCCAATGATCTGCACAGGGCAGGAAGGAGAGAGGAGGCATGGGTCCCCAAGTGTCAGTGCAGCTAGCAGGCAGGGGAGCAGCACCTCATACCAGACCTGGCAGGGGCTGCCATCAGTACTAGCAGAGCTTGTCAGCTTTGAACACAGAACTCAAATTTTTGGGCACAGCTGCCTTTGATCCTCTCTATAATCTCACGAGCGAACCCTGCTCTAAAAGTACATGGGCTCCCACAGGAGGATCAGTACCTCTAGTTAGGTACAGTCACCTTTAACATATGATCTCAGAGGATGGTTAACTAGGCCCCTCCAACTCCAGAGAGGGTGGCAGAAGTATCCCTGCAGACGGGGATACGGGTGGGTAGGAAGACACTTCTCTGTGATAACCGCTTCCTATCAGAAGCAGGGGGACTGCTTGAAAGGCAGGACTATGGGGGACAATGCTCAGGCATGAGTACAATTAATGTGGGTAGAATACTGCTTGTTGAAGAAAATGCTTACACTGAAAGGGACAGTTTCCAAAGTTGCCAGTCTTTTGGGGTAAGTGCAACCCTCTGGAGAGCTCACCATCATGAGCGCAGCAGTGTGGGGTGTGTGTGTGTGTTGTGTATGTGTGTGTGTGTGTAGGGGTAGGTAAAGACATCTGTCTTGGGGGTAGATAGCATAATGGTTATGCAAACAGACTCTCATGTCTGAGGCTTTGTCAAGTTCCAGGTTCAATGCCCCACACCACCATAAGCCAGAGCTGAGTAGTGCTCTGGTAAAAAATAATAATAAATAAATAGAAAAAAAACAAAACAAAGAAAGTATAAGCACGTTCTCTGGTAAAAAAAAAAAAATCACAAAGACATCTGTCTTTATCTAGCCTCTGGGTTACTATTCCTGCCTACTTCCCAACCTCAAGGGCAAGTCTTATTTTGTTATTGTGTGGGGAATCCAACCCAGTGCTTCCTATTTATGAAGAGTGTGCTGTCACTGAGCTACTTCCCAGGCCTCCAGGACTAGTCTGATATCTCCATCTTGTGTCTGCTCACTAGAGGCCAGAGACAGGGTCCCAGCATGCTTAGGCTAACTGCCATGCTCCAGCACCACCACTCCCATTCTCAAACTTGGCAGATGTCACTCACTGTTAGGAATAGTCTTGTGACCTCAAACAGAGCTCTAATGAGCGACTGCCAATTCATAGCTGGTAGCAGGTAGCACAAGACAGGAATCCTGCCTCCTCATATGGTGAGAGGGCAGGCAGTTCACTTGGCATCTCTCAGCTGATCTCAGGTTGGATGCATACCCAGGAACGTAGTCCTGCTAACTCTAACTCACCTCAGTTGGTAGGGGGGCAGGATGAGCTGGAGCCACTCACCCCGAAAGCATCTGCCAAGGCAGTAGCTCCATCATTTTCCAGACGGTTTCTGCCAGCTACAAAAACCTTCAGGGCCAGTGGCTTGCCTTGGGCACTGGACTTCCGGTAACACTCAGTCAGAGCTGCTGCCAGGATCTGTAGAGTAAAAGACAAGGAGTCTAGGGACCAGGTGGTGGCGCACCTGGTTGAGTACACATGTTACAATGTACAAGGACCCAGGTTTGAGCCCCTGGTCCCCACCTGCAGGGGGAAAGCTTTGCAAGTGGTAAAGCAGGACTACAGGTGTCTCTCTTTTCTCTCTCTATCTCCCCCTACCCTCTTGATTTCTGACTATCTCTATCTAATAAATAAAGATTAAAAAAAAAAAAAGGAGTCTAGATGAGAGGCGGGGTCTTCAACATCTCACATCACCCACGGGGGGTGGACAAGGGGAAACAACCACACAAAAGCACAATGATGTCACAAACCACGTGGATCCAGCCCCATATAGATTAATTGCAAAGGGCTTTTATTTTTTATTTTATTTTTAAAATATTTTATTTTCCCTTTTATTGCCCTTGTTTTTTATTGTTGTTGTTATTGATGTGGTTATTGTTGGATAGGACAGAGAGAAATGGAGAGAGGAGGGGAAGGCAAAGAGGGGGAGGGAAAGACAGACACCTGCAGACCTGCTTACTGCCTGTGAAATGACTCCCCTGCAGGTGGGGAGCCGGGGGCTCAAACTGGGATCCTTACACCGGTCCTTGTGCTTCATGCCACATGCACTTAACCCGCTGTGCTACTGCCCAACTCCTGCAAAGGGTTTTTATATCCATGCCTTTATATGTGTGCCCCACCACCCTGTGGGACAGAGAAGACTGAGGTCCAGAGGTAAAGGTGAGACTAACAGAGACAGTGACTAAGCCAAGTACTGGGGAAGTAGCTCCCTAGTCAGCTACCTTTACTATCACACATCCTGCCAAGATTCTAGACCACCAAGATTCCAATTTTGGGGCTGGGAAGTGGTACACTTGGTAGAGCACACATGTCACCATGCACAAGGACTCAGGTTCAAATCCCTAGTCCCCACCTATGGGGGGTCGGAGGGGAGAAGCTTCATGAGTGATGAGGCAGGGCTGCAGGTGTCTTGTCTCTGTCTCCCGCTTTCCTCTCCATTTCTTTCTCTCCTATCAAAAGTAAATAATAGGGAGTCAGGTGGTAGTGCAGCAGGTTAAGCGCACATGGTGCAAAGCTCAAGGACAAGTGTAAGGATCCCAGTTCAAGCCCCTGGATTCCCATTTGCAGGGGAGTCACTTCACAGGTGGTGAAGCAGGTCTGTAGGTATCTATCTTTCTCTCCCCCTCTGTCTTCCCCTCCTTTCCCCATTTCTCTCTGTCCTATCTAACAACGATGACATCAATAACAAGGGCAACAAAAGGGAAAATAAATAAATAAAAGATCTACTCCCATTCTAAAAAGAAACAAGAGTAAATAATAATAATAAATAAAATTAAAAACAAAAAGATTTTCATTTTCCAATTGAAGAGGCTCAGGCTGAGCAAAGAATGGAAACTCTCCTATGGCTGCTAAGCAACTGACAGACTCAACCAGAATGCAAAGCTCCTGGCGGCTCCTCTGAGCTCACAACAGCTCAAGCGAGTCAGCTGAGGTGGCCCTGCTCTTGCAGCACTAGCTCATGTATACTCAGCCCAGATCGCATTGTGTCTGTCTCAGCTGCTATGTAGAAAACCCAAAACCCCATTTGCCTTGTCCTGGTGTAATGCCTGGAGGCAGCTTCCCCCACAGGGATGTCAGCAAAGTAAGCACTCCAAAACAGGCCAGGTGGTGGCACACCTGGTTGAGCTCATACATGATAGTGCATGAGGACTTTGGTTCAAGCCTCTAGTCCTAACCTGTAGGACTTTATAAGTGGTGATGCAGTGTTACAGGTCTCTCTGTCCCTTTCGACTTCTGTCTGTCTCTATCCAAAATAAATAACAAGTAAAATAAAATTTAAAAAAACCTCCAAAATGTTAGTGATGAGAACTGGAGACACAAAGATCAAAACACAAGAGAGTCATAGGGGATTGATGAGACAGCATAATGGTTATGAAAATAACTTTCATGCCAGAAACTCTGAGGTCCCAGGTTCAACTCAGGCACTACCATAAGCCAGACTGAGTAGTGTCATGGCGTGGGGGAAAAACAGTTACAGAAAATGTGATAAGCAAGATTACAGAGCAAGTATATATGAGGCCCTAAACACATTCAGCAAAGAAACTCCCCTACTTTGTTTCAACCTCAAAAATTGCCTGGGAGGCAGATGGTAGTGGCTTCATGTCACCGAGGAAGCAGAGGTTCAGCTAAGGTAATGCAAGCACACACTCAATAGTCAGTCTGACCCTTTGGTCCTGACTGCACAGGGATGTGTAAAGACATCCATCACAGGTCAGACTCCAGATGCCTGCTATGCATGCTCCCCACTCTCCCTGCTTCCCTTCTGGGACCACTACCAGAGACCTTGCCTGCTATAGGAGGCCAACTTGGAGACATACCCAACTCTGGGTTTGGAAAGCTGTCAGCGCAGAATCACAGGTCAGATATTGGCTAAATATCCAGACCTTAGTGCCTGCAGGAGAGGAATATGAAAAAGCCCAGTAGCCAAAGGCTTCACTGTGCAGCAAGTGGCGTGGAAGGTGAAGGGAGACAAGTTCAAGTCAAAGTCCAGAGTGGAGTCTGTCTGCTGGGAGGACCCCAGCCCTAGAGTTCAAAGCTCTCCTTTCCCAACCATCCTGTGCACTCCTAGGTTGGGCTTAGAACAAGAGAGTGTGGGCCAGTGGGAGGAACTCAGAGTCCCCTCAGTGCTGGGGACAGCCACAACAGAATGGAGTCCTCCATTCACTGATGACTGAAAAGCAGGCATTTGACAAGCTGTCTCTGGCTCCTCAGTACACACCTATGCAGGTTGGGCCGGACCTGTTTTTTTTTTTTTTAAGACTTAAAAAAAATGTATTTATTTCCTTTTATTACCTTTGTTTTAAAAAAATATTTTATTTATTTATCTTCCCTTTTGTTGCCCTTGTTGGTTTTTATTGTTGTTGTAGTCATTGTTATTATTGATGTCGTCGTTGTTAGCTACCTGTGCTTAACCCGCTGCACTATCGCCAGACTCTCTGCCCTTATTGTTTTATTGTTGTAGTTATTGATGTCGTCGTTGTTGGATAGGACAGGGAGAAATGGAGAGAAGAGGGGAAGGCAGAGAGGGGGAGAGAAAGACAGATACCTGCAGACCTGCTTCACTGCTTGGGAAGTGTCTCCCCTGCAGGTGGGGAGCCGGGGGCTCCAACCGGGATCCTTATACCAGTCCATGTGCGCTTAACCCACTGCGCTACTGCCCGACTCCCTGTGCTGATGCAAACCTACCTGTATGTTAGCGCACACACAGTTTATTACCCAGTTAGACTTAAGGGCGGGGAGGAGCTGGCTGAGGTGGGTGCAAGAGTGTCTCTGCTACCCCAGCTCCACAGGGCTGTAGGAAATGGCACCTGCTCCCAGAGCCTATAGACGTGGGTTCAAATCCCACATCAGCTCTACACCAATCATGTCAGTTCAGGGTCTTATCTCAAGAGCTCTGAGCCAAATACAGTGATCTGAAACGCTTTCAGTGTGGCTGGGAATCATTGTCCCCATCAGTTACATCCTATGTTCTAGTCCTTTCTCTTATCTTTGCTGGTTGCAAAGGAATACAGTAGACACTCAGCATTTCTAAAATCCAAGTTTATGGGAGCCAGGATGGATCTAGAAGAGAATGAGCAGGGATAGTCTTCCAGTGCAGATTATGGGAGCAGAGGAGACATCTAACACTGAACAGTCTGACTTGCTGGCAGGACAGAAAGGTACTCCAGGCAGGGCCCCATCCAGGAGCAAATATGAGCTGTGACCAAATCTCCTGGGCATATGCTAGGGCTCACGTGGCTCTGCCAGCTGTTCTGAGGATATGGCAGGTCTTGGGATGCCCCAGGCTCCGTGAATTGCAGAGCCAGCAGGTCAGCACATGGATGCAACACTGCCTCCATGTTGCCAAGGCAACATGGGTATGGTTGCTTGGCAACCCCACCCTAATAGACTCCACTGGCCACAAAGGTCATCCTTCTTAGAAGAGAAAAACAACAGGCTAACCATTCTAGACGGTAGGTGGCCAAAGGCACATTTTTCAAGGAGAGGAAATGTAGCAGAGGACTATAAGGGAAGGGCAATGAGGGTTTGGAGGAGGGGCCGCACCTACCTTGCCACCACCAATGCCCATGCCACAGTTGTTGAGCTTAAGTTCATGCAGGGTGAAGCAGGCAGGACTCTTGAGCAGGGCCTCAAATCCTTGCACGCCATCAGGCCCAAATGCGTTGTCACTCAGATCCAACTCTACCAGCTGGGCTCCAGCTGTAATGAGTCCCTTCCCTAGTGAGATCTGGACACAGAAGGAGCTCCCATCAGTTCCACCAACACCTAGCAAAATGCTGCTTCTGTGTCTTCCCACCTGCACCCACGATGCCCCCAGACTGGTGGGGAACTGGCAGAGACACAGACCATTTCAGTACAGAGCAGTTCATACTAGATACGCAGCAGGAGGAAAGCCTGAAGGAGGATTCTTATTCAGCTGGGGCATAAGACTAGGGGTGTGAGGCCGTCAGGGAAGGCTTCTTGTAGAAAAGGGCATTTGAGGCTCAGTATGGTTGAGAATCAGTCAACAAAACATGAGATTCTTATCACAGAAAAAAAAAACATAAATGAAGCAGCATGCTCTGCGCTTGGGGACAAGGAGTTGAAAGACTCCAGAAAGGGGCCGGGCAGTAGCAAAGCAGGTTAAGTGCTCATGGAGCAAAGTGCAAGGACTGGCATAAGGATCCCGGTTCAAGCCCCCGGCTTCCCACCTGCAGGGGGTTGCCTCACAAACATTGAAGTAGGTCTGCAGATGTCTATCTTTCCCCCCCCAATCTGTTTTCCACTCCTCTCTTCATTTCTCTGTCCTATCCAACAACAATGACATCAAGAACAGCAATAATAGTCACAACAATGATAAAACAACAAGGGCAACAAAAGGGAAAAAAAAACAGCCTTGGGGCAAGGTGGTGGCGCACCTGGTTGAGTGCACATGTTACAATGTGCAAGGACCAGGTTCCAGTCCCCAGTCCCCACCTGCAGGGGGAAAGCTTCATGAGTGGTGAAGCAGTGCTGCAGATGTCTCTCTTCCTCTCTACCCCCTTTCCCTCTTGATTTCTGGCTGTCTCTATCGAATAAATAAATAAAAATAATGAAAAAAATTTTAAAGAATACAAAAAAAAAAAAGACTCTAGAAGAGGCTGAAGCATGAGGCTTGGCTAGAATGGAGTGGGCGGGTAAAATAGGCATGAGCTGTGAACCTGAGCCAAAAAGCAATAGGTTTTGAGAAAAAGAAATGCTAAGCTTTAGGATGTGAGTGCGATCTGGTTGATTTTGTGCCAGGGTTGATTCGGCTGATCAGGCTGGCTAGGCAGGTGTCCCCTTCCCCCCTCACTGCTCCATGTGCTTCCCTCCAGAAGTTTTGTGTTCGGTCGAAGAGGACGGTCTTCCCTGAATAGAGATAGAAGTCTTTGATCGAGGGCATATGAGTAGCTAAGCTCCCCTGCTAGAACCTCCAAACAAGCTCTCAAGAAATGCTAAACCTCCGAGCCCCCGGCTCCCCACCTGCAGGGGGGTTGTCTCTTCACAAGCGGTGAAGCAGGTCTGCAGGTGTCTGTCTTCCTCTCCTCCTTTCTGTCTTCCCCTCCTCTCTCCATTTCTCTCTGTCCTATCCAACAACATCAATAACAACAACAATAAAAACAACAAGGGCAACAACAACAACAACAACAAATATATATATATATAAATTTTAAAAAATGCTAAACTTTAGGTAAGACAAATGGTGCAATGAAAAGCCCATTGTGAGTTTCCAATAGTTGAAATTGTTTTACCTGCAGCCCCGGAGATAGTACAGTGGATTAAATATTGAACCTTCTTTTTTTAAGAATTTATTTATTTATTCATGAGAAAGATAGGAGGAGAGAATGAACTAGGCATCACTCTGGTACATTTGCTGCCGGGGATCAAACTCGGGACTCCAAAGCTTTTATCAATGCGCCACCTCCCGGACCACACATTTCTTGTTTCCACATAACAATTTAACCTCCTCTAGGTCCTCCTCTGCCATCATATTCTAGGACCATAACCTTCCCCCTTTTCCTGCTCATTTTTTTTTTTTTAATGAAAGGTATCTAGTGAAGTTTCCCCTCCCTCCCAAATAGAGGAAATGACCTTGATGATCAGTAGAATTGTTTGCTCCTATGGAAGGAAGGGTTCAGATGAACTTGACCATCTAGATTCAGAAGGCACCACTCAAGAAATAAGGATGGGTTCTACGTGTCTAGCTCAGGTGTCTGACTCAGAGTACTAACAAGGATTGCTAATATAGGATCAATTAATTTTCAGTTTTGAACAATTACTCACTTAAATGTATGTAGTCCCCTACATAGCAATTATATCTCACAGGTGAGAAAGGAAGGATGTATCAAAATGTTTGATTGACTAGCAATAAAACCCACCATTTAATTAAATAAATTTATTTATTTATGTCATCTCTGGGGCTCCAACACCCAGGCAGAGTTTTCTTTTTTTTTTCTGTTTGCAAATCAAGATAAAAATGAGATAGCACTTCACTCCTGTGAGAATGTCACACATCAGAAAAGGTAACAGCAGCAAATGCTGGAGAGGGTGTGGGGTCAAAGGAACCCTCCTGCACTGCTGGTGGGAATGTCAATTGGTCCAGCCTCTGTGGAGAACAGTCTGGAGAACTCTCAGAAGGCTAGAAATGGACCTACCCTATGACCCTGCAATTCCCCTCCTGGGGATATATCCTAAGGAACCCAACACATCCATCCAAAAAGATCTGTGTACACATATGTTCTTGGCAGCACAATTTGTAATAGCCAAAACCTGGAAGCAACCCAGGTGTCCAACAACAGATGAGTGGCTGAGCAAGTTGTGGTATATATACACAATGGAATACTACTCAGCTGTAAAAAATGGTTACTTCACCGTTTTCAGCCGATCTTGGATGGACCTTAAAAAACTCATGTTGAGTGAAATAAGTCGGAAACAGAAGGATGAATACGAGATGATATCACTCTCAGGCCGAAGTTGAAAAACAAGATTAGAAAAGAAAACACAAGTCAAACCTGAAATGGAATTGGAGTATTACACCAAAGTAAAAGACTCTGGGGTGGGTGGGTGGGTGGGGAGAATACAGGTCCATGAAAAATGATGAATGAAATAGTGGGGGTTGTATTGTTAAATGGGAATCTGGGGAATGTTATGCATGTAAAAAAAAAAAAGAAGTAGAAACGCAAAGCAGAAATTGACTGAGTTTGGAGTATGGCACCAAAGTAAGAAAGCAGAAGTATACTAGAGTTTGCAGTGAGTACCTCCCTAACACTTCCTCTACACTATTCCAAGCTTTGGGTCCATGATTGCTCAACAATTTGTTTGGCTTTGTATATTAACTCTCTTTTCAGTCACCAGGTTCCAGATGCCATCAGGATGCTAGCCAGGATTTGACTTCCAGAGGCGGAGCTACGAGCAGCAGATCGCTTTCTCTCCTCTCCTCTCCTCTCCCGGATCAACTAGGAATACCAAAGGAGACCACCCGGACCGAAACAAGACAGGACTAGAATGACCACAGAAACCCAGTGAATCACCCGTGAGTACAAACACGCGTGGCTGGTAACAGAGAGGAGAGAGGGGCCTAAGGAGAGATTAAGTGACTGCTAACAGTTCGACAGTTTGTCAGTGGAGACACCACCTCCAGTCTGCTCCACCAACAAGGGGACAGCTGAAGGGAGGAAAGGACTCCCCAGAGACTCACCAAGTACAACTCTGAGTCTCCATTGCTACTACCCTCAGAATCTGGAGCAGCAACAGGGAGGGACACCAGGGCACAGAGATCTAACGGGGAAACTCAGGAGAAGACCTATACCTCGGTGGCATAGCTGAAGGGCTGTGAAAGTCTCTTTGCATAACCACTGGATTATCTCTGCCACACCCTGCTTTATCTCTTGGTCAGGAGTCATTGATTAAGCCAAGAAGCCTATTGATAGTTTAAAAGCCCTCAGGCTACCATAGCCTACAGGGGAAAAAAAAAGGCTTTTACACCACTGAACTCCAACTCAGGGATTGAAAAAACTGTTAACTTATATAAAATGGTTAAAACAACAAGAAAAAATATTGGAGACTCGAACCAGGACAAGAGTCCAGCTAAAAGTCCTCCAGAGGGCGAAGCACAAAACAACGAGTTCAACATCCAAACATTAGCTAAGGAAATAATAACAGGAGTGAGTAAAGAATTTGAAAAAATTGTAATCAGAACTGCAGGAACAACAAATGAGAATATGGAAGAAAATTCTAATAATCTCATGGTTATTAATGAGCTGAAAGCTGAAATTGCTGAGCTAAGAAGGCAACTAGCTGAACAAGCTAAAACAGTATCAGAGCAGGACAACAAAATAGATGAACTCCAGAAAGCAGTAGAGGGCAGAGAGAATAGAATCAATGAGGCTGAAGACAGAATTAGCAAGATTGAGGATGAATTAGAGACAACTAAAGAAGAAGTAAGAGATCTCAAAAAGAGATTAAGAGATGCTGAAAACAACAACAGAGTCCTATGGGATGACTTCAAAAGAAACAATATACGCATTATTGGCTTACCAGAGGAAGAAAGAGAAGGGGAGGAAGAAAGCGTTCTCCAGGCCATAATAGCTGAAAATTTCTCTAGTCTAGACAACACCAAAGACATAAAGATTCAAGAAGCCCAGAGGGTCCCAAACAGAATTAACCCAGACCTAAAGACACCAAGACATGTCATACTTAGATTGGAAAGGAATAAGGATAAAGAAAGGATCCTCAAGGCTGCAAGAGAAAAACAAAGAGTCACCTACAAAGGAAAACCCATAAGATTAGCAGCAGACTTCTCCATACAAACACTACAGGATGCTAGCCAGGCTTCCCTGGATTGAAGACCCCACCAATGTGTCCTGGAGCTCAGCTTCCCCAGAGACCCACCCTACTAGGGAAAGAGAGAGGCAGACTGGGAGTATGGACCGACCAGTCAACGCCCATGTTCAGTGGGGAAGCAGTTACAGAAGCCAGACCTACCTTCTGCAACCCTTAATGACCCTGGGTCCATGCTCCCAGAGGGATAGAGAATGGGAAAGCTACTGGGGAGGGGGTGGGATATGGAGATTGGGCGGTGGGAATTGTGTGGATTTGTACCCCTCCTACCCTATGGTTTTGTTAATTAATCCTTTCTTAAATAAAAAAAAAAAATCAATAAGTAAAAGGGTAGGGACTGGCAAGATAGCTCACATAGGTGCTTGCTTTGCTATGTGAGAGACTAAGGTTCAAACCCGACCAGTCTCCACCATTCTTTTTTTTTTATTCAATCACAGGAATGAATTTACTTAATTTGTACATGGTTGTTTTTTTTTGCCTCCTGGGTTATTGTTGGGGCTCGGTGCCTGCACTATGAATCCACTGTTCCTGGAGGCTATTTTTCCCCTTTTGTTGCCCATCATCGTTATTATTATTGTTGTCATTGCTGTGTCATTGTTGTTGGATAGGACACAGAGAAATCAAGAAAGGAAGGGAAGACAGAGAGGGGGAGAGAAAGATAGACACCTGCAGACCTCTTCTTCTACTAATGAAGCCACCCCCCGCAGGTGGGGGCCGGAGGCTCGAACAGGGATCCTTACGCTTCACGCTATGTGCTCTTAACCCACTGCGCTACTGCCTAGCCCCAATTTGTACTCTTAAATCTCAGTTTTGCCTGGTTCCTGTTCATCCTTCAAGGCTGGTAACTAACTTCACCAACTCTCCAAGGGCTTCCTCAATCCCCTACCCAGGTAGTCTCCTGAGGACTCCCTATGACTACTAAGGCAACGAACAAACACTAGATTACCCCTAGTTATTTGCTGTACTGGGATGTTACCAAATGAGGTTGGTGTGTGGGCATCAAAGGAATCCTAGTGTTGGCTAAGTGAATGAAGACCTGAGAAAGCAGCCCCAGAGTGACGGGGGAGGGCCTCTTAACGCACATGACCATGCACTAACTGATCAAGAGCATGGGTCAGGTCTTGTGCTTTAAGCTGTCTGCCAATTCTGTCTTCTTCCCTTGAGCGCCAAGCAGGCCACAGTTTTATGCCCATCTACACTGAGAAACTGGGAACCTGACCTAAGCCAAACAGAGCCTTAGGAATGGGGAGGAGGAAAACTGAGGTAGAGGGAAGCTACTCATGATAAGGTGCAAAGCAAAGGATGTGGTGTGAAGAAACAGAGGGGCTGGAGGGAGTAGCAGCAGGAAAAAGACTTCAAGGTACAGAGGAGGGAGGTGCCAGAAAAAGAGGAGTGGGAGAGCAAAGAGTGAGAGACACAGCTCATTCATGCAGCCCATGAGTGAACCCCAGGAATCCGCGGTCTCAGCTCTGTCTCATGCAACCCCTATGTTCCCATCCTCTGCTTCCCTATTATCACTCCCATTCGCCCATCAGGATACCAGGGAGACGCCATGCTTGCCCAAATTCCACTTCAGCATCTCAGTGATTGACAGGTGGACAATGTGTCCTGGGACAAGCAGAGGGCTCTCTATGCCCGGGGAGAGGAGTTAATCACTTACCAGAGCTGGTGGGATCTCCGACCGCAGCCTCCCTGTGAACATGTCGCTCCAGTGGCATCGCTTTGGAAGGAGGAAGAAAAGGAGTTAGCAGACCCCCAGAGAAGAAGGCTATAGGCAGCATTTACACAACAGACTTGGACAACTGAGTATTATAACATTTTTGTTGTTTGAGCTTTGTCGTTACAAAGCTAAACCAAGGGCCAAGGTGGTGGTACAGCAGTGGTCCTGCAGATGCAGACATGAGGGACTAGCTTCTGGCACCAAGTACTCTGGTCTCTCTTTGTTCTGAAGAATAAACTAAAAAAGCAAAAACAAACAGACCAACTCTAACCAAAGCTGACAGAATTTGGAGGCCTCCAAGGGTTGTGAGGACTCATTAATAAGGAAAAACCCTGGTCTATCTAACCTGCTTTTCCAAGCGTGGAGAATCAAGTTGGGCTACTAGTTGAGGCAGGAGGATAGCCAGAACCAAGATGCCAATCTCCTGACCCACCAGTGCTCATTTCCAATCCCAGGTCTCCACAGTGTGGGCTGCAGTAGCATGTGACACAATTAGGGCTGGAAGAGGAGTAGAGAGAAAATATGGGACTGAGCAGCAAGAAAAGCTACTTGGTTCTTTTTCTTTCTTTCCAGACTTTATTTTATTAATGAGAAAAGTCGGAGGAGAGAAAGAACTAGACATCACTCTGGTGGTACATGTGCTGCCAGGGATTGAACTCAGGACCTCATGCTTCCCACTTGCCTCCAGGGTTATTGCTGGGGCTCAGTGCCTACTACAAACCCACCTGCTGCTAGAGGCTATTTTCCCCTTTTGTTGCCCTTGTTATCACTGTTATTATTATTATTGCTGTCATTGTTGTTGGATAGGACAGAGAGAAATTGAGAGAGGAAGGGAAGACAGAGAGGGGGAGAGACAGGTAGGCACTTCCCCGTTTCTTCTTTCTTTTTAAAGATTTTACTTATTTATTAATGAGAGAGAAAGAAGCAGAAAACACTCTGGTACACGTGCTGCTGGGGACTGAACTCGGGGCCTCATGCTTGTGAGTCCAATGCCTTATCCACTGCACCACCTCCTGGACTGTACTTAGTTTTTATTTTGTGTGTGCGTGTGTGTTTTTAAGATATATATTATAAATTTTTTATATTTATTTATTTTCCCTTTTGTTGCCCTTGTTTTTCATTGTTGTTGTAGTTATTGTTGTTATTGATGTCATCATTATTGGATAGGACAGAGAGAAACGGAGAGAGGAGGGGAAAACAGAGAAGGGGAAAGAAAGACACCTGCAGACCTGCTTCACCGCCTGTGAAGCGACTCCCCTGCAGGTGGGGAGCCGGGGTTCGAACCGGGATCCTTAGGCCGGTCTTTGTGCTTCTCCCTTGATTTTTTTATTGTTGTTGTAGTAATTATTGTTGTTATTGATGTCATCATTGTTAGGACAGAGAGAAATGCAGAGAGGAGGGGAAGACAGAGAAGGGGAGAGAAAGATAGACACCTGCAGACCTGCTTTCACTGCCTATGAAGCAACACAGCGACCCCTCTGCAGGTGGGGAGCTGGGGGCTAGAACTGGGATCCTTATGCCAGTCCTTGCATTTTGTGCCACATGTGCTTAAGCTGCTGCACTAGCACCTGACTCCCCTGTACTTAGTTTTTCTTAATGCTACAAGTATACAGGGCCTTGTGCATGTGTGACCCCACTGCTGAACATCCTCCTTAGGCCATTTTCTTTCATTTTTTTAAAGTAGATATTTGTGTGTTTTTAAAACTTTTTAAAAATTTTATTATCGGATAGAGACAGAGAAATTGAGAGGGGAGGGGGAAGATAAGAGAGGGAGAGAGACAAAGAGACACCTGCAGCTCAATTTCACCACTCATGAAGCATTCCCCTTGTAGGTGGGGATGAGGGGCTTGAACCTGTGTCCTTGTGCACTGTAGTGTGTGCACTTAACCAGATGTGCAACCACCTGGCCCCTACTATTTTCTTTAATTTATTTTAGAAGGAGAAACACCACAACACCACTTTGGCTGTGATGCCAAGGTTTGAAAAGGCTTCATGCACTACAGTGTATGTGTTCTATCAAATGAGCTGTCTCTTCGCTCTACGTCCTTGAAGTCTGTGTTCAGCCCCTCTGTTCACCTTCAAATCCTGGGCTGCACTGTTCCCACCTATCAAGATTAATGCGTTGTAACAGGAGAGATGACATCTTACACCAGTAATATGCCTAGAACACTCCCACATTGGGTTTCTTCCTGTATAACAGCAAGCTGGAGACCTTGGGGGAGAGAGTAATTCCAAGTGCTGAATCCACTCATACATCAACATTCCCACTGGCTAAGCTCTTTCATGATGTGAGTCTTATCTAGCAAACACAGCAACTGGTCAGGGAGGAAAAAGTCCCAATTTGTACAAGGCCACATAATAAAAACAAGGTAGTGGTTCTGAGGCATAAACCTGGGCCCCTAAGGTCAAAGCTCCGGTTCAGCAGTCTCCAAGTCTAGATCATTTCTCTCTCTCTCTCTCTCTTTTTTTGCCTCCAGGGTTATTGCTATCAATCCACTGTTCCTGGAGAATATTTTTCCCATTTTGTTGCTTTTGTTGTGTATCATTGTAGTTGTTATTATTATTGTTGTCATAGTTGTTGGATAAAACAGAGAGAAATCAAGAGAGGAGAGGAAGAAGAGAGGAGAGGAAGAGAGAGAGGGGAAAGACAGACACCTGCAGACCTATTTTACTGCCTGTGAAGCGACTCCCCTGCAGGTGGGGAGCCGAGGTCTCAAATAGGGATCCCTGCGCCGGTCCTTGCACTTTGTGCCATGTGTGCTTAACCCACTGAGTTACCTTCTGGTCCCCCATTTCTCTTTTTAATCTTTATTTATTTTGAAATAGAAACAGAAATTGAGAGAGGAGGGGGAAATTAAGAGGAAGAAAGACAAAGAAAGAGACACCTGCAGGCCTACTTCACCACTCATGAAGCTTAACCCTGTAGGTGGGAACGGGGGCTTGAACCTGGGTCTTTGTGTACGTAATGTGTGCACTTAACCAGGTACATCATCATCTGGCCCTGATCATTTCTCCATTCTTGTTCACCACAGGCCACTGGGAACAGCACTTTCCTGGGGTTCTGTGTCTGCATGATTGCACTGCTCCCAGCAAGTTTTTTTTTTTCTCTTTTAGAGAAGGGTGAGAGACAGAGCAGTACTCTGGTAAAAAATAAAAAGAAACAGAGAGGCAGTGGCTTGATAGATGGCACAATGGTAAAGCATTGGAATCTTACAGATGAAGTTGCAAGTTCAATTCGCAGCATTGAATATTCCAAAGTGATGCTCTGGTTCTCTCTACAGAGTGCAATTAGCTGGAACTTCTCAACCCAACATAGCAGTTGAGCTGAAGCCTGATGAGCAGAAGATTGTTCTGAGGAGGCTAGACAAAGAGGAGCTGCCTGCAGTGACTGCCAACAAGGGAACGTATGGACACGCAAAGGGCTGTGGCAATGGGAGCAGTAGCTCATCCCCAAATCCAGTATGAACCCAGGACATCTCACCTTCAACTCTGGCTTCTTCTCCAACGCTTTAGCGATGACCCTGGCTGCTTCCACACCTACTGTGTTGCCTTCTAGTCGTAGAGCCTCTAAGCCATCAAAGTCTTCTATCTCTTTAATCACCTCTTTGGCTGTTCAAAAACAAAGAACAGAACCTTAGCCTTCGATTTCTGAAAAAACATAGCTAAGAGAGTCTACCTACTATCTCATCATCTATTGCGTGCCAGATGCTGGCTCACCAAGGGGCATGAGTCAGGCTTAATCTACCAAAGGAATTGAGAAACACACACACGCACACAAGCACGAACGCACACAGAATACAACCGGTTAAATGGGGTAATGGCATCTAACTCAGAGTCAGCAGTACATCAGCATGAAGACCTTCAGTGTAGACTGTTTTGCATATGGGTATACTCTGCACTGCTTTTATTATGGGGAAAGGTTCCAAGCAACCCAATGCTCATCAACAGAGAGTAGGATGGTAGTTCAACTCAACAGTGAAATCATTATGAAATACTGACAGAAGGATTTGAATTGAAAAATATGCATGTATTATGGGCCAGAGAGGTGACTCAGCAGTACAGCTCATGGTACACATAGGTGAAGCCCTCAGTTTGATTCTAATACCATTTTAAAAAATGTGGTCTGGGAGGTGGCATAGTGGATAAAGCATTGGACTTTCAAGCATGAGGTCCCAAGTTCAATCCCTGGCAGCACATGTACCAGAGTGCTGTCTGGTTCTTTCTCTCCCCTCCTATCATTCTAATGAGTAAATAAATTCTTTTTTTATCTTTTAAAAACTTACTTTTTTCCCCTATTTATTTATTCCTTTTTGTTGCCCTTGTTTTATTGTACTTGTTGTTGGATAGGACGGAGAGAAATGAAGATAGGAGGGGACGACAGAGAAGGGGAGAGAAAGAAAGACACCTGCAGACTTGCTTCACCGTTTGTGAAGCGACTCCCCTGAGGGGGGGACGGGCCTTGAACTGGGATGCTTATGCCAGTCATTGCACGTTGTGCCATGTGCGCTTAACCCCCTGTGCTACCACCCAACTCCCAATAAATACATTCTTAAAAAAAAAAAAAAAAGGCAATGGGTTAAGTGTGGCCCGAAGCAAGGACTGGCACAAGGATCCCGGTTTGAGTCCTCAGCTCCCCACTTGCAGGGGGGTCGCTACACAGGCGGTGACGCAGGTCTGCATGTGTCTTAAAAAAAAAAAAAGAGAGGGAGTCAGGTGGTAGCGCAGCGAGTTACAAAGCACAAGGACCGGCGTAAGGATCCCGGTTCGAGCCCCTGGCTCCCCACCTACAGGGGAGTCTCTTCACAGGTAGTGAAGCAGGTCTGCACGTGTCTGTCTTTCTCTCCCCCCTCTGTCTTCCCATCTCTCTCCATTTCTCTCTGTCCTATGCAACAACGACATCAATAACAATAATAACTACAACAATAAAAACAAGGGCAACAAATGGGAATAAATAAATATTTTTAAAAATTAATGGGAGTTGGGCGGTAGCGCAGTGGTTAAGCACAGGTGGCGCAAAGCACAAGGACTGGCGTAAGGATCCCAATTCAAGCCCCCAGCTCCCCACCTACAGTGGTGTTGCTTCACAAGCGGTGAAGCAGGTCTGCAGGTGTCTATATCTTTCCCCCTCCTCTCTCCATTTCTCTCTGTCCTATCCAACAACGACGACATCAATAACAACAACAATAATAACTACAACAATAAAACAACAAGGGCAATAAAAAGGGAAAATGAATAAATATTTTTAAAAATTTTAAAAATAAAGAAAAGAAACCTTGGTGCTGTGGTCTCTTTTACTGTATTTCTTCTCTCCCTCTCTACATCTTCGTCCCTATCTTAAAAAAAAAAAAAAAAGACGAAAAAATGTGTGTGTACACACACATACACACACACATGAAGCGTAAATCAAATGTTGGGGAGATAGCATTACAGTTATGCAAAAGACTTTAATACCTGAGACTCTTGAGATCCCAGGTTCAACCCCCAGCACCACCATAAGCCAGAACTGAGCACTGCTACGGTCTCATTTATTTATTTATTTATTTTACTTCCATGGTTATCGCTGGGGCTCAGTGACAGCTCTACAAATTCGCTGCTCCCAGAGGACATTTTTTTCTATTTTATTAGGTAGGACATAGAGAAATTGGGGGGGGGGGGTAGAGGGGAAGAGAAAGACAGACACCTGCAGACCTACTTCACCACTAGTAAAGTGACTTCTCTGTAGGTAGGGGACCAGGGCTCGAACCAGGTTCCTTGCACTTCGTACTATGTGCATCACTGCCCGCCCCCCCATCTCTGTTTCTTTCTGCTATCTCTCTCTCATTAAAAAAGGAATAAATAAATAGGGAGTCAGATGGTAGCGCAGTGGGTTAAGCACACATGGCGCAAAGTGCAAGGACCAGCAGAAGGATCCTGGTTTGAGCCCCAGCTCCCCACCTGCAGGGGTGTCACTTCACAATCGGTGAAGCAGGTATCTATCTGGTCTGCAGGTCTGCAGGTATCTATCTTTCTCTCCCCCCTCTGTCTTCCCCTCCTCTCTCCATTTCTTTCTGTCCTATCCAACAACAACATCAATAACAACAATACACGTGGCGCAAAGTGCAGGGACCAGTGTAAGGATCGCGATTCGAGCCCTGACTGCCTAACCGCAGGGGAGTCACTTCACAGGTGATCAAGCAGGTCTGCAGGTGTCTTTCTCTCCCCGTCTTCCCCATCTCGCTGGATTTCTCTATGTCCTATCCAACAACGAACGACATCAACATCAACAACAATGTTGATCACAACAAGGCCACAGAAACAAGGGCAACAAAAGGGGAAAAGAAAAAAATGGCCTCTAGGAGCAGTGGATTCATGGTGCAGGCACTGAGCCCAGGCAAAAACCAAGGAAGGCAAATAATAATAATAATAATAATAATAAATAAATAACAACAATTACAACAACAAACAAGGGCAACAAAAGGGAATAAATATTTTTTAAAAGTATATCACAACTTTTTTTCTTTAAAAAATTTTTTTTTAATTATCTTCATTTATTTATTAGATAGAAACAACCAGAAATTGACAGGCTAGGAGAAGATAGAGAGGGAGAGCGACAGATACACACACCTGCAACACTGCTTCACCACTCGCAAAGCTTTCCCCTTACAGGTGGGGAGTAGGGGCTCGAACATGGGTCCTTGCACACTGGAACATGTGCACTCAGCCAGGTGGGCTAGCACCCAGCCCCCTGATCACAACTTTCTAAATATTACACATATTCTTCACACACACACACACACACACACACACACACACACACACACACACACACACACACGTTACATGAGACAAAATAAAGTCTAGTTTGGCAGACACAGGATGCTGACAAACACACGGTGAAGTAATGACGATGTAAATAGGAGAATAAGGTAGAACTTGACCTTCCAGGTTACAAGAAGCAAAGAAGGGTCTTAAAGTTGTGACTCCTAACCTGTCAGGTAACCTAAGTTGTCTGGGCAGGAAGCCTTTATACATGCCTCATATCTGCCCCTGAGCTATAGCAGCTCTTCCTCAGAAACCCTCACCTATACTATAAGCAGGTCAAATCTCCTCTCCACAGTCTTAGTTTCTGCTACAGTTCTACACTGACTGCAATGACTACACAATCATGCATGACACGGTAATTTCACTGATGTCAGCTTCCTCACTAGACCATGAGCTCAGTGAGAAGGGGCATACCACACCCCCTAAAGATGAGCACTTAATATTCCTTGCCACATCTAAAAGCTATTTACTCTTACATTTACTTACAGTTGAGTAAATTGAGAAACAAACAGGGTAAGCAGTTACCTCATTCACTTTCTAGTTCTTATTTCATAGCAAATAAGGCTGAACAGGTATGAACTTCCCATTTCCTAAAGGGGAAGCTGAACTTTTAAGGCATGAAGTAATTGTGCCCTAGTTTCAGGCTAGTTTTCTAAAACTGAGTCTAGGTGTTCCACCCTTGGCCCTTGCTTCTGTGTATAAACATAAACCTTATGCAGCCCCTGGTTCTAAAGTCCCTCAATTGTTCAAGAGTTTTTAATACCTTACCAGGGAGAGAAAAGGTCCTTCTACGTTTCTCCTCATGATACTCATAAGTACTTGCCCTTCTCCACTACACTGGCTACACTGGCTCAATCCCAGCTGAAATGAACCTCCTCCTGGATCCACAATCAGGCTACCTCAACACAGCACTCAAGGGCTTTGTCCTGTGCTCCCTATGAGTTTATTTCCTTTCTCCCACCCAACCCATGTATTGGCTCTTATGCTAAATTCACAGGGTCTCCCTGTCTATAGGGCCTTTTCTTCAAGTCCTTCAGGACAATGCAAATACCACCTTGTCCACAGACTTCCTGGGTCCTCCTAAGCTAAAAGTCCTCAGTCTTGCTTCAAGAATCTTCTGTTCATGTGTTTTGGAGTATGTTTCATCTTTTGATTCTATTACCTATTTGAGGGAAATTCATTCCTGTTCCAGGTATAATCTGTGTCTAGTTGGGCATCCCAGGTGACATACAAAAGTGGGAGGTGGCTCAGGAGGATAAAGTGCTGGACTCTCAAACATAAGGTCCTAAGTTTGATCTCTAACATCACATGTACTGGAGTGGTGCTCTGGTTCTCTTTCAATAAGTAAGTAAACAAATCTTGGGGTCAGGGAGAGAAGTGAGGGTGTAGAGGGAAAATGTGCTCATTCCCTGCTGGCAAAGTGGTTATCTGCATGGATTTTAAAGGCAGACAAACTTGAGTTGTAAAACCAGCTCTACTACTTGTAGCTATTCCCTTCAGCTCCCTAAGGTTCAATTTTCTTTTTCTTTTTATCTATTTATTTTATTTATAAAATAGAAAATATCGACAAAACCGTAGAATGAAAAGGGTACAATTCCACACATTTCCCACCACCAGAACTCTACTGGAAGCTTTCCTACTCTTTCTCTCTCTGGAAGCGTGGACCCAGGGTCATTATGGGGTGCAGAAGGTGGAAGGTCTGGCTTACATAATTGCTTTTCCACTGAACATGGATGTTGGCAGGTTGATCCATACTCCCAGTCTGTCCCTACCTTTCCCTAGTGAGGCAGGGCTCTGGGGAGGTGGGGTTCCAGGGTAGACTGGTGAGACTGCCTGTCTGGGGGGGTCAGGCTGACATCATGGTAGCATCTGCAACTTGGTGTTTAGAACTTTGCTTCCTCCTTTTTTTTTTTTTTTAAGATTTTATTTATTCATGAAGATAGAAGAGAGAAAGAACCAGACATCACTCTGGTACATGTGCTGCTGGGGATTAAACTCAGGACCTCATGCTTGAGAATCCAACGCTTTATCCACTGTGCCACCTCCTGGACCACTGCTTCCTCCTTTCTTGTGGGTTCAGTAGTTCTTGTAAAGTGGGGTTGATTGTGCCAAATTCCTTTAGTTCTTGAATATTTGAGAAAACCTTTATTTTCCCCTCATATTTGAAGGATAATTTTGCAGGATACAATATTCATAGCTGGAATGCCCTCTCCTTTAGTACTTTGAATATGTCACTCCACTCTCTCCTTGCCTCTAGAGTTTGTGAAATCTGATGAGAGACTTATAGCTCTGCCTTTGTATGTAACTTCTTTCCTTTCCCTAGCAGCCAGCAAAATTTTTTCCTTGTTGTTGACTTTTGATAGTTTTACAGTAATGTGCCTTGGCGTTGGTCTTTTTGTATTTATAAATCTGGGTGATCATTTTGCCTCTTGAATGAGAATGTTCTGAGAGTTTCCCAAGTGAGGGAAGTTCTCAGCTAAAATTGCTCTGAAAATGGACTCTGGGCCTTTGGCTTTGTCCTCCTGCTCAGATATTCCTGTCACTCTTATATTCGATCTTCTGATGGAGTCTGCAATTTCACAGAGAGTTGCTTCAGTCTTTCTGAACCATTCCTCTCCCTCGTCTTTGAATTGAAAGAGTGGGCTGGCCATATCTTCTAGATTGGAGATTATTTCTTCTGAATGTGTGAGTCTCCTTCCTAAGCCTTCTGCCTGGGCATGGACTGCAGTTAGTGTCTCTTGTACTCTCTGGAGTTGTTTGTATTTTTTTCTTTCATGCTTTGTAACTGCTTAGTGAGTTCTGACTAAGTTCTTTTTTCAAGACTTGGAAGATTCTTAGTGATCTCTGTTATAAGTTCCTCTCTTGTGTGTTTTAATTCCATAGTAAAATACTCTTTCAATTCTTGCTTAAGTTCTTGGAGAGTCCTCATAATGAGTTTTCTGTAATCTGTCTCTGAGAATCTCTCTAAATCTGTAATTCCTTGGATTTCATTTTTCATTTCTGTCTGGCATGGTTGGCTGTTTAGTTCTGTTTCTCTGTGCATTATTTATTTATTTTCCCTTTTGTTGCCTTGTTTTATTGTTGTCATAGTTATTATTGTTGTTATTGGACAGGTCAGAGAGAAATGGAAAGAGGAGGGGAAGACAGAGAGGGGGAAAGAAAGACACCGGCAGACTTGCCTCATTGCCCGTGAAGCAACCCCTCTGCAGGTGGGGAGGAAGAGTCTCGAACTGGGATCCTCACAGCGGTCCTTGCACTTCGCGCCACATGAGCTTAACCAGCTGCATGCAAACTGCTCAAGTCTGTGGCGCATTTTTGTGCTGGTTATTGATGGCCAACAGGTGGTGCTATCGTGATCTCTAGGTTTCTCTTGTTTGTATGATCTGAGGGGGATTGAATGGGGGTAGGGGTGGGGGTGTTTGCTCTGGGCTATCTTGTGGTCACAAATGCCCTGTTTTATGTTGTGTCCTTGCCTTAAATTCAGAAGGCTAAACCCCCGAGTCAAAGACTGAGAGGTTTTAAGCCCCTGTCTCTTTTCTTTTGGCACTAGAAACAATGTTACTTGCTTGCTGCTATTAATGTGAAATGCCAAAACGGCCCAGCCCTGCTCCACCCAGAGCTCTGCTGTGACTTTGCTGTTCTTCAACCCGCGCCCCTTCTCATCCCAACCGCATGTGAGCACCCACCTGAGGCTGCAGAACTTTCAGCTGTAGGTTATGACTTTAGTTGGGTCTCTTGTATTTATTTATCGTTTTGGGATAAGAGGCGATTCGATCCCTGTTATTCCATGGCCACACCTCCTGGAAGTGTAGGCTCAATTTTCCAATATGGAAAATGGGCGTAAACCTACCTGAAGGGCTTCTGCAAGGATAAGCTGAAATGTTATTTGTATGGCACTTAATCTGCCTGATAGTGCTCAATGAATACCAATTAAATAGTAAACCTTTGGTTACTGATTAAGTTTCAGTCGACCCTCCTAAAATCCTGGCTCTACTATCCACCAAGCTATATGACCTTGGACAAGTGACTAAGTCACCCTAGTGTTTATTGCTTGTTTATAAAACTGCAACACTTGTACCTCTCTCCCTCAGGGATGATGGAGCATCAAAACACAGGGAACTCTTTGTAAATTGTAAGGAGATGTTGGAGGCATATCACTACACCCTCAGACTCAAGCAATCTCTAACTCAGTGGAGGGAGGAGAAGCTGTGGACACACCACAGCAATCAGGCCAGTCAAAACCAGTTTTCCGGGTTGGGCCCAAACTTTACAAGTGCTAATGTAGGTATTGTCTTTACAAGTGCTAATGTAGGTATTGTCGCAAGAGATGCAGAATTAGTCATTGTCATTTGGGTTTGGCCAGGGATGAGAAGCTACAGTATGTATTCTCATTCCTAGTTCTTTCCAGTGCTGGGACATGTATATAGACAGGAGCATCTATCCCTCCCCCCAGGGACATCTGATTATACAGACTTGAATTTGTCCTTTTAGGACACCTCTCTGGGGAGAATGGTTAATTGTAGTCCTTCATAACCTACATTCAGCTCGTCAACGTATATAAGCCTCCCAGTGCCTCATGGGATAATGAGGTCCTGCCTAGCCCGAATCACCCAGCCGTTTACGTTGGAGACTTTAATAGTCATCACCAAGACTGGGGATATTCCTCCACTCGTGCTGACGGCTCTATCTTAGCCGACTGGGCTTCAGCGAATGACCTCTCCCTATTATATTATTATCTTTTCACAGTGCTAGATGGAATAAAGACTCGTCACCCGGCCTGTGCTGGATTAGCACAATCAACGGCCAAGCCTTTCCTGCTACGAGACAAGTTCTCAAGATCTTCCCGCACAGTTATCACCGCCCAGCTATCATCCACATTGGTCTCCAGCTCCCACTGATTCTGTGCTTGGAGAAACTAAGATGGAACTTTTGGAAAGCAAACTGGCGTCTGTTCAGTGATCTTACCAACAAATCTATTCCTGCAATTCCAATTAACTCTATCCCCTCTGAAGATTCCTACAGGCACTTCCGCCAAGCCATCTTCAAAGCAGCTTCCCAAGCCATTCCTCGTGGGAGACGTGCTAACTATACGCCTTGTCTTGATGCTGAATGCGAGCAACTACTAAAGCAGTATGATGAGTCGGGCGACCCAGATGTGGCTGACCATCTCATTGCCTCCCTGGATGCAGCACGCCAAGCCCACTGGCAACAACTCAAAGTTGAACTTCACCCACTCAAGTAGGAAGGCCTGGAAGCTTCTTCATAGTCTGGGTGCCGGTAGCCAACCCTCTCCCGTCTCCCATCCTCCCGTATCTCCAAACTCAGTGGCCAGTCACCTAACTCAAGTTGGACGTGCTAAGATCGACCCAGTCTGGAAAAGAGAAATTTCCCATGAGTCGTCATCCCACTTCCGTTTATCTTGTCCATCTCCAAAACTCTCTCCCTTTACACTGTCTGAACTGGAAGACGCTTTGAAGAGGGTTAAACCGGGAACGGCTGCTGGCTATGATAACATCACCCCAGAACTCATTCTTAACTTGGGCCCTGCGGCAAAGAAGTGGCTCACTACATTCCTGTCCCACATCTTGGAATCTGAATCTATGCCCAAAATTTGGCGTCGTGCGAAGATAGTAGTTTTGAAACCAAAGAAAGACCCAACACTGGCCGCCAGCTATAGACCAATTTCTCTCCTCTCCGTGTGTTACAAACTCCTTGAGAGGCTGATTCTGTCACGTATTTCTCCTCTTATAGAGAAATTCCTATCACCCGCCCAAGCTGGTTTCCACCCAGGAAGATCTACCTGCGAACAAGTCCTGGCCCTCTCAACTTACATTGAAAATGGATTCCAGAAGAATTTAAAGACGGGTGCTGTCTTTGTTGATCTCACAGCAGCCTACGACACGGTCTGGCACCGTGGTCTCCTAGTCAAGATCTCAAGATGCCTTCCTCCATGGGTGGCCAACACTATATCGTTTCTTCTCCAAAACAGAAGATTCCGGGTGCATCTGGGTGACAAGTCTAGCAGATGGAGACTTGTCTCAAGTGGCCTCCCCCAGGGCTCTGTTCTGGCTCCTACGCTATTTAATATTTACATCAATGACCTCCCAGAAACTTCTTCAAGGAAGTTCATCTATGCCGATGACATCTGCTGTGCAACTCAGGCATCCAAGTTCGACATCCTCGAGGAAACACTCACGAAAGACATGTCTCTGATATCTGATTACTGTAAAAAATGGCGACTAATCCCTAGCACTGCAAAAACGGTATCATCTGTTTTCCATCTACACCATGCCTCGGCCTTGCGTGAGCTTAATGTGCAGCTTGATGATACGAGAATCCGGCATGAAGCCCAGCCAGTCTATCTTGGCATTACTCTCGATCGCACTCTGTCATTTCACGAACATCTCATAAAAACTGCAGCAAAGGTGGGTGCGAGGAATAACATCATTGCAAGACTGGCCAGCTCCTCATGGGGCATGAGCGCTTCCACACTACGATCATCATCTCTGGCATTATGCTATTCCACTGCAGAATACTGCGCCCCAGTATGGTTCCGTAGCCCCCATGTCCACTTGGTCAATTCCAAATTATATTCCTCCATGAGGATAATTTCTGGAACCATCCGTTCCACCCCGGTTCCATGGCTGCCAGTTCTTAGCAACATCGCCCCGCCAGATATTCGTCAGGATGCGGCATCATCTAAGTTCATTTCCCACGTCTACGTTCAACCGGACCTGCCAATATACACGGATATCTTCGCCCACCCTGTTCAACGCTTGATGTCTCGTCACCCAATCTGGTCTCCTACGCCTACACTGAACTTCTCTATTCCAGACTCTTGGAAACAGAGTTGGCAGTCAGCTGAGGTAAAGAACAAACACCTCATCACAGACCCCTGCAAGCGTCAACCCGGCTTTGACCTAGCACATTATGATTGGGCCCTCCTCAATCGCTATCAAACAGGCCATGGCCGGTGCGCCGCTATGATCCATCGCTGGGGAGCCAGAGACAACCCAAACTGCCCCTGCGGCTACAGACAGACTATGACCCACATAGTTAACGACTGCCACCTCTCCAGATTCAAAGGAGGTCTCGAAACTTTACATCAGGCTCAACCTGATGCTGTTGACTGGCTACGGAAGAAGGGCAAACGCTAGAAGAAGAATAGCCTACATTCCCTCTTAAGAGATAAAGGGGCTCTTTCTGCGTACCAGCCTGGGCTGTCACTGGCAGGGATACCTAACACAAAACATGAAAGGAGGTTTGTGGGTACCCATGAGCCAATCATCTGTGAGCCTCACGACTGGATGAGCCAGCTAGACCAGTTTTGATAGCAGCAATGGTGATAATGTAACCTAAAGAGTATGACAACCAATAAGTAGTCCTGTCTTCCTCTCCTCCCCTGGGCCAGTCACACACTCACCATCTTCTGCAGTGTTGAGTTTGAGGCTTTTGCCCTTGAAACTCAGCTGTCCTCCTGCCACCTGGGTTTTGGCCAGTGTCTCTGCCAGCTTGGCGATGTCTTCAGAAGCCATGCTGGCCACGCTGGTGGGCTCCCTTGGAGATCTACAAACTGAGGAAGTTAACATTTCATTAGAGAGGAGTCTGCTGGGGTCCCTTGTTAGGGATGGCAGGATAAGACATCAGTCATCCTGGAGGTCTGATCCCTCTCCCATCATCCTGTAGAAACCCCAAGAGCTAAATTATTCATTAAAAAATGAAAATAGGGGACCAGACAGTGGCATACCTGGTTAAATACATGCATTATAGTGCAAGAAGACCTGGGTTCAAGCCCCTGGTTCCCACCTATAGAGGGAAAGCTTCATAAGTGGTAAAGTAGGGCTGCAGGTGTCTCTCTGTCTCTTTCCATCTCCCTCCCCTCTCAATTTTTCTGTCTCTATAAAAAAAAAAAAAAAATGAAAACAGCATTAGGGAAGAACAGTTCCAGAAAGGTCAAGGAGGTGGCAAGAGAGCAGAAGAAACATGTTTTAGTCGTGGAAGAGTCACTATTCTACTACAAGTTCACCTCTGCCTGACCATCCCAGCTAGGACTTCTAGCAAAGTCACATGAGCTGCCATTTCCTGGGTCCCCAGTGAATGACGGTTGAGTCTCAGACCAATGACTACAAAGAATCTGCCTCAAGCACACACCTGCCTGATCATCTTGGTTATTCTCTGTTTGAGGGTCCCACTCCTCATACAGAACAGAGATGGGTATGGGATTCAGGTCATCCATCCCAGGGAATGCCCCACCACCCAGGCTGGCATGACTCTGGGATTGGGGTACAGGGGTCAGCCCACTGTGGGCCACTTTGAACCCTGGTCAGGAGACTGAGCGCCCATGGTAGCCAGACATTAGGGGTTTCTAGGAGACCAGAGGTTTCTACATCACAACAGCCATCATCACAATAGATCAGAGACAGAGTAACTGTATAAAAGGAGCTTCCAGCCTAGAGATCAGCCAAAAAAAAGGAACACTATTTCTCCAGAAAGGAGATGACAGGTGGCAGGACCAAGGAAGACTGCTAAAGGGACCGAAGTAGAAGGTGCCCACAGAGTCTTTTATCCAGATGCCTCCTCCACTCAGCTCAGAGGCAGTGTGGTAGCTCCCCACCCTCCCACTCCTCCAGGCTTCTTATGGGCTCAAATAGCTTCCCAACTTCTTCTCCCTATCGTAATCATTATCATACTGGTATGTGTATCTTTATCAATAAGCATAAGTCATTCTTCTGGACTAGGAGTTATCCATTCATTAACTCCACATTTATTGTGTATTACTGTGTGCTAAACATTATTTCCAGTACCAGATATTTAGTATCTTAGTGACAAGAAAAAGGAATAGGAAAGGAGATAAGCAGTTTTTCAAGGGGTTGTAATTTAAAGTAGAATGAGTAAAGTTACTATTAGGACAGAAAGACTTGGAGGCTATTAGGGGTTAGGGAATGATATTTGGAGGAGAGAATTCCTACAAAAAGAACAGAAAAGGTAAAGCTGGGGTGTGGGGGGGAGGAGAGTAAGAGAAGCTCAAGGAGTTTCCTGGGCCGGAGCACACAGTGAGGGAGCATGAAAGGAAGTAAGAGATGCAAATAGCAGGGGAAGGGGGGGGGCTTGGGATGATAGCACATTGTGCAAAAGACTTTCATGCTTGAGCCTCCAAGGTACCAGGTTCAATTCACAGTACCACCATAAGCCAGAGCTGAACACTGTTGGGGGGGGGGGAGTCATAATCACAAAGGTTTTAATAAAACCTATGGCTTTCACTCTGAGTGATAACACCTCTGGAGGGCTTCTGGCAGAGAGCCCTGGTGTAACATGTTTGACAGGATCATTCCATCTGACCATAGGCTCTAGTACCAAGAAGTGATCTCAAGAATGATAGAAGGGACTGGGTGGTGGCGCACCTGGCTGAGCACACGTGACAATGTGCAAGGACCCAGGTTTGAGCCCCCACTCCCCACAAGGGGAAAATTTTGCAAGCGATGAAGCAATGTTGGCAGGTGTCTCTCTCTCCCTATTTTATTTTTTATATTTTTATTTGTTTTCCCTATTGTTGCCCTAGCTGTCTTTTTTGTTGTTGTTATTGATGTCGTCATTGTTGGATAGGATAGAGAGAAATGGAGAGAGGAGGGGAAGACAGAGAGGGGGAGAGAAAGACAGACACCTGCAGACCTGCTTCACTGCCTGTGAAGCGACTCCCCTGAAAGTGGGGAGCCTGGGGCTCGAACCAGGATCCTTACGCAGGTTCTTGCACTTAGCACCACATGCGCTTAACCCACTGCACTACCACTCAACTCCCTCTTTTTTTTTTTCTCCTTACCAGAGCACTGCTCAGCTCTGGCTTATGGGGGCGTGGGGGACTGAACCTGGGACTTGAGAGCCTCAGGCATGAAAGTCTCTTTGCATAACCATTATGCTATATCCCCACCCTGTCTCTCCCTCTCTCTCACCCCCTTCCCTCTAGATTCCTGGCTGTCTCTATCCAATAAATAAAATAAAGATAATAAAACAATAACAAAAGAATGATAGGAGAAATGGAATAAAAACTAGCTTGGGGCCAGGGAGATAGCAGGGTAAAATGCCTCAGCTACCAATAGACAGAGCTACGTGAAGCTCTGGTCAAAAAGATCTAACTTAAAATGCCACCAACTGCTGCAGTTCTGGAACATGATGAAAGAACATTATGCTATTCAGGTACACTTTATTCTTCCTGGTAACCCTAAAAGTATAAAACAGCGGCAGTCAAAACAGCTCACTGGGGTAGTATGCCTGCGTAGCCAAGCACGGCAATTCAAGCCCAATCCTCCCCACTTAACCAGAGGAAGCTTCCATGCTGTGGTGTCTTTCCCTGTCTTTGTCTCTAAGTCAGTCAGAAGCAGGGAAGCTCTGGCTAAGGAAAAAAAGGGGGGGCATGGCAAGGAGTTGAGGGGGTGTTAAAGACCAGTGCACCATGGTGGAGCTAAGTTGGTGGTAAGAGGTATGCTGGAACCTATCACTGGAGATAAGAAATTGTATTCACGTAACAACTGCTTGAAAAGAAAAAGAAAAAAATAAAAGGAAAAAACTTAACAGCCCATCCCCCCCAAGTCAAATTAACCCCACTGCATTCTTTTCCCTTAACCAATTACACTTCTTGTGAGCACAACCCAACCCAAGCAATCTATCTTGCAACAGGATGTGACTTAATATTTAGTATCAGAAATCTCATCTTTATCAAAGGAACAAAACCAAATTCATGCTGTCAACTGGGTAGCCACAGCTATTTGGAGGATCACCTCAAACCAGGGTTAGTGCTACAGTGACCACTTTCAAAGTCCTCCTTTACGGCCTTGCAGTCACAGAGAAGTCATTTCCGAGTTTTTAACTCCAGGGTTCCCCCCTGCAGGTGCCTCCAGAAATAAACTATCAGACAGCGGAAAAGCTCCTCACAGTCAGTGTCTAATTCTCCGTGCACCCAGCAACAGCCGGTTTGTTGGTAACAATGGGGCAATTTCAAGCTAGGAGAAGGGTGGTGGGTGTCTCCAGATGGCGTATGAACCCAGAACTTTTCCACACACACCCCCACACAAAAGGCTAAGAAATCGTAGTTAGCACAAAGAGGTGAGCCGCGCTGACCGGTGGGCGAAGGCGCAGGGCGCAGCGCGCGGGCGAGGAGCACAGCATCCTGCAGCCGGCCACGCTGTGACTCAGGCCGATTCCCCGGGCTGCGGCGCCGGCCAGGCCCTCGGGGACCGTGGGGCGACTGGAAGGCGGCGGCGGATGACAGACTCCAGAGCCCCACCGGGATCCCTGGAGGACGTGCACCGCCTCCCGCGGAAACCGAAGCCAGAGAGACGCTGAGCGGCTCGGCGGGCCCCCAGCCCGCGGCTCGGCAGTGAAAGGGGCCAGCATCCCCAGGCCCAAGGGGAGAAGGCGCCCGGGGCGCCACACCTCCCTCCCCATAGGCTGGGCTATGCTGCTCCTGCCCCAACCCACGTAGGTGACGGGAAAAGCAAAGGCGACCCCGACCTACAGTAAAGCAGGCGGCGCCGCCGCGTGGGGCGACCCGAGAGCACGCGATCGCCCGGCGGGCGGGATCGGATTTAGGGTCCGGGTCAGGTCAGGTCGGGCGCTCGCCACCTCCGAGTGCAGCGGTCCCAGAGCCCACTCTGTCAGTCTGTCAGAGCTCGGGGTGCTTCTTCGTACTCACGTCCCAGCACCACCTGCTCCGCGCACCTCGGCGGATGATGGCGGAGGAGGAGGATTTTGAAAGCCGGCAGTTTCTTTCCTTCAATTTGATTTGTTCGAGGCCCAGGCTGGCTTCCCTGTCCGATGCGCGCGTGGCCTACCGGGTATGGTAGTCTAATTCTCCGGCGCGGGGCGCGGTGGACGTTTCAGGAGGGCTCTCGCGAACTACCAATCCCTTGGTGCACCGCGTCTGATAGCACCGGCGTCGAGTCGTTCTTCGCGGTCTATTTCCGGCTTTCTGGCTCTTGTTCTGGAGACCACAGGGCGGGTTTATCCACTAGCTCCCAAGGAGACTACAATTCCCATAAGGCCGCGCGACACAACCCTCTCAGTGCTTCCGGAAAGATTCACGTTCATGTAACTTTATTGGTGCTGACGAAGGTTTGCTTGCTGGCTTCTCCAGCAATAAATAGGTATTCATTTCCTGGAAGGAAAGCTTTGCTTTGCTTTGTTTGCTTTGGTCCCATGAAATTGGAAGGGCATTGGAAGGTTTCCACATAACTAGCCACAAGTTACTAAATAGCTAAAAAGAGGAAATAGTAAACTTGTTACTAAACCTTACACCTGTGTGTGCATTAACCAAGTGTTCTGCGTTAATATCAGTGATATCATTAATATGAATAATACAACTAACGTCCACCTGCCACCTCGGGTTAGGGTGCAGGAGGACACAGTATTACCATCTAGTCAATAAAGGATTACATTTAATCAAATAAAACTTCAGAAGAACCCAAATTGTGGGATATGCTTCTAAAAAGTGTGTCATGAAATACAAGAGAAAACAGAGACTGTTGCACATTAAAGGAGACTGATTTCATGCCTGGTTCAACCCTAGCACTACCGTAAACTGGAACTAAGCAGTGGTCTTGACTTTAAAAAAAGAAAACGAAAACATAACCGGTTCGAGCCCCCAGCTCCCCACCTGCAGGGGAGTCGCTTCACAGGCGGTGAAGCAGGTCTGCAGGTGTCTGTCTTTCTCTCCCCCTCTCTGTCTTCCCCTCCTCTCTCCATTTTTCTCTGTCCTATCTAACAACGACGGCATCAATAGCAACAACAATAATAACTACATCAACAATAAAAAACAAGGGCAACAAAAGGGAAACTAAATAAATTTAAAAAATAAAAGAAAAAATAAAAGGGAGGGTAGGTGGAGCGGAGCTGAGTGGGTGGGAAAGTTTGGGGCAGGAAGGTTTCATAATATTGGACTTGCAAGATGAGTTCAGTCAGAACACAGTACATAAGTAATGCTTTGGTTCTCTCATAAATAAATAAATCTTAAAAATGAGACAGCTACTCAAGTCCCAGGTTCAATCCCCCGCACTGCCATAAGCCAGAGCTGGGCAATGCTCTGGTATAAAAAAAAAAAAAAAGAGAGAGAGAGAGAGACAGCTAGGGGAGTCGGAGGGGTAGCGCAGCTGGTTAAGCGCAGGTGGCACAAAGCTCAAGAACCGGCATAAGGATCCTGGTTGGAGCCCCTGGCTCCCCACCTGCAGGGGGCTTGCTTCAGAAGCAGTGATGCAGGTCTGCAGGTGTCTGTCTTTCTCTCCCCCTCTCTGTCTCCCCCTCCTCTCTCCATTTCTCTCTGTCCTATCCAACAACAAAGGACATCAATAACAACAACAATAATAACTACAACAATAAAACAAGGGCATCAAAAGGGAATAAATATATTTTTTATATTTTATTTATTTATTAATGAGAAAGATAGGAGGAGAGAAAGAACCAGACATCACTCTGGTGCATGTGCTGCCAGGGACAGAACTCAGGACCTCATGGTTGAGAGACCAATGCTTTATCCACAGTGCCACCTCCGGGATCACAGGAATAAATATTTTTAAAATGAGACAGCTAAATATTACATACAATCCTGAGTGATTTTCAAAGGGGGATTATATAAAGGACATTACTGAGCCAATGTACAGAATTTGATGATACTAAATAATATCCTATCAATGTTAAATGTATTGATTTTTGCCGGGATAGCCTGAGGGTACTTCTTCCCAAGCTAGTGCTCTCTGGCTTGGAGAGAACTCAACTGGAGCCGATCTAGGCTGCTGCGTGGGAGAGGGATCAGGAACTCGTGCCGCACCAACTTTGCAGGAGATACACTCTGGAACTCTCGGAGCCGGAAAGCAATTTCCAAGTGTCTTTAATCAGAAGAGCAGCTGTTTTTATACTCTCCAAGTAGGGTGGAAACAGGATGTGATATAGAGAGGGTGGAGAGAAAAGTGACTGGTGAAAATCAGTGTGACAAGGAGGGGGTGGAACAGGCGAGAATCCTATCACTGAACTACCAATGCCCTGGAGGGAGTGCTTTATGTAAATGTAAAAGTGATTTATGTAAATAGACCAAAGCTTTGAATAGGATCAGTAAATCCCTATATAGGCATATGGTTAAGCAGAAGCCAGGGGGAGGTGGCATACTACCCAACAGTTATTATTGTTGTACGGTAAGAGTTACGTTATGGGTTATGTAAGAGACTGACCTTGTTTTTGGAAACTTTGGATTGAAATGATTAGGGGCATGGTGTCTGCAACTTCACTCTCAAGTGTTTTCCCCAAAATATGTATAAGCACATGCATATCAGGTATATACACATAATATACATACATAATATGTAAAATAGTGTAAATGAGGCTAAATGTTAGTAAGTGAATCTGTGTGAAAATGTGTATAGGAGTTCTATGGACATTTTTGCTATTTTCCTGTAGGTTGAATTTTTTTTTCCTTAGAGGATGAGAGACAGAGAAGGAGAGATACTGCAACATACTGTAGCACTGCTCCATCACTTATGAAACTTCCCCTGTGCATGATGTTCTCATGTAATGGCCAGGAACTCAAACCCAAATTCTGGTATTCTACTTGTTGAGCTATTTCATAGCCCCAGATTGACTTTTTTTTAAAAAAAGATTTTATTTATTTATTAATGAGAAAGATAGGAGAAAGAGTAAGAACCAGACATCACTCTGGCACATGTGCTGCCAGGGATTGAACTCAGGACCTCATGCTTGAGAGTCCAGTGCTTTAGCCACTGTGCCACCTCCCAGATACACCAAGATTGACTTTTATAAAACACAAATAAGTTTCTTTTAAAAAGGATAGCATATGTCCTTATAAACACTTCAACCAACATAGAACAAGATAAAGAGAAAAGCAAACATTACCTAGAAATGCTATTACCCAATAATCAATGTCAATACATGAAGCTGGCTTTTCCAGTCACTTCTCACCCCTTAGCCTACACACATACTTTTTATTTTATCTGCAAATCTTAGTTAAATACATTATGTATCACATCCATTCACACAGTTTTTTATTGTTATTTCAATCAGAACACTGGTTGGGGGAAGTAACATAATGGTTATGAAAAAAACATTTCAATTGGCATATTGCACCAAAGTAAAAGACTCTGGGTTGGGTGGGTATGGGGGGAGAATACAGGTCCAAAAAGGATGACAGAGGACCTAGTGGGGGTTGTATTGTTATATGGAAAACTAGGAAATGTTATGCATTTAAAACTATTGTACTTAATTAATCTATAACATTAATTCCCCAATAAAGAAATTTAAAAAAAAAACATTTCAGGAGTTGGACGGTAGCGCAGCAGGTTAAGCACAGGTGCTGCAAAGCACAAGGACTGGCATAAAGATCCCCCCGGCACCCCACCTGCAGGGGAGTCGCTTCACAGGTGGTGAAGCAGGTCTGCAGGTGTCTTATCTTTCTCTCCCCCTCTCTGTCTTCCCCTCCTCTCTCCATCTCTGTCTGTCCTATCTAACAATGCTAATGACATCAATAATAACAATAATAATAACTACAACAGCAGTGAATAACAAGGGCAAAAAAGGGAAAATAAATAAATAAGTATTTAAAAGATTAAAAAGTCAGTTTGAGCCCCTGGCTTCCTACCTGCAGGGGAGTCACTTCACAGGCAGGAAGCAGATCTGTAGGTGTCTGTCTTTCTCTTCCCTCTCTGTCTTCCCCTTCTCTCTCCATTTCTCTCTGTTCTATCCAGCAAAACAACATCAATAACAACAACAATAACTACAAAAACAATGAAAAAAGGGAAACAAAAGGGAAAATAAATATTAAAAAATAAAAAATTAATCTTTTTAAAAAATTAAAAAGAAAAAACATTTCATGCCTGAGGCTTCAAAGTCCCAAATTCAATCCCCTACACCACCAGAGCTAAGCAATGCTCTGTTAAAAATTAATTAATTGTGGGCCAGGCGGGGCACACCTGGTTAAATGCACACATTACACTGTGCAAGGATCCAGTTTCAAGACCCAGTCCCCACCTGCAGCAGGGAAAACTTACAAGTGGGAAGCAGGGCTGCAAGTGTGTCTCTCTGTTCTCTCTCTCTCTCTCTCTCTCTCTTCAACCAGAGCACTGATTAACTCTGTTTTTTAAAAATATTTATTCACTTTTGTTATTTTATTGTTGTTATTGCTACTGATGTTGTCATTGTTGGATAGGACAGAGAGAAATGGAGAGGGGGGAGAGAAAGATAGACACCTGCAGACCTACTTCATTGCTTGTGAAGCGACTCCCCTGCAGGTGGGGAGCCAGAGGCTCGAACCGGGATCCTTACCCCGGTCCTTGTGCTTTGTGCCACCTGCGCTTAACCCACTGTGCTACCACCCGACTCCGACTCCTTGTTTTTTGTTTTTTTAAAATATTTTATTTATTAATGAGGAAGATAGGAGGAGATAGAACCAGACATCACTCTGACAAACGTGCTGCTGGGGATTGAACTCAGGACCTCATGCTTGAGAGTCCAAAGCTTTATCACTGTGCCACCTCACAGACCACTCAGCTCTGATTTATGGTTGTGCAGGGGATTGAACCTGGGACTTAGAAGCCTCAGGCAAGAAAGTCTCTTTGCATAATTATTATGCTATCTATCCCTGCCCTCTTTCCCTCTCTAGCTATCCCTCCCTTCTCAATTTCTCTCTGTCTCTATCCAATAATAACTAAATACAAATAAATCAGGGGTCAAATTTAGGATGTCTGGCGTGCAAATCCTGTGCACTATTTCCCCAGCCCTCATACACAGTTAACCTTTAAAATCATGGAGGAAATGAGTTTCATCACCACCCTGCCCAGCACAAGAATGAGAACACTGAGGCCTAGAACCTAGTTCACAAAGTGTCTGAGATGCAGTTCCTCTAAGAAGGTCCTCTCCTAGCCTACAAAGCCCTTATCAAATGCCACCTACTCCAGGAAGTTTCTCTACATGCCTTTTAGAATGAGTCATCTTCTGCTGCTCACCCTCCACCACAACAAGCTGCAAGTCCCAAAGCAATTTTTGTTGGTTGGTTTTTGCTTTTCACTAGGCTTTTCCCTGGGCTATTACTCTCCACCACTCCCACTGTTTTTCCCCCTAGAGAGAAATAGAAAGGGAGAGGAGACACCTGCATCACTGTTTCACTGAGACTTGTGAATGTCTTTCCTTCCAGGTGGGGGTGGGTGGAATGGGGTTGGGGGAACCTGGTGAGCCACCACCCAACACCAATTTGGGCTTTTTTTGTTTGTTTTGTTTTGTTTTTATAATTATTTATTTATTTAAATTTATTTATTTTAAAAAGGAGACATTAACAAAACCATAGGATAAGAGGAGTACAACTCCACACAATTCCCACCACCAGAACTCCGTGTCCCATCCCCTCCCCTGATAGCTTTCCTATTCTTTGTTCCTCTGGGAGTATGGGCCCAGGGTCATTGTGGGTTGCAGAAGGTGGAAGGTCTGGCTTCTGTAATTGCTTCCCTGCTAAACATGGGCATTGACAGGTTGATTCATACTCCAGCCTGCCTCTCTCTTTCCCTGCTAGGGTGGGGCTCTAGGGAAGCAGAGCTCTAGGACACATTGGTGGGGTTGTCTGTCCAGGGAAGTTTGCTTTAAGTGCAACAATGAGGGTCATATCTAAAAGGGCTGAAAAGCTAATTTCTCACGGCCTAGTTATACATTAAATAGAAATGACAGATATTCAAACCCCCCATCTGCTAAATGTCCACGCTGTAAAAATGGGTTTCATTGGGCAATCCACTGTCCACCTAGGACTTGGAGCAGGTCACTCTCTTTGGCTGCTGCTGCTTCTCCTGGTGCTCCAGGTATCTGCCATGGCTACCTCCCCTGAGAACTGAACACGTGTGACTCTGCTAGCTGGTAAAGTTTTTGACCTCTCTACAGCCATCAGCAACTTTTACTTCAGCTGATAATTATTAATCTTATGGGACTAAACTTTTGATAACTATACTCAGATTTTATGGACCTAGAGTACTCTTAACCCCTGATGATAATTGCTTATTTTGCCTTTTACCTGTTTCACCCTATATTGTTTAAACCCCTTCCCAGCTCCCCACTGCGAATCCTTTTTATGTGCCACAGCAGCCCCACAAACCCCTTTTCAAGTTAAAGTTACAACAGTAAAGCAGTGCTACAGGTGTCTCTCTATATTATCTTCTCTTCCCTCTCAATTTCTCTGTCTCTAACCAATAATAAATACTTTATTTTTATTATTATTATTTTTTAATATTTATTTATTCCCTTTTGTTGCCCTTATTGTTGTATTGTGGTTATTATTGTTGTTGTTGTTATTGATGTCATTGTTGGATAGGACAGATAGAAATGGAGAGAGGAGGGGAAGACAGAGTGGGGGAGAGAAAGATAGACACCTGCAGACCTGCTTCACCGCCTGTGAAGCGACTCCCCTGCACGTGGGGAGCTGGGGGCTCGAACCAGGATCCTCACGCCGATCCTCATGAGGGTCCCCGCGCTTTGCGCCACATGCGCTTAACCCACTGTGCCACCGCCTGACCCCCATAAATATTTCTTAAAGATTTGTTTAGTTACTTATGGGAGAGAGGAGGTCTGTAGGTATCTATATTTCTCTCTATCTTCCCCTCCCCTCTGAGTTTCTCTTTGTCCTGTCAAATAATATATATGGGGAGGGAGTGTTTGCATTTAATAAAAGAGGAGAGGCAGCGGTGTAGTTTAATTGTTGAGCACATGTCTTGCATGTAGGAATCCCTAGGTTTGATTCCAACTCCCCTCCCCAAAAGAGCATTTTTCAAAGGTGCATAATGATAAGACAAATCCAGAAACATCAGTTTGCCCAACCAATTTCTTTGTCCTATTTTCTCTCACCTCTCCTTTCTCTTCCCAATTATCACCTGATAGTCTGTTTGCCTTTGACAAAAGGATAATACCACCTTTTTCCTTACTTCCACAGAACCCTTCAGAGGTCAAATAACCTGCTCAAATTACACAACAATTTAGAAAAGATACAGTGAAAGATTGCTTTGGAACAGACTCACAGAACAAGTCACTTTGTGAATGTAAGGGAGGTATTAGGTACAGGGCTAAAAGGAGACTTTTCCCTCTTCTTTTAAAGAGTGTTTTGAAGAAAAAATAACATCAGGCTTCCTTCATTAGTTTGGTTTACTTTAACTGAGTGCTTTAAATTCCATTGTGGTGCCTAAAAACACACTTAATTGCCAACTGTAGATTGGGTAAATAACTATTTTATACTGGTTTCCTGAAGAGTTACTAAGGCTGCAGACTTACCGTTATTCAGATCAAAAACAAATGCTTGAAGTATGTCAGGCACGTGAGGAATGTGAAGAGAAATGTCCAAAGTCCAATGGAATCTGCCCCTTGAGCCAGGAGGAGAAGAGTGGGCCAGATCTGCCAACTTTATAGGAGAGCTATCTCCCCTCCCCTACTCCAAAATTCATCTTCCCTGGTGGGAGAAGGTTGTTCTATCATGTTAAAGACAACAGAAACCAAAAAAAAAAAAAAAAAAAAAGTCAACATAGACCATATCCCTCCCACCCTAAACTCAAACCTAAGGCTCCCATTAGAACTCATTTTTTTTTTTAGATTTTTTAAAAAAATTTATTAGTGATTTAATAATGATTAACAAGATTGTAAGATAACAGGGGTATAATTCCATACAGTTTCCACAACCAAAGTAGAACTCATTATTATACCTTTCATTAACTACCATAATTAAAATAACTCAAACAGTCCACTTGTATATAGTATTTTTGTGTGTGCTTGTCTGCGTTTAATAGACACAGAGAGAAATAGAGAAAGAGAAAGACAGCCTCAGCACTGCTCTGCTCTGGACTGCTCCTGAAACTTCCCCACTATAGGGAGGGACCAGGGTCTTGAACTCTGGTTCTCATGCCTAGTAATATATATACTCTACCAGGTGTGTCACCACCTAGCCCTGAATATTTACTATGTGTTAAGCGCTTTTTTTTTTTACCAGAGCAGATATATTTTTATTTTATATTTATTTATTTTTCCCTTTTGTTGCCCTTGTTTTTTATTGTTGTTGTAGTTATTGTTGTTGTTGCTATTGATGTCGTTGATAGATAAGACAGAAAAAAATGGAGAGAGGAGGTAAAGACAGAGGGGGAAAGAAAGACAGACACCTGCAGACCTGCTTCACCGCCTGTGAAGTGACTCCCCTGCAGTTGGAGAGCTGGGGGTCAACAGAAATCCTTACACTGGTCCTTGGGCTTAGCACCAGTGCGCTTAACCTTCTGTGCTACCGCCCCACTCCCGTGTTAAGCACTTTTCCAGCTATTGAGAATCCAGCAACCAATGAGAAAATTATCGTGTTTGTTGCTTGGGAGGTGGTGCAGTGGATAAAGTGTTGGACTTTCAAGCATGTGGTCCTGAGTTCAGTCCTCAGCGTCCCATGTGCCAGAGTGATGCTCAAGTGAAAGGAAGGAAGAGAGGGAAGGATGGAGGGAGGGAGGGATAGTGTCTCAAGAGGAGCTTAAATTTGCATCCAATGGCTTGTGGAGGGTCTACTGGTACTAGATGCTCTGGGTAGATTTTCTCTCTCTTTTCTTAAATATTCATTTATATTTATTTTCCCTTTTTGTTGCCCTTGTTGTTTTCTATTGTTGTTGTAGTTATTATTGTTGTTGATGTTGTCATTGTTAGATAGGACAGAGAAATGGAGAGAGGAGGGGAAGACAGAGGGGGAGAGAAAGATAGACACTTGCAGACCTGTTTCACTGCCTGTGAAGCCACTCCCCTGTCAGGTGGGGAGCTGGGGGCTCGAACCGGGATCTTTACATCATTCCTTGTGCTATGTATGCTTAACCCACTGCACTACTGCCTGACTCCCTTCTCTCTCTCTCTCTTTTTTTCTTGGTCACTTCAAATATTTAATTTTATAAGGCTGTTTTCATATTTTAAAATATTTTTTCCTGATTCGACTTCCGGAGGCAGAGCTACGAGCAGCAGATCGCTTTCTCTCCTCTCCTCTCCTCTCCTCTCCTCTCCTCTCCTCTCCTCTCCTCTCCTCTCCTCTCCTCTCCTCTCCTCTCCCAGATCAACTAGGAATACCAAAAGAGACCACCCGGACCTAAACAAGACAGGACTAGAATGACCACAGGAACCCAGTAAATCACCCGTGAGTACAAACACGCGTGGCTGGTGACAGAGAGGAGAGAGGGGCCTAAGGAGAGATTAAGTGACTGCTAACAGTTCAGCAGTTTATCAGTGGAGACACCACCTCCAGTCTGCTCCACAACAAGGGGACAGCTGAAGGGAGGAAAGGACTCCCCAGAGACTCACCAAGTGCAACTCTGAGTCTCCATTGCTACTACCCTCAGAATCTGGAGCAGCAAAAGGGAGGGACACCAGGGGACAGAGATCTAACCAGGGGACAGAGGGGAACTCAGGAGAAGACCTATACCTCAGTGGCATAGCTGAGGGGCTGTGAAAGTCTCTTTGCATAACCACTGGATTATCTCTGCCACACCCTGCTTTATCTCTTGGTCAGGAGTTAGTGATTAAGCTAAGAAGCCTATTGATAGTTTAAAAGGCCTCAGGCTCCCATAGCCTACAGGGAAGAAAAAAAAAAGAGGCTTTTACATCACTGAGCTCCAACACAGGGATTGAAAAAACTGTTAATTTCCACCACGGTAAACCCTTTAATTAAATTACTTAGACACAAGTCAATCCAGGCAATAGTAATCAATAATTTGAAAAGTACTGATAAAGGGAACTCATAATATATAAAATGGTTAAAACAACAAGAAAAAATATTGGAGACTCGAACCAGGACAAGAGTCCAGCTAAAACTCCTCCAGAGGGTGAAGCACAAAACAACGAGTTCAACATCCAAACATTAGCTAAGGAAATAATAACAGGAGTGAGTAAAGAATTTGAAAAAATTGTAATCAGAAATGCAGGAACAACAAATGAGAATATGGAAGAAAATTCTAATTATCTCATGGTTATTAGAGAGCTGTGAAGCGCCTGTGAAGCGACTCCCCTGCAGGAGGGGAGCTGGGGTTTGAAGCGGGATCCTTATGCCGGTCCTTGTGCTTTGCGCCACCTGCGCTTAACCCGCTGCGCTACAGCCTGACTCCCCAGATAAGAGTTTAATAACCAACATATATAAAGAGCTTGCCAGACTCAACAATAAGACAACAAATAACCCCATCCAAAAATGGGGGGAGGACTTGGACAGAATATTCACCACAGAAGAGATCCAAAAGGCCGAGAAACACATGAAAAAATGCTCCAAGTCTCTGATTGTCAGAGAAATGCAAATAAAGACAACAATGAGATACCACTTCACTCCTGTGAGAATGTCACACATCAGAAAAGGTAACAGCAGCAAATGCTGGAAAGGGTGTGGGGTCAAAGGAACCCTCCTGCACTGCTGGTGGGAATGTCAATTTGTCCAACCTCTGTGGAGAACAGTCTGGAGAACTCTCAGAAGGCTAGAAATGGACCTACCCTATGACCCTGCAATTCCCCTCCTGGGGATATATCCTAAGGAACCCAACACATCCATCCAAAAAGATCTGTGTACACATATGTTCTTGGCAGCACAATTTGTAATAGCCAAAACCTGGAAGCAACCCAGGTGTCCAACAACAGATGAGTGGCTGAGGAAGTTGTGGTATATATACACAATGGAATACTACTCAGCTGTAAAAAATGGTGACTTCACCGTTTTCAGCTGATCTTGGATGGACCTTGAAAAAATCATGTTGAGTGAAATAAGTCAGAAACAGAAGGATGAATATGGGATGATCTCACTCTCAGGCCGAAGTTGAAAAACAAGATTAGAAAAGAAAACACAAGTCAAACCTGAAATGGAATTGGAGTATTACACCAAAGTAAAAGACTCTGGGGTGGGTGGGTGGGTGGGGAGAATACAGGTCCATGAAAAATGATGAATGAAATAGTGGGGGTTGTATTGCTAAATGGGAATCTGGGGAATGTTATGCATGTAAAAAAAAAAAAAAGAAGTAGAAACGCAAAGCAGAAATTGACTGAGTTTGGAGTATGGCACCAAAGTAAGAAAGCAGAAGTATACTAGAGTTTGCAGTGAGTACCTCCCTAATACTTCCTCTCCACTTTTCCAAGCTTTGGGTCCATGATTGCTCAACAATTTGTTTGGCTTTGTATGTTAACTCTCCTTTTAGTCACCAGGTTCCAGGTGTCATCAGGATGCCGGCCAGACTTCCCTGGATTGAAGACACCACCAATGTGTCCTGGAGCTCAGCTTCCCCAGAGACCCATCCTACTAGGGAAAGAGAGGCAGACTGGGAGTATGGACCGACCAGTCAACGCCCATGTTCAGCGAGGAAGCAATTACAGAAGCCAGACCTTCTACCTTCTGCAACCCTCAATGACCCTGGGTCCATGCTCCCAGAGGGATAGAGAATGGGAAAGCTATTGGGGGAGGGGGTGGGATATGGAGATTGGGTGGTGGGAATTGTGTGGAGTTGTACCCCTCCTACCCTATGGTTTTGTTAATTAATCCTTTCTTAAATAAAAAAAAATAAATAAAAAATAAAATAAATAAATAATAATAATAATAATAATTTTTTAAAAAAGTCTTTCATTGGACTCTTAGGAAAAGAAACTAGGACAGGGAACATAGCATGGTGTCTCTGCAAAAGACCTTCATGCCTGAGCCACTGAGGTTCCAGGTTCAATCCCTGGTACTATCACAAACCAGAACTAAGCAGTATTCTGGGGCCTCTCCTTTTCTCTGTCTCATTAAAATAAAACGAATAAAACATTAAAAAATAAACTGAAAGCGAACAAGTGAAGAACTTGATTTTAGGTGACACTAATACTCAGATCATCACTTACATAATTATAGCTGATTGTGAGAGATAGTTCTCCTCTTCAAAAGAACATGAATAGAACTGTTTAGTACACAAAATCTTTCTATAAATTGTGATCTATGATCACCTGTGGCCAATAGTTTTGTATTCTTTAGGTCAGCTCCTTGCAGTGCTGGCTAATCTCCCCAGTGCTCTACCACTAACCTTTCTCTACAGTCTTCCCAGTGAGAAAGAAAAAAACAGATATTTTCTAAACTAGTCACTCCAGGTGGCTTTAGTTACTTTAAAAAAAAAAAGAAAAAGAAAAGAAAACACAAGTAGAACCTGAAATGGAATTGGTGTATTGCACCCAAGTAAAAGACTCTGGGGTGGGTGGGTGGGTGGGGAGAATACAGGTCCATGAAGGATGATAAATGACATAGTGGGGGTTGTATTGTTAAATGGGAATCTGGGGAATGTTATGCATGTACAAACTATTGTATAGTTTACTGTTGAATGTAAAGCATTAGTTCCCCAATAAAGAAATAAAAAAATTTTTTTTCCTGTTTACAATTTTGTTTTATGCCCATTTTCAAAAAGAATATCAATGATACATTCTATGCTGCCTTATACACTTTTTTTAAAGATTTTATTTATTTATTTATTTATTTATTTATTTATTAATGAGAAAGATAGGGGAGAGAGAGAGAAAGAACCAGACATCATTCTGGTACATGTGCTGCCAGGGATTGAACTCAGGACCTCATGCTTGAGAGTCTAGTGCCTTAGCCACTGCACCACCTCCTGGACTACTGCCTTATACACTTTTATTATCAGTCTGTTGATATTCTGAGAGGGAGAACTCTCTCTCTCTATATATATATATATTGCCTAGAAAACTCCTTAGATTTTTCTCTTTTAATAATTCTTTTGTGGTCCGGGAGGTGGCGCAGCGGTAAAGCTTTGGACTCTCAAGCATGAGATCGCGAGTTCAATCCCCGGCAGCACATGTGCCAGAGTGATGTCTGGTTCTTTCTCTCTCTTCCTATCTTTCTCATAAATAAATAAAATAAAATAAATCAAAAATATAAAAATAATAATAATAATAATAATTCTTTTGAGGAGTCAGGCGCAGCAGGTTAAGTGCACGTGGTGCAAAGTGCAAGGACCGGTGTAAAGATCCAAGTTCGAGTTCCCAGCTTCCCACCTGCGATGAAGCAAGTCTGCAGGTGTCTTTTTCTCCCCCTCTCTGTCTTCCCATCCTCTCTCCATTTCTCTTCTGTCTTATCTAACAACAATGACATCAGTAATAACAATAATAGTAATTACAATAATAAAACATCAAGGGCAACAAAATGGAATAAATAAATATTTTTTAAATTCTTTTGTTTGGGGCTGGATGGTGGCACTCCTGGTTGAGTGTACACATTACCATGCACAGGAACCCAGGTTGGAACTCCCCACCTGCAGGGAGGACATATGAGGAACAGTGAAGCAGGTCTGCAGTTATCTTTCTCCTTCTTTCTCTTTTCCCCCCTCAATTTTTTTTTCTTTCCTAGCAAATAAAACAGGAAAAAGGGGGAATAAATGGCTGCTGTGAGTGGTGAATTCATACTACACTGAGCCCTAGCAGTAACCATGATGGTAATATTTAAAAAAGAGAGAGAGATACCACTGACGGGGTGGGGAGAAGTTTCACAAGTGGTGAAGCAGGGCTGCAGATGTGTCTCTCACTCTCTATCTCCCCCATCCCTCTGAGTTTCTCTCTGTCTCTATCCAAATAAATAATAAAAGAAAAAATAAACAAAAGAATTCTTTTGTTTCAGGGGCTGGGATAGCTCACTTGGTAGAATTCATGTGTTACTGCACACAAGGACCCACGTTTGAACGCTGGCGTTACATGGGAGCATCTTGGGTGGCACCAGGGTCAACTCCTCAGACAGTGAGATGGTGCTTTAGTGTTTCTCCTCTTCTATCTCTCTTCCTCTCTCTATCTGAAATTTAAAAAGAAGGAAGGAAAGAAAGTGGCAATCCAGGGCTGGGGAGACAGCATAATGGTTATGCAAAGAGACTTTAATGCCTGAGGCTCCAATGTCTCAGGTTAACTCGGGTTAATCCTCAGTACCATCATAAACCAGAGCTGAGCAGTATTCTGGTATCTCTCCCTCCCCCTTCTGTATCTCTCATTAAAAATAAATAAGGGAGTCAGGCGGTAGCACAGTGGGTTAAGTGTACCTGGCACAAAGCACAAGGACCAGGGTTAAGATCCCTGTTCGAGCCCCCAGCTCCCCACCTGCAGGGGAGTCACTTCACAGGCGGTGAACCAGGTCTGCAGGTGTCTGTCTTTCTCTCCCCCTCTCTGTCTTCCCCTCCTCTCTCCATTTCTCTCTGTCCTATCTAACAACAATGACATCAATAACAACAACAATAATAACTAAAACAATAAAACAGGGGCAACAAAAGGGAATAAATACATAAATAAAATTAAAAAATAAAATAAAATAAAGCAGGCATCAATACATATGTGTGTATGCGTATGTGCTAAAGAGCAAAAATGTCATGTAGACGGGTGGGTGGGTCGATGGATAAAATATGCAGTAAATACAGTAAAAGTTAACAGCTGAAGACTAATCTAAAGCATGTGAGTATTCACTGTACAATTCTTTGAGTTTTCTTTAGGCCTCGGCATCTTTCTTTCTTTCTTTTAAATGTGGTGGGGCTGGGCGGTAGCGCAGCGCGGGTTAAGCGCATGTTGCGCAAAGCAGAAAGAACAATGTAAAGATCTCGGTTTGAGCCCTCTCCCCCTCCACCTGCGGGGGGGGGGTATCGCATCATGGGTGGTGAAGCAGGTCTGCAGGTGTCTATCTTACTCTCCCCTTCTTGGTCTCCCCCCAACTCTCTTGATTTCTCTCTGTTTTATTCAACAACAGCTATAACAACAAGGGCAACTAAATGGGAACATATGGCCTCCAGGAGCAGTGGATTTGTAATGCAGGCACCAAGCTCCAGAGACAACCCTGGAGGAGAAAAAAAAAATGTATCTTTTTTTAAGGAGAGTGTCATGTATAGAGAGAAAGATACAGAGAAAGAGAGAGACCAGAGCACTGCTCAGTTCTGGTGGTGTTGAGGATTGAACCTGGAACTTCAGAGTCACAAAATTAAAGCTGATAGGTGCTCTGGTGAAAAAAAGAGAGCCAGCCAGCCAGCCAGCCAGCCAGCCAGCCAGCCAGCCAGTCCAGTTAGACAATTCAGAGATGATATCATGCATGCACATGCCCTGAGTTCATTTTAAGATACTGAATGAACAATTAAATTTATAGTAAACACAAGTAGTGCATATACTTCTTCAAAGTAGGGCTTTTTGTACTCTTCAAGGAAATACCCAGAAGTCGAATAGCTGCATCAAATGGAAGTCTCAATTTCAGATCTTATTCTGGCAGTGAGCCTAAGGGTCAATGAACACTTGTTTCTCTTTTTGCCAGGGTTTTTATGCCAGCATGATTCCACCACTCTTGGCAGTCTCAGTCTCTCAAGAAAGAAAGAAAGATAGCACTTGTTCCACCCTCTGTATGGTGCTCCCATGTGGCTAGCTGTGGACTCAAACCCAGGTTTTCAAGCCTGGTAAAGTGTGTGCTCTACTGGGTGAATGCTCTCTGATCTTTCTGTCTTTTTTTTTTTTTTAAATTCCAGGGTTATCGCTGGGGCTTAGTGCCTGCACTACGAATCCACTCTCCTGGAGGAGAGGAGAAGACAGAGAGGAGGTGAGAAAGACAGACACCTGCAGATCTGCTTCACTGCTTGTGAAGTGACCTCCCTGCAGGTGAGGAGCCGGAACTGGGATCCTTAGGCCATCCTTGCATTTTGCTCCATGTGCACTTAACCTGCTGCACTACTGCCCAGCCACACCCCCCTTTCTCATGTGGCATGAATGAATGGATTACAGATGCATAATACTGCTGAGTGGCTTCCTTGGTCCAATTTTCTTTTTTCTTTTTGAGAGAAGAAGAGGGAGACACACAGAAGAAGGCATCACATCTCAGGTCAAACCTTCCATAGAACTATCCTTTTTTTTTCCTTTTTTAAAGATTTTATTTATTTACTAGCAAGAAAGATAGGAGGAGATTGAGAGAAAGAACCAGATGTTACTTTGGTACACGTGCTGCCAACCGGGGATTGAATTTGGGACCTCATGCTTTAGGATTTGATGTTTTATCCACTGCACCACCTCCCAGACCACAGAACTTTCCTTTGTGCAGTCCACGGTGCCAGAGCTGGAGGCCAGGGCCTCATTTTCATTATCTGTAAAATGAGCAAGTTAAAACCAACCTCTAAGATTACTGTGAAAATTAAAGAAGTAAGTACAGGGCCCAGGAGATAGCATACTAGGAAGAACACATGTCTTCCATGTGTGAGTTCTTAGGTTTGAGCCCCAGCATTACATGGGAGCATCATGGACAGTACCAGTGGAAGCTCTGTGGGTGGTGGAGTGGTTCTGTGGTATCTCTCTGTGTCTGTCTTCCCTCTCTCCACAATCCCCCCCCCCAAAAAAAAAAAAAGAATAAAGAAATTGGGTTGTGCAAGTGACTGAGGAGTGGGATTGTGCATGCACAAGGCCCTGACTTTATTGTCCCACTGACTGGTCATTAAAAAAATAAAGGCCTGGGCAGGGGTAGATAACATAAACATGGGAGTCGGGCTGTAGCTCAGCAGGTTAAGTGCATTTGGCGCAAAGCGCAAGGACTGGTGTAAGGATCCCAGTTCGAGCCCCCGGCTCCCCACCTGCAGGGGAGTCCCTTCACAGGCGGTGAAGCAGGTCTGCAGGTGTCTGTCTTTCTCTCCCTCTCTCTGTCTTCCCCTCCTCTCTCCATTTCTCTCTGTCCTATCCAACAACAACAACATCAATAACAATAACATCAATAACAACAACAATAAAACAACAAGGGCAACAAAAAGGAATAAATAAATATTAAAAAAAAAGATAACATAAACATTATTCAAAGAGACACTCATGCCTGAGGATCCAAAGTCCCAGGTTCAGTCCTCTACACCACCATAAACCAGTGCTGAACAGTGCCCTGGTAAAAATAAAATAAAATCCTTCATTATAATGTTGATTAATTCTAGTTATTACACATATTTATTTATATTGGGAGCATTTAACCTTTGAATTTTTAGTTACTGTAATGGATATATATTTGGAGTATTACCTTTCTGTGGTTTATATGTGATATAATTCAACAAACAAGCATCAACTTCTGGAATTTCCTTTTGTGGTCGGAAATACACATTACACACACACACACACACACACACACACACACATACACACATTTTTTGCCAGAGCACTGCTCAACCTCGGATCTTTGGTGCCTCAGACATGAAAATCTTTTTTTTTTTTTGCCTCCAGGGTTATCACTGGGGCTCAGTGCCTGCAATATGAATCCACTACTCCTGGAAGCCATTTTTTTCCATTGTTGTTAATGTTACTGTTCTGCACTTGCTCTCTCTCTCTCATTCTCTCTCTCTCTCTCTCTCTCTCTCTATATATATATATATATATATATATATATATATAATTTATTTTAATGAGAGATACAGAGAGAAGAGAGAGAGACCAGAGCACTGTTCAGCTCTGGCTTATGGTGGTGCTAGGGGTTGAATCTGGAACCTTGGTGCCTCAGGCATAAAAGTTTCTTCGCATAACCATTGTGCTGTCTCCCTAGCCCTAAGTGTATACTTTCTATCTCATTTTATCTTTGACATAAATTCAAAATGTTGCTTGATGGCAAAAAAAAAAAAAACTGGGCTGGTGAAATAGCTTACTTGGGTAACTGTTTTAATGTGTGTGCAACCAAGATTCAAGCTTGGCCCTACCACACTGAAGGAAGTTTTAGTGCTGTGATGCTGTGATTTCTCTACTTCTTTGTCTCTCTCTCTCTGTAAAAAAAAAAAAAAAGGTAAATTCTGGGTGGTGGCTTACCTCATAGAGTATGTGTATGGATTTGAGTTTAAGCCCTCAGTCACCGCCTGCAGAGAAGCTTCATGAGTGGTGGAGCAGTACTGCAGGTGCCTCTCTTTCTGTTTTTCTCACCTTTTTTTGTTCCTTGCCTATTTTTTTCTGTCTTACCTTCTATCCTAAAGAAATGAAAAAAAAAAAAGAAAAGAAAAAAATCTACTTGTAGATATGGTAGTCATGCAGGCATCAAGCCTCAGCAAGAAGCTGATGGCAAAAACAAACAAACAAACAAACAAACAAAACAGTACATGGAGCCAGCAGAATAGCTCACCTGGATAGTGCACTGCTTTGTACTTGACCCAGGCTTGATTGAGCCTGGTTGCCATCACTGAGGACCCTTCAGTGCTGTGGTCTTTTATTCTCTCTGTGCCTCTGTCTATATTAAAAAAAAAAAGGCCCAAGCTTTTGTCTATCCTAGTACATAATGTGCATGTTGGTTTTTGGTGCTGGGGATCAATCCCGGGACCTCAGGCATACAGAGCATATACTCTATTAGTCACAGTATGTTAAAAAATTGTCCCACAGGGAGTCTGGTGGTAGCTCAGTGGGTTAAGCGCACGTGGTGCAAAGCACAAGGACCAGCGTGAGGATCCCGGTTGGTGCCCCCGGCTCCCCACCTGCAGGGGAGTCGCTTCACAGGCGGTGAAGCAGGTCTGTAGGTGTCTATTTTTCTTTTCCCATCTTCCCCTCCCCTCTCCATTTCTCTCTGTTCTATCCAACAATGACGATGTCAATAACAATAACAATAATAACCACTAATAAAAACAAGGGCAACAAAAAGGAAATAAATAAATATTTTAAAAAATATTTAAAAAGGGAGTCGGGCTGTAGCGCAGCGGGTTAAGCGCAGGTGGCGCTAAGCACAAGGACCCGCATAAGGATCCTGGTTCAAACCCCGGCTCCCCAGCTGCAGGGGTGTCGCTTCACAAGCGGTGAAACAGGTCTGCAGGTGTCTATCTTTCTCTCTCTGTCTTCCCCCTCCCCTCTCCATTTCTCTGTCCTATCCAACAACAATGACAACAATAATAACTACAACAATAAAACAACAAGGGCAACAAAAGGGAATAAATAAATAAAAATAAACATAAAAAATATTTAAAAAGTTGTCCCACAGATGTATCCCCAGTTCTCAAGATCTTTAATAATTATAAATGCATATAAATATAAGGTATTTAATAATAATAAGTTGTATAAATAAACATATCAATGTGTGTCAACATTAACCTATGTTTGTAAGCACTTATCTCTCATAATTATAGGTGTGTATAAATACAAATTAATAATTTAAAGTATATATACATATACATGCACATACATAATATGTGTGAAACAGCTATGGGAAAGAAAGAAATTTGAGAGAATGTTCACAGGAATGTGGGCTCTTCAGGAATCAAGGAGCCGGTAGCGGTTGGGATCCAAAGCCCTGGATTCAAATCCAGCTTGGCCCTGATCAGCACTAAGGCAGTGCCAGGAATGCTTACAGCTACTTTCACTAGTCTCCTATGCAGCCTCAGATGGTTTCTGGAAAGGTCCTAGACATAAAAACACCAGCAGAGTCTTCACTGAGAAAAAGGCACATCTGAGAAAAAGGCACAAAGCAACTCGAGTTTGGGGGAGGAGGTGGAGGGCTTAGATGAATGCACCTGAAAATGAGGGTGGCGGGGTCGAAGGAGAGGGGCTTTTTCCACACCTAGGGGATGACCAGCATCAGGCTCAACCTGACGCTGTTGACTGGCTACGGAAGAAGAGCAAACGCTAGAAGAAGAAGCACAGAAATGCAGAATGGCCGCAAGAAAAAGCCCTGAAAAGGAAGGCGCCTTTCAGGGAGAATAAAGGTGAATCCCAGGCATGGGCCGTCCAGAGGGACGGGGGACTTCCCCGCCCCCAGGTGCGTAGCCCGCGCCGCCCACCCGGGCGCCAGGCAAGGGGAGCCGCGCTCTAGGACCCGAGGAGGCCGAGCTGCGGGGAGACGAGCCTCCCGCGGGTGCAGCCGCCAGCGGCCGCCGAGGGGCTGGAAATGAAAGTAAAGCGCTCCGGAGCCGCGTGGACCGAGCTGCCGGGGCGGCGGCGCCGGGAGCAGGATGCGGCCGCCCGTAATTAAATAGCATTTACTCTTATTATTACTAATAATAATAACGTAATCATACCTCTAGTCATAGCATACCACTTATCGGGCTCGGCGCAGGCCCGTGGGGAGCGCAGCCCAGCCGAGGTGAGTGCTGCGCGCGGCCCGCCGGCGGCCTGTGGCCGCGTTGCCGGGCGGGCGGCCGGGGCGGGAGGGCTGCGGGCGCTCGGCCGCGCGGGGCCAGAACGGGGCGCGAGGAGCGCGGGAGGCCGAAGCCGCGCGAGGCCACCCCCTCTGGAAAGTGCATTTTTTGCAGAAATGAAGAAATAGCCTCCCCCCCCATCGCCTTTGCTTCTGGGGTGTGTGGGGGCTCTATGTCCCCGAAGTTTCAAAGTTATTGTGCGGCGGGGGCACCTGCCGGGGGTGATCCGGCCGCCCCTGCCGCCCCCCAGGGGGGTGTCTTGGGATTTTCTTCCGTGAGGGGCTTTCAGCTCGGTGTTCGGAGTTTTGGTGGGGGGATCGCGCATGCTTGACCCGCACCCTCGAAAAGGCATCCCGGAAGGTTTTCGGGGCCGGGAGGGGCACTGCCGGCCGCGCGTCCCTGCCTTTTGTGTGCGCCTTGGACCCGCAGCCCCGGGATTTGGAGGGACCGCGGCGAGGGCAGAAGACCGCGGCCGCCCGAGAGCCGCCCTTGCCGGCTGCGACCATCACGCGAGCCCGGGGATCCGGGGCCTGTGGGCAGGCTCGGGGGAGGGGGCCGTAGGAAAGGGGGGCGCGGTCTGCTCAGGGGGCATTTCCGGTCCGGGGGCCTCTAGGGCTCAGAGACCCGCCGGCGTGTCTGGGGACCTAGGTGCGGCACCCTAGTTGCCGCGGCGGGGGGAGCGGGTGCTGGGGGTGGGGTGTCCCTGCAGGAAGATGGGTGCCCTCAACTCGCTGAACCTAGGTCTCTTGACTCCCCTCCGTCCTCTGTGAGTCTCGGGAATCCCTAAAGACCTGCTCCTTTGCCTCCTTTACCCTGAAAATGTGCCTAGTGTGTTTACACGGTGCTTGTTATTATTGGTTTTTTTTTAGGGGGGGGTCTTTCAGAGACAAAGCAGTTTTGGGGGGTCATGTAGAAATGGTTTGCACTGAGAAATCCTAATGGTTGTGGTGCTCACATGGATTTAAAGGGAAAGACAGACACTGGAGCTGGAGTTGGACTGAGTGCCAAAAGGGGGGTCTGGAGACTAGAGGAGGGGCTGGGATTGTAGCGAGGTTCTGGGGGCTGACCATAGATAGCTTTGTCAGAAATTCCGCTTCTGAGCGTTGCTCACAGACTTTAGTTCCTAGGTACCCCAACTTTTTGCCATTCTCAACACCTGCGATTCATCCAGTCTTATGAAAATAACAGAATGCAGAACCTTGCATTTTCACACAAATGTGATAATTATAGTATATTTAGCAACTGTTGGACACAAAATTCTAGTGGAATCTTTAGTTCTGCTACCAAGACTCCTCCACTCGTCTCTCCATAGGCAAAGTGCATATACTCATCTGTGGTCTTTCCCACAGAAATTGGATCACAAGCTAGAAACAGTGCTTGGGGGACCGGGTGGTGGTGCACCTGGTTGAGCACACGTTACAATGCTCAAGGACCTAGGTTCGAGTCCCCGGTCTCCACCTGCAGGGGGAAAGCTTCACGAGTGGTGAAGCAGTGCTGCAGGTGTCTCTCTTCCTTTCTATCCAACCCTTCCCTCTCGATTTCTGGCTGTCTTTATCTAATAAATAAATAAATATAATAAAAAAAATTAAAAAAGAAAAAGAAAGAAAGAAACAGTGCTTGGCTAGAATGCAGTTGGGGCAGGTTTGAGGTGTGAGAATGCTCTCAGCTGAGAAGGAGAAAAGTGTGTCCAGGAGGGAAGAGATTCATTGAGGATTTTGTGGTCTCCGAACTGGGGTGAGGTGTGTATTCAATAGGATGCTGTGAATACTTGGCTGATGACTTTTTGTTTAGGCTGGGCAGTTAAAAATATGGGTTTAGGGGAGTCGGGTGGTAGCGCAGTGGGTTAAGGGCATGTGGCGCGAAGCACAAGGACCAGCGTAAGGATCTGGGTTCGAGCCCCTGGCTCCCCATCTGCAGGGGAGTCGCTTCACAAGCGGTGAAGCAGGTCTGCAGGTGTCTCTCTTTCTCTCCCCCTCTCTGTCTTCCCCGCCTCTCTCCATTTCTTTCTGTCCTATCCAGTGACAGCAACAACAACAATAACAACAATAATAATAACCACAACAATGATAAAATAACAAGGGCAACAAAAGGGGAAAAAATGGTTTCCAGGACCAGTGGATTCGTGTTGCAGGCACCGAGCCCTGGCAATAGCTCTGGAGGCAAAAAAATTATATGGGTTTGGGCTGCCAAGGAGGTGCCATAATGGATAAAGCATTGGACTCTTTGATCCCCAACACTGCACACATTAGAGTGATACTCTGGTTCTCTCTTCCTCACTCATTAATCAGTTAATCTTTAAATATATATGTGGGTTTAGGTGAATTATTTGTGGGCTAAAAGGCTCTGTGGATAAATTAGTCTTTTGGGGCTGAGTGGTAGTGCACATGTTATGATAAACTAGTCTTTTGAGTCTTGTAAGGAATATTGAAGCACTAGTAGGTTTATATTTAACAATCTAACAATTATAATCTTTTCAATAGCAATTTTTAGTTTATAACAAAAGGGCTGTCACATATGCTGGCTCATCTGTCCTTCCTAGCAACTGTCAGGTAGATATTTTTCAGTCCTCCTTTTCCAGAGAACCAAGCCACGATTTAGAGAATTGAGTTTATCCTTGGAAAGCTACACAGAAAAGTTAAGGCTCCGGAGTCGGGCGGTAGCGCAGCAGGTTAAGTGCAGGTGGCGCGAAGCGCAAGGACCGGTGTAAGGATCCTGGTTCCAGCCACAGGCTCCCCATCTGCAGGGAAGTCACTTCACAGGTGGTGAAGCAGGTCTGCAGGTGTCTATCTTTCTCTCCCCCTCTGTCTTCCCCTCCTCTCTCCATTTCTCTCTGTCCTATCCAACAATGAGGACATTAATAACAACAATAATAACTACAACAATAAAAAAGACAAGGGCAACAGAAGGGAATAAATAAATAAATAAATATAAAAAATGTTAAAAAGTTAAGGCTCCATATATTTTACTTTTTACAGTCTTTGGCTACTGGACAAATAAATTTGTAAGGTCTCTTTGTGAGCACGATGAGATGCCCTGGGGGCAGACCAGGGTTTCGTTTGTCATTTATGGTCTGATCAGAAAGAGAAAGTTAACTCTAGTGAAACCAGAAGAGAACAAAGGAACATAGAGCCAATGCAGTGCAAGTGGAAAGGAGAGAGAATTCTCAGGATACACTGGAAAAGTTGGGGAAAACTTCTTGCTGGAAGTGGAGTTTGAGCCAGAAAGATTGGGGGATTTTGGCTATGCTACAGAAGAGGAAGGGACTTCCTGTGCTTGCCACAATTGTTTCTGTTCTTGGAGGCTGATTCACTTTCTTTCCAAGTATTAAGGTGGCATCATGAGGGGGAGGGCATTATTATCTCCAGTTCTCAGACTGAGTAACTGAGGAACGCTGAATTTACATGACAGGTCCAAGGTCACCCAGCTGCATTTGAATCCTGGCCTGTGTGACTTGGGTGTGCCTCATCAGAAATGGTGTCAGAATTAGACCACTTCCATCTAAAATTTGTGACAAGAACAGAGACCAGAACGTTCTGAATTTGGGGGAAAATATTGCAAGGGTAAGGACTCAAGCTAACAGTCTGCAAGATCCTCCTGTCCAATGAGTTCTACTGAGCTCGACCTGTGTTCCAGGTTCTCTTGGACGTCCTCTCAGTAGATTTCTGGAAGCATGCCTGGGGAAGGCAGCCACTGAGTGTGTAGATATAAGCAAATTGAGCTCCTCTGTGCTTGCTAGGTTGGTTGCCTTGCCTGCTCCTCAAGAGCTCATAGCTTGGGAGGAAGACAGATACGGATGATTAACCTGAGCTTCCCAAGGACAGGAACTGAGTCTGATTCATGCCCTGGGCCCGGGGCCCCAGTGGAAGTGCCAAGAGGACACGGTCAGTTATTGTGTTGTCAAATTGAATTATGCCCCAGTGTGGAGGAGGAAGGTTTATTTTGCCCTGGGGATGAAAGATCTTCCTAGAAAAAGTGTCATTTGAATATCTGAAAGATGGGCTGTGAAAGGGCATTCTAGGGAGAGGCTCTGACTTGATACAAGCAGGCAGCATGAAGGAACAGGGCATCTGGCACAGCCACAATATTGGTGGCATGTGTGCAAATGGTTCAATTCTGCCTCTGCCACAGTGTCTCCTGGCACTCTGTGGGCCCATTTCCCTGCCTGAAAACAAGCTCTGAGATTAGGGCCTGGGGCTGGGGAGATAGCATAATGTTTATGCAAAAAGACTTTCGTTCCTGAACCACCAAAGGTCCCAGGTTCAATCCTCCACACCACTGTAAACCAGAGCTGAACAGTACTCTGCTAAGAAAGAGATAGAGATAGGTAGATAGATTAGAGATTAGAAATTAGGTGATGGGGGCAGTGGCTTTAGCACACATGGCAGGAAGCACAAGGACTGGCTTAAGGATCCTGGTTCGAGCCCCCAGCTCCCCACCTGAGGGGGTTTGCTTCACAGGCAGTGAAGCAGGTCTACAGGTGTCTTTCTTTTTTATTTTTTAACTATTTTTTTTAAGATTTAAAAAAATATTTATTTCCTTTTTGTTGCCCTTGTTTTTGTTGTTGTTGTAGTTATTATTGTTGTTGATGTCGTCATTGTTGGATAGGATAGAGAGAAATCGAGAGAGGAGGGGACACCTGCAGACCTGCTTCACCGTCTGTGAAGAGACTCCCCTATAGATGGGGAGATGGGGGCTCGAACCGGAATCCTCACGCCAGTCCTTGCGCTTTGCGCCACATGTGCTTAACCCACTGCGCTACCGCAGGACTCCCAGGTGTCTATCTTTATTATTTATTTATTTATTTATTTATTTCCTTTTGTTAACCTTGTTTTTTTATTGTTGTATTTATTATTGATATTGTTGTTGGATAGGACAGAGAGAAATGGAGAGAGGAGGGGAAGACAGAGAGGAGGGGAGAGAAAGACAGACACCTGCAGACCTGCTTCACTGCCTGTGAAGCGACTCCCCTACAGGTGGGGAACCCGGCACTTGAACCAGGATCCTTACGCCGGTCCTTTTGCTTTGCGCCACCTGCGCTGAACCCACTGCACTACCGCCCGACTCGCGGTGTCTATCTTTCTATTCCCCTCTCTGTCTTCCCCTACTCTTTCGATTTCTCTCTGTCCTACCCAACAACAAGAATAATAACAACAGCGATGGGCAACAAAAGGGAAAAAAATGGCCTCTAGGGAGTCGGGCTGTAGCGCAGCGGGTTAAGCGCAGGTGGCGCAAAGCACAAGGACCGGCATAAGGATCCTGGTTCAAACCCCGGCTCCCCAGCTGCAGGGGAATCGCTTCACAGGCGGTGAAGCAGGTCTGCAGGTGTCTATCTTTCTCTCCTCCTCTCTGTCTTCCCCTCCCCTCTTCATTTCTCTCTGTCCTATCCAACAACGACAACAACAATAATAACTACAACAATAAAACAACAAGGGCAACAGAGAAGAGGGGAAGACTGAGTGGGTGAGAAAGATAGACACCTGCAGACCTGCTTCACCGCCTGAGAAGTGACTCCCTTGCAGGTGGGGAGCTGGGAGCTCGAACCCGGATCCTTGCACTGGTCCTTGCGCTTGCGCTGTGTGCGCTTAACCTGCTGCGCTACCGCTCAGCCCCCTAAAGATAACATTTTACCGGGAGGTAAAGCAGCGGGTTAAGTGCAGGTGGTCCTGGGACCGGCGTAATAATCCCGGTTCGAGCACCCCGCTCCCCACCTGCAGGGGAGTCACTTCATAGGCAGTGAAGTAGGTCTGCAGGTTATCTATGTTTCTCACTCCCTCTCTGTCTTCCCCTCCTCTCTCCATTTCTCTCTGGCCTATCCAACAATGACCATAATAATTATAACTACAACAATAAAACAACAAGGACAAAGGCAACAAAAGAGAATAAATAAGTATTTAAAAGATAACATTTTATTAATGAAAGAGAGAGGAGAGAAAGGAGATAACCAGAGCATCACTCTGATACATGCAATATGAAGGGTTGGGTTTGGGGCCTCATGCCTGAGAGTTCAGTGCTTTATCCAGTGTGTTACCTTCTTGAAGACTTTTTTTTTTAATTCTTTTTTTTTAATTTTTAAAAAATATTTATTTATTCCCTTTTGTTTCCCTTGTTTTATTGTTGTAGTTATTACTGTTGTTATTGATGTTGTTGTTGGATAGGACAGAGAGAAATGGAGAGAGGAGGGGAAGACAGAGAGGGGGAGAGAAAGATAGACACTTGCAGACCTGCTTCACCACTTGTGAAGCAACTCCCCTGCAGGTGGGGAGGGGGGGGGGTAGAACCGGGATCTTTACAATGGTCCTTGCGATTTGTGCCACCTACGCTTAACCCGCTGCTCTACCACCGACTTCTTCTGTGCCTTCTCTTAAGAGATCTGTTCAATAGCTCTCTGAGGGAAAAAGGACTGTTAGCCAGCCCCATTTTAAAGAGGAGGAGACTGAGGTTCTGAGATCACACTGTTGTGGTGAAGTTGGACCTTGGGGGTTTAGCTGCTCTGCAGAAGAGATGCCTTCCAGATTATTTAAGTCTCCAGATGCTTTTTTCTTGTTTTCTGGAAATCCTAATTATCTAACATCTATATCTCACTGTGGCCAGTCTCATGTAATCCTCATGACAACCCATTCAGACAGAGTAAGAGATATTTGTGTTTTTCAGAAGAAGAAAACTGAGAGGCTATCTACTCTTTGGCTCTTCTCACCCTGTCCACAGTGTGACTCAGAAAGGGAACTGTGTCAGATTCTCAGGATGAGGGCCCTGTCCTTTGGAGTGTTGGGACCAGCCAATGAACACTTTTTTGAGGTTGTAGGCAAGGCTGAATGTGTGACCCTTAGGGTTTTTCAGCAGTTTGTTTGTGTTCCTGATCTGTAAGCATTTTGTGTCATGTCCACTTTGTAGTAGGCAGAGGAGGCTGCGCAGGGAATTGAAAGTTCCAAATTTCATTTCCAGCTCCAGTACACTCTGACTGCAGCATCTGGTAAATGGTAATTTCACAAGGCTTGACCTCAGTCTCCTGTTCTGTGAAATGGCCTTGCTAATTCTACCTCTGGTACCATGTGATGATCAGTGCTCTGGTCATGCTCTCATAAAACCAATAGATAAATCTTTACAAAAAAATAATAATAAAGGAAGGGAGGCCGAGCAGCTGTACACCAGGTTAAGCACACATGGTGCAAAGTGCGAGGACCAGAGTAAGGATCCCGGTTCAAGCCTCCAGCTCCCCACCTGCAGGGGGCTCGCTTCACAAACGGTGAAGCAGATCTGCAGATGTCTATCTCTACCTCCATTTCTCTCTGCTCTATCCAGCAACAACAAGAACAATAATGACAGCAATGACAGCAATAACAAAATGGAAAAAATGGCCACCAGGAGTAGTGTATTTGTAGTGCAGGCATTGAGCCTCAGCGATAAACCTGGAGGCAAAAATAAATAAATAAATAAATAAATAAAAGAAGCTGTATATATATTTAAGAAGTCAGTGTTGTTTGAAAAGTACTCAAGGATAATTGTATAAATTGTCAACACTTTTTTTTTAAAGATAGATTTTTATTTCTGTTGCCACATCCAAGATACTGATATACTATTTTTTAATATTTATTTATTTATTTATTTATTCCCTTTTGTTGCCCTTGTTGTTTTATTGTTGTAGTAGTTGTTGATGTCATTGTTGTTGGGTAAGACAGAGAGAAATGGAGAAGACAGAGAAGGGGAGAGAAAGATAGACACCTGCAAACCTGCTTCACCGCTTGTGAAGCGACTCCCCTGCAGGTGGGGAGCCGGGGGCTTGAACTGGGATTCTTACACCAGTTCTTGTGCTTTGCGCCATCTGCAATTAACCCGCTGTGCTATCGCCCGACTCCCTGTCAACACTTTTAAAAAAAATATTTATTTATTCCTTTTCCCTGCCCTTGTTTTATTGTTGTTGTAGTTATTATTGTTCTCGTTATTGCTGTTTTGTTGTTGGATATGACAGACAGAAATGGAGAGAGGTTATTTGCAGATGACATGATAATGATATTATACATAGAAAAACCTAAGGAATCCAGCAAGAAGCTTTTGCATATCATCAGGCAATACAGTAAGGTGTCAGGCTACAAAATTAACATTCAAAAGTCAGTGGCATTCCTCTATGCAAACACTAAGTTAGAAGAAGTTGAAATCCAGAAATCAATTCCTTTTACTATAGCAACAAAAACAATAAAATATCTAGGAGTAAACCTAACCAAAGAAGTGAAAGACTTGTATACTGAAAATTATGAGTCACTACTCAAAGATATTGAAAAAGACATAAAGAAGTGGAAAGATGTTCATGGGTTGGAAGAATTAACATCATCAAAATGAATATACTACCCAGAACCATATACAGATTTAATGCTATCTCCATCAAGATCCCAACCACATTTTTTAGGAGAATAGAACAAATCCTACAAATGTTTATCTGGAACCCGAAAAGACCTAGAATTGCCAAAACAATCTTGAGGGGAAAAAAGAACAGAACCGGAGGCATCACACTCCCAGATCTCAAATTGTATTATAGGGCCATTGTCATCAAAACTGCTTGGTACTGGAACATGAATAGACATACTGACCAGTGGAATAGAACTGAGAGCCCAGAAGTGTGCCCCCACACCTATGGACATCTAATCTTTGACAAAGGGGCTCAGACTATTAAATGGGGAAAGCAGAGTCTCTTCAACAAATGGTGTTGGAAACAATGGTTTGAAACATGCAGAAGAATGAAACTGAACCACTGTTATTTCACCAAATACAAAAGTAAATTCCAAGTAGATCAAGGACTTGGATGTTAGACCACAAACTATCAGATACTTAGAGGAAAATATTGGCAGAACTCTTTTCCACATAAATTTTAAAGACATCTTCAATGAAAGGAATCCAGTTACAGAGAAGACTAAGGCAAGCATAAACCTATGGGACTACATCAAATTAAAAAGCTTCTGCACAGCTAAAGAAACTACTATCCACAACTAGGGCAACAAAAAGGGGGAAAAATGGCCTCCAGGAGCAGTGGATTCATGGTGCAGGCCCTGAGCCCAGCAATAACCCTGGAGGAAAAAAAAAAAGAAACTACTATCCAAACCAAGAGACCCCTCACAAAATGGGAGAAGATCTTTACGTGCCATACATCAAACAAGCGGCTAATAAGTAGAATATATAAAGAACTTGCAAATCTCAACAAGACAACAAATAACCCCATCCAAAAATGGGGGGGAGGACTTGGACAGAATATTCACCACAGAAGAGATCCAAAAGGCTGAGAAACACATGAAAAAATGCTCCAAGTCTCTGATTGTCAGAGAAATGCAAACAAAGACAACAATGAGATACCACTTCACTCCTGTGAGAATGTCATACATCAGAAAAGGTAACAGCAGCAAATACTGGAGAGGGTGTGGGGTCAAAGGAACCCTCCTACACTGCTGGTGGGAATGTCAATTGGTCCAACCTCTGTGGAGAACAGCCTGGGGAACTCTCAGAAGGCTAGAAATGGATGACCTACCCTATGATCCTGCAGTTTCTCTCCTGGGGAATATAGCTTAAGGAACCCAACACACCCATCCAAAAAGATCTGTGTACACATATGTTCTTGGCAGCACAATTTGTAATAGCCAAAACCTGGAAGCAACCCAGGTGTCCAACAACCGATGAGTGGCTGAGCAAGCTGTGGTATATATACACAATGGAATACTACTCAGCTGTAAAAAATGGTGACTTCACCGTTTTCAGCTGATCTTGGATGGACCTTGAAAAATTCATGTTAAGTGAAATAAGTCAGAAACAGAAGGATGAATATGGGATGATCTCACTCTCAGGCAGAAGTTGAAAAACAAGAGCAGAAAAGAAAACACAAGTAGAACCTGAACGGGAAGTGGCATATTGCACCAAAGTAAAAGACTCTGGGGTAGGTGGGTGGGGAGAATACAGATCCAAGAAGGATGACAGAGGACCTAGTGGGGGTTGTATTGTTATATGGAAAACTGGGAAATGTTATGCATGTACAAACTATTGTATTTACTGTTGAATGTCATCTGAGCTATGGGATTCTGGATAGTTTCTGGGTTTGTTTTTAAGATTTGTTTGTTTATGAGAGATAGGAGGAGAGGAGAGAAAACCAGAGCATCACTCTGGCACATGTGACGCTGGGGATCAAACTCAGAACCTCAGGTTTAATCCAGTACTTACTCAGCACACCTGGTTAAGTGCACATATTTCCATGCACAGGGACCCAGGTCTGAGCCCCTGCTCCCCACCTTTAGGGGGGAGTAGGTGGGATGCTTCATGAGCAGTGAAGCAGGTCTGCAGGTGTCTTTCTCCTTGTCTCCCTTCCTCTTTCCATTTCTCTTACTCCTCTCCAATTAAAAAAAAAAAAAAGGCCATAGTGCAGGTACCATGTCCCAGCAATAACAGGAAGAAAAAAAATAAATGAATACTTGGGGCTAGGTAAGCTCTCATATTATAGTGTGCAAGGGTCTGGGTTCAAGTCCCTGACCCCTGCCTGTAGTAGGAAGTTTCATAAGCAGTGCAGTAGGTTTCTCTTTCTACCTCTCTGTCTACTCTTTCCCTCCTGATTTCTCTCTGTTTCTAGCCAATAAATAAGTAAAATATTAAAAAAAAAAAAAGAGTCCAATGCTTTTATCCATTACTCAACCTGGCTGGCTGTTTTTTTTTTTTGTTTGTTTGTTTTACCAGAACACTGCTCAGCTCTGGCCTATGGTGGTGCTGGGAAATGAAACTAGGGCCTCAGAACTTTAAGCATAAGTGTTCTCTCTTGTTAATTAAAGAAGTTAGTGGGAGTCGGGTGGTAGCGCATGTGGTGCAAAGCGCAAGGACCGGCATAAGGATCCCAGTTCGAGACCCCAGCTCCCCACCTGCAGGGGAGTCACTTCACAGGTGGTGAAGCAGGTCTGCAGCTGTCTATCTTTCACTCCCCCTCTCTGTCTTCCCCTCCTCTCTCCATTTCTCTCTGTCCTATTTAACAATGATGACATCAATACAACAACAATAATAACTACAACAACAATAAAAAAAAACAAGGGCAACAAAAGGGAATAAATAAATAAATATATTTTTTAAAAAGTTAGTACTTAAGTATCTCACTTGAGCTGGTGGGATAGATGGAGAGGCTGGAGTCTGGCCTCTGGAGACAGTGAGACTCCCTGTGCACACTGGACCCGGGTCGCGCGTGCTGGAGGAGCTGAGACAGGGTTATGAAAGTTAAGGATGCTTTGTGACCAGAACTCTGAAGCTGGGAGGGGGAATAAATTGCTGACTCTTCATTTGGCTTATGGTGAGGGGTGGAGGAGACCGAGGTAAAGTCTCCTGAACTTTGTTTTTTGTTAAGCAGTGGTCATTTATAAGAAAACTGTGGGCCTGGTGGTGGCGTATCAAGCGCACACACTAAAGTGCATAAGGACCCAGGTTCAAGCCCCTGGTCCCCACCTACAGGGGGATAACTTCATGAGTGCTGAAGCAGGGCTGCAGGTGTCTGTCTCTTTGCCTATCGATCTCCTTTCCTCTCAGTTTCTCTCTGTCTCTACCCAATAATAAATAAAAAAAAATATTTTAAATAGATGAGTACACAAAATAAAATAAGGACACACAAGTGAGAAACTCATTTAAAAGAAAATAGACCAGTGGTCCGGGAGGTTGCGTAGTGGTAAAGCTTTGGACTCTCAAGCATGAGGTCTTGAGTCGATCCCCGGCAGCACACGCTCCAGAGTGATGTCTGGCTCTTTCTTTCAACTCCTATCTTTCTTATAAATAAATAAATAAAATCTTAAAAAAAATAGATCACAGGTTTTTTTGAAGTCTGTGGGCCTCTGTCTTGCTTTCATTTCCTGGCAGGTAGTTCCTGCCAGAGCTTGGCAGGGCCAATAGCCTTTCTAGTATAGTAGTAGTCATGGACTCTTCCAAGCCCCACTGATTTTCCTAACAATTTCATTTTTTTTAAACTTTGCTTCTTTTTGGAAATTGGAAATAACTACACCTTTGAAGATTATTATAGAGGATAAATAAGGTGATTCTACAGACAAGGGTTTTTTCCCCCTCCAGTGGGGTGAGGGAGATCTTTTGCTAAGACCCAGAAAATCTACTATACAAATTTCAAAAGAGTTACAGCACTTAGAACAAAATTTATTTTATTTTTTATTATTTATTATTTTTTAAATTTTATATATATTTATTTTCCCTTTTTGTTACCTTTGTTGTTTTATTGTTGTAGTTATTATTGATGTTGTTGGATAGGACAGAGAGAAATGAAGAGAGGAGAGGAAGACAGGGAGAGAAAGATAGACACCTGCAGACCTGCTTCACCTCCTGTGAAGCAACTCCCTTACAGTTGGGGAGCCGGGGGCTCGAACCTGATCCTTGGGTCAGTCCTTGCGCTTTGCACCATGTGTGCTTAACCCGCTGTGCTACTTCCTGACTCCTTAGCCCAAAGTTTCTAAGGTACCTACACCTGGTTGGGCATCTTGGGGGAGTCCATGAATGCCTACTTAGAATACTGCATTTAAATGTGTAAATAGGGGCCAGGGATGTGACTAAGTGATAAAGAGTATGTTTTGCAAATATGAGAACTTGGCTGTTATTCCCAATACCACCTGCCCAAATGCATAAAGTAAAATGTATAGAACTACAGAGGAACAAAATATTTTGAACTATAACTGTATTTAATTTTTTTTTAAAGATTTTATTTATTAATGTAGAAGATAGGAGGAGAGAAAGAATCAGACATCACTCTGGTAAATCTGCTGGGTATCGAACACAGGACCTTATGCTTGAGAGTCCAATTCTTTACCCATTGCACCACCTCCAGGACCACTGTACTTAATTTTTTAAAAAAATTTAATGTCATCTATTTTGGATAGAGACAGAAATTGAAAGAGAAGAGGGAGATAAAGAGGAAGAGATTCCTGCAGCACTGCCTCACTGCTAGTGAATCTTCCACTCTACAGGTGGGGTAGAGGTTTGAATTGGAGTCCTTTCACATTGTAACATTTGCATTTTACCAGATGTACTGCACACATAACAAAATATTGTTCAGACTCATCACAATGTGGTGATCATGATAGTTACATTAGACTTACTGCCAGATCTTTTTGTTCTTCTGACTGAGGTTTTCACTTCTGGACCAACTTTTGCAGATAGAAACAGAGAGAGAGGGGTGGTAGGTATGAGCTGAGCGGTGGAACATCTGGGTGGGCTGACAGGGTGCATAAAGATTGTGGGGGGAAGTAGGGTGGTAGCATGTTAAGTGCATGTGGTGCAAAGCACAGTGACCAGCATAAGGATCCGGGTTTAGGCCCCCAGCTCCATACCTGCAGGGGAGTCGCTTCACAAGCGGTGAAGCAGGTCTGCAGGTGCCTTGACTTTCTCTCCCCCTCTCTGTCTTCCCCTCTTCTCCATTTTTCTTTGTCCTATCCAACAATGACATCAATAACAACAACAATAATAACTACAACAATAAAACAACAAGGGCAACAAAAAGGGAAAATAAATATTTATATATTATATTATAAATATATTCTTAATATGTATAAATTAATATAAATGATTTAATTATATTTATAACATAAATATAATATTTATAAATCAATATGTAGTGTTTATTATATTATATGTTCTAAATATATATATATATATATAAAGAAATGATGAAATCTTAAAAAAAAAAAAAGACTCTAGGGAAGAGATAAATTCAGACCTGGATTGCTGACCGCTGAAGTCATGGATGGTGGAATTTAACCTTTCCTGGTCTCTGAGTAAGCCATCTGGGGCCTGGTGAGTCAGGAGGACTGGGTGCTTTTGGAGAAGAGAGAGAAATCTCAGGTAGGGCTCATGCATTATGTGGCATGTCTGCAGTCTACACTGCCTGCTTTTCTGTCAGGAACTTGGGGCAGGAGGGTTGTGAGTGGGCTGAGGCCAGAGGCTGCCTTGGGGGAGCTGAAGTGACTGAGTATAGGCTCCAGAGCCTCAGTGCCAGGCTTCAGATCCTCACTCTGACTTACTGTGGAAGCCTGGCAGGTTACTTTGTTTCCTTGTGCCTCAGTTTCCTCCTTAGTAAGACTGGATTAATAATAGTTCTTTCTTTTACAAAAAATAATTGACTTGCCACAACATCACATACACAGTTTGGGCTTCAAAATGTCTTGCAAATCCTATACTCTACCACTGAGCCACCTCCAGCGCCATGATAGTACGTATGTCTGTTGTCTGTCTTTCCCTCTCTTCTTCCCTCCCTTTTCCTTCTTTCCTTTTTCTTTCTTCTCTTCTCTTCTCCTCTTCTTTTCTCTTTTCTTTCTCTTGCCCCTGGTGTTATCATTGGGCTTGGTGCCTACATGACAGTTCCACTGGTCTGGGGGAGCCTTTTGATTTTACTAAATAGAGACAGAGAAAAATAGAAAGGAAGGGAGTGGTAAAGAAAAGGGAGGGGCTGGGCAGTGGCGCACCAGGTTAAGCGCACATAGTAGGAACCCGCAGGAACTCGCACAAGGATCCCAGTTTGAGCTTCCAGCTCCCCACCTCCCCACCTGCGGAGGGGTGAGGAGGGTGCTTCACAAGCGGTGAAGCAAGCCGCAAGCCTGCAAATGTGTATCTTTCTCTCCCTCTCTCTGTCTTCCCCTCCCCTCTCAATTTCTTTCTGTCCAATATAATAAAATGGGAAAAAATGGCCTCCAGGAGCAGTGGATTTGTGGTGCCAGCACCATGCCCTAGCAGTAAACCTGGAGGCAAAAAAAAAAGGGGGGGGAGGAGGGGGAAAAGAGAGACTTCTGCAATACTGTTCCACCACTGGGACCAGGGACTTGAAACCAGGTCCTTCCACATAGTAATGTATGTATTCTAGCAGGTGCACCACTGGGCAGAGTGGGAGAGAGCAGTATGTATGATGTCATTCCAGATAGGCTTTAATGGGAAGCTGGGTGATCCCACATTACAGGAGAGTGGCATTTCAGCCTGGCCTGACCCAGCCCACAGGACTGTGTACCTCAGGTGAGCAGCTTGACCTTTGTCCTCCTGGGAAAATGTCACAAAGGTTCTATTTGTTTTTTGACTCTTTATCCACAGGAAGGTACAAAGAGTTCCCTTCACCCAGGCCCCTCAGCTATAATTTACACAGCTGTCATAGATGAGCAGCCCAGAAAAGTGGCATTGATATGTAACTAGACTTTTTTTTAATTGGGGGAATTAATGTTTTACATTTGACAGTAAATACAATAGTTTGTTCATGCATAACATTTCCTAGTTTGGAGGACTTCGTAGACACATAGACATCTTAGCTTTTTTTTTTTTTTTTTTGCATCCTATGAATACACTGTTTCTGTTGGCCACCCCCCCCCTTAAATTGGATAGGACAGAAAAATAGAGAGGGGAGGAGAGATAGAGATAGACACCGGCAGACCTGCTTTGCCATTTGTGAAGCATCCTCCTTGCAGGTGGGGAGTGGGGACTCAAACCCGGATATTTGAATGGGTCTTTGCACATAGTACTATGTGCACTTTAACTGGGTATGCCACTGCCTGGCCCCTGAGCTGGATATTTTTAAAAAAATCTTTTTGTATGTATATATATATATATATATTTTTTTGATACAGAGAGAAACTGAGAGGGAAGTGGTACATGGTGGGGGGTGAGGAGAGAGACCCGCAGTACTGCTTCACTGCTCATGAAGCTTCCCCCCTGCAGGTGGAAGCCTGGGGCTGAGCTGGGTTTTGAAGGATGAGTAGGAGTTGGGTAGGTGTGTGTATAGGGGAAGGGCATTCCCAGTAGAGGGTCCAGAATTAGGAAAGACAGGGAGGTCATAAGCAGCTTGCATGTTGGGCATCCCAGTAACACTGCCAAGAAGCTATGAGAGAAATCTGAAATATTGGGGGAGGGGGCAAGAGTGACAGGAAGAATAGATCTGTGAGTCATCAACATGACTCATGAGATCATGAAATGCAAGAGCTCATCTGAGAAGAGAGTGGAGTGAGGAGAGCTGTACTGTCCCTTAAAAGAAAGCTTGGAAGCATTGGTCTTGGGACCTGGGCAGAGGAAGAAAACCCCAACAAAGGCAAACAGGACAGCCAGGTGAGCAGAGGACCTGGAGGCTGTAGCTGAGACACCCAGAAAAGGCAAGTGAAAAAGTGTCCCTCTGTTGGATTTAGTAAGAAGAAGCACCATGGGATGGGGAGGACCCTTGGTGAACACCTTTGCTGATATGAGAGTTGGATTGCTGTGAGTTGGGAGTTAGAGTGGGATATGAGAGTATGGAGATAGCAGAGACAATTCTTTACAAACTATGACCGTACATTGGAGGCCATTGTACAACAATCAGAGGGCTGTATAGGGAGGGAGAGGGGATGCTGTTAGGTCTGGGGAAAGGTTGAGCATTGAGGGGTCCTGGTACTGGGTCTGATAATGTGATGAGTGATGGTGATGTGTGTGGACTCTGGGGATAGATTCCTGGGGTTTGGATATTAGCTCCACCACAACCAGCTGTGGCATCTTGGATGAGCCACTCAACTTCTCTGTGCTTCTGTTTTCCTCCTCTGTGAAATGGAAATGACGGCAATCCTTATTGCATAGTATTGTGCAAGCCTTAAGGAACATATTAAACATAAAGTGATCGTGATCGTACCTGACACATGGTAGCTACTCATTCATTCTTATCAGTGTAATGCTTGAGTCAGATGAGTTGATATCAGTTCATCCATTTACTGGCACTTGTTCTGTGCCACGCCAGGGTCAAGCATTGAGATATTGAAGAAGCTGACATAGTCTCTGGTTGCATGAAGAGCTGAATCTTTAAAATTCTGTCATCAAATAAAGACAAAGTGAGGGGGTCAGGCAGTGGCGCACCCAGTTAAGTGAATATAGGATCTGTGCAGGGATCCCAGTTCGAGCCCCTGGGTCCCCACATGCAGGGGGAAGTTTCACAAACAGTGAAGCAGGTCTGCAGGTGTCTATCATTCTCTCCCCCTCTCTGACTTCCCCTCTCCACTCAATTTCTCTGTGTTATCCAATAAAGTGGAAAAAATGGCCACCAGGAACAGTGGATTCATAGTGCTGGCACTTCTTCTTCTTCTAGCGTTTGCCCTTCTTCCGTAGCCAGTCAACAGCGTCAGGTTGAGCCTGATGTAAAGTTTCAAGACCTCCTTTGAATCTGGAGAGGTAGCAGTCGTTGACTATGTGGGTCATAGTCTGTCTGGAGCCGCAGGGGCAGTTCGGGTCGTCTCTGGCTCCCCAGCGATGGAACATAGTGGCGCACCGGCCATGGCCTGTTCGATAGCGATTGAGGAGGGCCCAATCATAACGTGCTAGGTCAAAGCCGGGTTGACGCTTGCAGGGGTCTGTGATGAGGTGTTTGTTCTTTACCTCAGCTGACTGCCAACTCTGTTTCCAAGAGACTGGAACAGAGAAGTTCAGTGTAGGCATAGGGGACCAGATTGGGTGACGAGACGCCAAGTGTTGGACAGGGTGGGCGAAGATATCCGCGTATATTGGCAGGTCTGGTGGAGCGTAGACGTGGGAAATGAACTTAGATGATGCCGCATCCCGACGAATATCTGGCGGGGCGATGTTGCTAAGAACTGGCAGCCATGGAACCGGGGTGGAACGGATGGTTCCAGAAATTATCCTCATGGAGGAATATAATTTGGAATCGACCAAGTGGACATGGGGGCTACGGAACCATACTGGGGCGCAGTATTCTGCAGTGGAATAGCATAATGCCAGAGATGATGATCGTAGTGTGGAAGCGCTCGCGCCCCATGAGGAGCTGGCCAGTCTTGCAATGATGTTATTCCTCGCGCCCACCTTTGCTGCAGTTTTTATGAGATGTTCGTGAAATGACAGAGTGCGATCGAGAGTAACGCCAAGGTAGACTGGCTGGGCTTCATGCCAGATTCTCGTACCGCCAAGCTGCACATTAAGCTCACGCGAGGCCGAGGCATGGTGTAGATGGAAAACAGATGATACCGTTTTTGCAGTGCTAGGGATTAGTTGCCATTTTTTACAGTAATCAGATATCAGAGACATGTCTTTCGTGAGTGTTTCCTCAAGGATGTCAAACTTGGATGCCTGAGTTGCACAGCAGATGTCATCGGCGTAAATGAACTTCCTTGAAGAAGTTTCTGGGAGGTTATTGATGTAAATATTAAATAGCGTAGGAGCCAGAACAGAGCCCTGGGGGAGTCCACTTGAGACAGTGCTGGCACTGAGCCCCATCGATAACCCTGGAGGCAAAAAAAAAAAAAAAGACAAAGTGGAAAAAATAAAAATAAAAAAAAAATAAAAATAAAAAAAAAAAAATAATAAATTTCCTTTGTGGTTCTCCCATCAGTGGTTTTGGTCTGCTGGGGAAGAACAATCTATGTGTGGTATATTTTGTCAAGCTTTCATTGTATCAGTTTTGGTGCATATCTTTTGTTCTGAGTGGACCTTAAGTCAGTCATCTCATGTTCTGTTTTGGACCACAAGTTGCTTGTGCAAAAAATCCAGACCATGTTGAGATATTTGAAGCTGAAAAGAATTTGTTCTGTACCCTGTTGCCCTTGGCAGATCCCACTCCCCAGAGAGAATTCAGTTAAATTTGAGATTTTTTTTTCAGAGTCCTTTATATAAACACATGTTGCACACAGATGTGCTCAAACAACATAAAATGTTCTGAGATAACTTTTTCTTTCTCAGCCTTTTACGGACAATGAATCCATGACAATGAATACAGATTGAATAGTTGTATTCTATTCCATGGTTAGGGGTATACTAGAATTAAGTTACTTCTTTACCAATGGACATTGGTTTTTTTATTTTCCCTTAAAAAAAAAACCTCTTTCTCACATGGAAATAGCTCACTGAAGACTTGTGTCCTTGAAACTCTAGGTTTAGAACTTGGACTGGAGTTGGTGTATTGCACCAAAGTAAAAGACTCAAGGGTGGGTGTGTGGGGAGAGTTCAAATCCTGGAACGTGATGGCAGAGGGCCTAGTCGGGGTTGTATTGCTGTGTGGAAAACTGGGAAATGTTATACAAGTACAAACTATTGTATTTACTGTTGACTGCAAAACATTAATTCCCCAGAGCTGGGTGATAGCACAGCAGGTTAAGTGCACATGGCGGGAAGCAGAGGACCAGTATAAGGATCCCGGTACAAGATCCAGGGGGAGTCACTTCATGGTGGTGAAGCAGGTCAGCAGGTGTTCATCTTTCTCTCCCCCTCTTTGTCTTCCCTTTCTATCTTGATTTCTCTTTATCCTATCCAACAAGATGGGGGAAAATTAATCCCCCAATAAAGAAAAGAAAAATAAAAAAAACCTCTTTCTGACCTGGAAACAGCTCAGTGAAGACTTGAGTCCTTGAAGCTCCAGGTTTGACCCCCAGCATTGCATACATCTGTCTGAATGGTGCTCTGGCTACTCTCTCTTTTGCTCTTATATGAAGTTTGGGTGTCTTTGTTGTATATAAAACAAATCTTTAAAAAAAAAGAAAGAAAGAAAAAGAAAAACATCCTCTAAGTATAAGTAAGTGCTTCTATAGGATTTGGGAAGATTCATTTCTTTTTTTTTTTTTTTTTAACTATCTTTATTTATTTATTAGATAGAGACAGTCAGAAATTTAGAGGGAAGAGGGAGATAAAAGAGAGACAGAGAGACACCTGCAGCACTGCTTCACCACTTGCAAAGCTTTCTCCTCAGATGGGGACAGGGGCTCGAACCCAGGTCCTTAAGCATCGTAACATATGTGCTCAAACAGGTGTGTCATCACCAAGCCCCTCTTTTTTCTTTGTTACAGGTTTTTATTAAACCATTTTAATTATTATAAAAGGACTAAGATGAGTTTTGAAAATCAAGAGTACTCTCTTTTGAAATGCCAGAACAATGAAAATTATTATTAATTAACTTTGCTAAACACTTTGTTCCTAAAGTTAAATTCAGGATTCCTAAACACTTTATAATGATGATTATATTAAAAAAAAAAACCCTCACACATGGCACAAAGTGCAAGGACCGGCAGAAGCATCCTGGTTGGAGCCCCCGGCCCCCCACCTGCAGGGGAGTTGTTTCACAGGTGGTGAAGCAGGCCTGCAGGTGTCTATCTTTCTCTCCCCCTCTGTCTTCCTCTCCTCTCTCCATTTCTGTCTGTCCTATCCAACAATGACGACAATAGTAACTACAACAATGAAACAACAAGGGCAACAAAAAGGAAAATAAATAAATAAATAAAAACCCTCAGCTATGAATGACAGCTAATGGCTGGCTGTACTGATAATTTCGTAGTTAAGCAGAAATATCCCAGTTAAAGTAGAAATTTTAATGTTAACATTTAAAGATATTTTCCCCACATGGTCATGACTTTTCTAAAATTGAGATAGTTGGGACTGGGCAGTAGCACAGTGGGTTAAGTGCACATGGTGCGAAGCGCAAGGACCGGCCTAAGGATCCTGGTCGAGCCCCTGGCTCCCCACTTGCAGGGGGTCGAGTCACAAGCAGTGAAGCAGGTCTGCAGGTGTCTATGTTTCTCTCCCCCTGTCTGTCTTCCCCTCCTCTCTCGATTTCTCTTGCAGACCTGCTTCACCTCTTGTGAAACGACTCCCCTGCAGGTGGGGAGCCAGGGGCTCCAACCCGGATCCTTAGGCTGGTCCTTGTGTTTTGCGCCACCTGCACTTAATCCACTGCATACCACCTGAGCCCCCATTATATGTTTTTAAAAAATATTTATTTATTTATTCCCTTTTGTTACCCTTGTTGTTTTATTGTTGTTGTTATTATTGTTGTTTGTCACCTATAGTTTATAGTGTTGTTGGGCATTGAACTTGGGACCTTTGGTATTTCAGTATTGGTATTCTTTTTGCATAATCATTATGCTATCTCCCCAGCCCTGTTGATGATGTTTTCTAAGATTTCTTTTCTTTCTCTCTCTCTTTTAAAAAAAAATTATTGGGAGCCAGGCTGTAGCACAGCGGGTTAAGCGCAGGTGGTGCAAAGTACAAGGACCGGCATAAAGATCCCGGTTCGAACCCTGGCTCCCCACCTGCAGGGGAGTCGCTTCACAGGCGGTGAAGCAGGTCTGCAGGTGTCTGTCTTTCTCTCCTCCTCTCTGTCTTCCCCTTCTCTCTCCATTTCTCTCTGTCCTATCCAACAATGACAACAACAACAATAATAACTACAACAATAAAAAACAAGGGCAACAAAAGAGAATAAATAAATAAAATAAATTAAAAAATATAATATATATATATATATAAAATTATTGCCACAGGGTTATCACTGGAGCTTGGTGCCATCACTATAACTCCATTGCTCCTGGGGACCATTTTTCCCTCCCTCTCCTATTTTATTCTATAGGACAGAAAGAAATTGAGAAGGGAGGGGAGATAGAGAAGGAGAGAAAAAGATAGACACTTGTAGACCTGCTTCAGCACTACTTAATCACCCCTGCAGGTGGGGGTTGGGGCCCTCAAACCCAAGTCCTTGCACATGGTAATATGTGTGCTTAACTGTGTGTCAACTGCCTGGCCCCCAAGATTTACTTTTTGTGTTTTTGGAACCAACTGACTCACACATTTATAATAGTAAATACAAAACAGAGCAATGATTTTGACTTGAGCTACCTGGTGGAATGGAATATCACACACAAGCCCAGTCACTGTGAACAATGGTTTTCTCGTGGTGAACACTGGCTGTCATTTCTATCTAGTACAGAATCATGTCAGGGGAATGGAAAGAGTGGCACCACTTCTTGCCATATTCCCCACATACTGCCCATCTCCCTATGCCACCAGGTTGGATGCAGCAGAGATAACCAATCAGCACAGAGTAAACCGCAAAGGAGGGGCCCATCACTCTTTTCTCCAACTACAGCCAGACTCACCTCTACAGCGGTGACTTTGGTTCTCGCCTGAACTCCTGTACAGGAATCTGGCTCTGGCAGTGGCAGCTGGAGAAGGTAATAGGACCTCCTACTGAATGAAGTTAGATGAATGAATAGGTGAGCTGCAGGGGCCACTTGCAAAGGGACCAGGAGTGATAAGGAAACAATAACTCATTCAGGCAGGTATTTTGGACGTCCCAAACCCGCCTTCTGCAACTGGGAAAACCATCTCCCATGGGAGACAGCTCAATGGGGTGGGAGGCCATATTCACACTGGCGAGTCTTGCTAAGGGCTTTAAGCACAAGGCTCCTTCTCTCAGTCACTCCCCCGCCCCCCAATCTATCCACTCATTCCTTGTGTTTCTTCATTTCCTTCTTCTTTGATGCCTGGCTGTCTTTTGGTGAGTGCCTTGCTCTCTTCTTGCCTGTATCACTTTGAGAGTCAGAGCTGTCAGAGTCAGATGATTTTTTTGTCTTTGTGTTTCTTTTTCTTCTTTTCCTTCTTTCTTTCTCTAGAAGAATTCCTTGCAGGGTCAGGCTCCTCAAACTCTGCTGACTTTGCCTCCTCTTTTTCTTCTTCATCAGGTACCAGAGTATTTGCTCCCCACTGGTTGCATGAGACAACCCTTTGCAAAATGGCCTGGTTCATCGAATTCACATGTCACCATGTCATCAATGAGCCAGACCTCTCCTTAAAAAATAGTGTAGAGAGCAGGCAAGTTTTCCATGGTCTCAGTTCTTCCAGAATTCATCCTTAATGTTCTTTTAAAATTTTTTTTTATATTTATTCATTTATTTTCCCTTTTGTTGCCCTTGTTGTTTAACATTGTTGTGGTTATTGATGTCGTTATTGTTGAATAGGACAGAGAGAAATGGAGAGAGGAGAGGAAGACAGAGAGGGGGAGAGAAAGATAGACACCTGCAGACCTGCTTCACCACTTGTGAAGTGATGCCTCTGCAGGTGGGGAGCCGGGATTTCGAATGTGGGGAGCCAGCGGTTCGAACCGGGATCCTTAGGCTGGTCTTTGCACTTTGCGTGACGTGCGCTTAACCCGCTGCACCATCGCCCAACTCCCTCATTCTTAATGTTCTATGGCGCCCCCATTTCTCTTCTGCTAAAGTTAATTTAAGTGTCTCCACGTCAGCTCCAGTTGCTCTGGCTGCAGCAATGCTCGAAACCCACGGTTTACTTTTTTATGAGCCTTGTGGTAGCATACTTGGTTAAACTCACATGTTATCATGTGCAAGGGCCCAGGTTTAAGTCCCTAGTCCCTATCTGCAGGGAAGCTTAGTGACAGGTGAAGCAGTGTTGTAGGTGTCTCTGTTTCTCTCTCCTTCTCTGTCTATCCCCCCCTCAATTTCTCTATGTCCTGTGAAATAAAATTAAAGAAAGAGGGGGCCAGGCAGTAGTTAAAGTGCCCATGGCACAAAGCACAAGGATTAGTGTAAGGATCCCAGTTCAAGCCCCCAGCTCCCCACCTGCAGGGGGGTCGCTTCATAAGTGGTGAAGCAAGTCTGCAGGTGTCTGTCTTTCTCTCCCCCTCTCTGTCTTCCCCTCCTCTCTAGATTTCTTTCTGTCTTGTCCAACAACAACAATAACAAGGGCCTCCACGAACAGTGGATTCGTAGTACAGGCACTGAGCCCCAGAGATAACCCTGGAGGCAAAAAAAAAGAAAAGAAATGAAAAGAAAAGGAAAAGAAAAAGAAAAAGGAAAGGAAAAGGGAGGAGAAGAAGAAGGGAAAAAAAGAAAAACAAAGGAGTATGAATTTGTCATGCAGACCCTAAGCCCTGGTGATAACCCTGATTTTGGGGGGGTTGGAGAAATATGTATATGTATATATACCTCACATTAGAAAACAAATTTCGGGGGTCGGTGGTGGTGCATCTAGTTGAGTGCACATGTTACAATGTGCAAGGACCCAGGTTCAAGCTCCCAGTCCCCACCTGTGGGGGGGGAAGCAGTGCTACAGCTGTCTCTCTGCCTCTCTCCCTCTATCTCCCCCTTCCTCTCAATTTCTGGCTATCTCTAACAAATAAATAAATCAAGATAATTAAAAAAGAAAACAAGTTTTACATGAGATACACACGAAGAAAGAGAGAGACACTAAGCACCACTCTGGTACATGCAGCATCAGGGATCAAACCAGGAGTCTTAGTCCTGCAAATATGATATTCTCCCAGTTGAACTATTTCCCTGGCTGTGACTGATTTCTTTCTTCCTCCCCCTCCTCCTTTACTTTCTTTTTTTTTTTATTGTTGTAGTTATTGTTGTTGTTATTGATGTCATTGTTGTTGGACTGGACAGAGAGAAATGGAGAGAGGAGGGGAAGACAGAGAGGGGGAGAGAAAGACAGACACCTGCAGACCTGCTTCACTGCCTGTGAAGTGACTCCCCTGCAAGTGGGGAGCCAGGGGTTTGAACCAGGATCCTTATGCCGGTCCTTGTGCTTTGCGCCACCTGTGCTTAACCCGCTGCACTACTGCCCAACTCCACCCCTCCTTTACTTTCTTCTCCTCTCCCTCCTCCTCTTCTTTTAAAAAATATTTTAGTTATTTGTTAATGAGAGGAATAGAAAGAGAAAGAGAAAACCAGACATCACTCTGGTACATTTTTTTTTTTCAGAGAGAAAGGGTTGGGAAACCAGGTGGTGGCACACCTGGTTGGACATATGTTTTAGTGCTCAAGGACCCAGGTTTAAGTCCCCAGTCCCCACCTGCACGGAGAAAGCTTTATGAGTGGTGGAGCAGTATGGCAGGTGTCTCTCTAACTTTCCTCCTTCTCTGCCATTCCCTTCCCTCTCAATTGTTTGCTTTCTCTATTCAATAAATAAATAAAGATAATAATAAAAAGCTATTTAAAAACAAAGAGAAAAAGGGGAGAAAGAAAGGGGCATCAAAGCACTGTAGTGTCGTGAGGAGTTGTACCCCTCTTATCCTATGATTTTGTCAATGTTTCCTTTTTTTTTTTTTTAAAGATTTTGTTTATTTATTAATGAGAAATATAGGAGGAGAGAGAAAGAACCAGGCATCACCCTGGTACATGTGCTGCCGGGGATTGAACTCAGGACCTCATGCTTGAGAGTCCGATGCCCTATCAACTGTGCGACCTTCCGGAATACGTTTCATATATATATATATATATAGCACTGTAGTGTCATTCATGGAGTTCCACTTGTCTCTGTTTTCTCTGTTTTAGGCCCCAGTATAGTGCTGGGAATTGAACCCCAGTTCCCACACATGGAAAACATGCTCTATCACTGATATACCTTCCTGGCTCCACACTATCTTATTAAAAATGCTCTACTTACTTGTTTATTATGAGAGGGAATAAGAGGATAGAGTGAGAGCGCAGAGCACTGCTCAGCTCTGGTATGTTTTGGTGCTGGGGATGGAATCTGTGGAGACTTCATTATACCTGACTCACATGCACTGGGGATATGGGGACTGAGTGGGGGCTTGCTGGTGTGACAGAAGTGTGACTTGAGTTCAAATCCTGCCTCAGCTGCATGCCAGCTCTTGATGTTCAGTTTTCTCCTTGGAGAGAAGGAGACAGAATGGCACCTGCTTGAACTTATTATTGGGCTGGAGAACCAGTATAATGGTTAGGCAAAGAGACTTTCATGCCGTAGGCACCAAAGGTCCCAGATTCAATCCCCGGCATCAATGTAAGCAGAGTTGAGCAGTTTTCTGATAAACAAATAACAAACAAAACAAACAAACAGGGAGTCGGGCGGTAGTGCAGTGGGTTAAGCACACGTGGCGCGAAGCGCAAGGACCCACGTGAGGATCCTGGTTCAAGCCCCCGGCTCCCCACCTGCAGGGGAGTCACTTCACAGGCGGTGAAGCAGGTCTGCAGGTGTCTATCTTTCTCTTCCCCTCTCTTGTCTTCCCCTCCTCTCTCCATTTCTCTCTGTCCTATCCAACAACGATGACATCAATAACAACAATAATATAACTACAACAATAAAACGAGCAACAAAAGGAAATAAATAAATATTTCAAGAAAAACAACAAACAAACAAAAACACTTTACCACTTGACCCAAGTTGAATCCTGGCCCAAACCAAATTAAAGGAAGCTTTGATGCTGTGAACATTCTCTCTGGAGTGCCTGACCCAGGACTTGGTGCTACATTGTATTCATTGGCTGTGCTATATGTTATAATTACTTGGTTACTGTTTTTGCTTTCTGTCTTTTCAAATGAATTCGTGGTAAAACAATATTTTTCTTTTTTAATTTGAGGATACCCCTTCAGTAGCAAAGCCCAGCGGTTTGTGCTTTGTGTGTGGGAAGGCAGGGAGCCTCCAGGCAGCCCTCACCCATCAAGGGCACTGCACAGTGGGTGTAGGGGTCGGGAGCTGTGTGGCTGGTTTGGACCCTGATGGTCCTTCCCAGGCTCCCTCCACCCGTGAAATGTGGGGAGAGAAAGAGTGCATGAAGGGGTGTGGCGCTGCTGCTGACTGCTGACTGAGAGATGGATCTTCTGTCCCCAGAGACTGATGGAGAGGCAGAGACGAAAGGCGGACATCGAGAAGGGGCTCCAGTTCATTCAGTAAGTTTGCAGTGGGGCAGTGCACACATGGCGTGTCCTCAGAGGTGATCCCCGAAGCATGCATGCTCTGTCCAGCTCTCCCTCTCAGGCCCCATGTGTATTCAAGAGTAAAGAGGTGGTGCTACAGGGCTGGGGTCAGGGGGTGGATCTAGCCAGGAGTCAGTCTTGTCCAGAAGATGGTTTTGCCCTCCCCCTCCATAGATGTTCAAAGCCTCTGCTACTTTCCTGCTTGTTGTGCACGTCTTAGGATAAATCAGCAGTACCCACTCACTGAGCCTGCCTTTCCTATCCATCATCCTTTTAATCTTCACTACAGCTCAATAAAGCAGGTAGTCTTATCTCCATTTTGCCAAAGGGTAAACTGAGGCTTAGAGAGGTTAAGAGACTTGTGTAAGGTTGCACAACTAATAACGACATGATTCTAGCTCAGGTCTCAAAAATGCAGTTTAATCCATGTGTGCCACCTAGAACTCATATGTCATATTTGTTGTTTTTAATTTATTTCTTTGCAAATATTTTTTTTTTTTTACTGTTTCCCATCCTCTTTCCTCCCTGCCCTCCTTCTCTCCTTCCCTCCTCCCCTCCCTTTCCTTCCTAACCAGAGTAGTACTCAGCTCTGGCATAAGGTGGTGTTGGAGATTGAACCTGAGACCTCGGAGCCTCAAGCATGCAAGTCTTTTGCATAATTATTATGCTATTTCTCCTGTCCTTTTTTCTTTTAAATAGATGATCAGATGCACATTTATCATGACACAAAAGAAATAAGTTTTGGGTGGTGCAGGAGGTGGTGCAGTGGCTAGAGCACTGAACTTCCCTTTTTTTTTAAGATTTTATTATTTATTAATGAGAAAGATAGGAGAGAGAGAGAGAGTGAGAGAGAAAGAACCAGACATCATTCTGGTACATGTGCTGCCAGGGATTGAACTCAGGACCTCATGCTTGAGAATCTAGTGCCTTAGCCACTGCGCCACCTCCCGGACCACTGCACTGAACATATATATATATATATATATATATATATATATATATATATATATATATATATATATGTAATTTATTAATGAGAAAGGAGGAGAGAGAGAAAGAACCAGATATCACTCTGGTACATGTGCTGCCAGGGATTGAACTCAGGATCTCATGCTGGAAAGTCCAGTGCTTTATCTACTGCGCCACCTCCTGGACCATAGCACTCAACTTCTAAGCATTAGGTTCCAGGTTCTATTTATTCCTTGAAATAACTTGTACCAGAGTGATGCTGTGCTTCTTTTTCTCTACCCTGCAGTATTAATGAGTAAATAAATCTTTAAAAAAACAAGCTTTGGGATCCTTCATCACTTACACAGGTTTTTCTAAAGCTCAGAAAGGCTTCCTAATTTGTTTTGTTTATTTATTTATTCCCTTTTGTTGTCTTTGTTATTTTAATGTTATAGTTATTATTGCCCTGCTCAATTCTGGCTTATGGTGGTGCAGGGGATTGAGCCTGGGACTTTGGAGCCTAAGGCATGAGTTATCTCTGGGGCTCAGTGACTGCACTATGAATCCACTGCTCCCGGAGGCCATTTTTTCCAATTTTCTTGCCCATGTTGTTATTGTTATTGTTGCCATTGCTGTTGTTGTTGTTGGATAGGACAGAGAGAAATGGAGAGAGGAGGGGAAGACAGAGAGGGGGAGAGATAGACACCTGCAGACCTGTTTCACCTCTGTGAAGCGATGCTTCTGCCGGTGGGGAGCCAGGGGCTCAAACTGGGATCCTTAAGCCAATCCTTGTGCTTTGAACCATGTGCACTTAACTCACTGCACTACCATCCAGCCTCCTCTTTTGCTTTTTTTTTAATTTTAGGAGGACACATGGATTTAGTTTTTTATGTCTTTATTTTTTTGTCTTGTCTTTTTTTTTTTTTCTTTTTGCCAAAAGTCAAAATTACACTTAATGGAGAAACAAATTATTCCTTTTTGAAACAGGAACAAGACAAGAGTACATTATCAGTACTATTTTTTTTTTTTTTTTTATACTGAGGCTTGTTTTCGTCTGGCTTGCTGACCTCCGAGGGGAGGAAGGGCTTGGCCAGTTCTCCCACTCGATCTTCCTTCCTTTATTTATTTATTTATTATTTTTTATTGGGGAATTAATGTTTTACATTCAACAGTAAATACAATAGTTTGTACATGCATAACATTCCCCAGATTCCCATTTAACAATACAACCCTCACTATGTCATTCATCATCTTTCATCATCTTTCATGGACTTGTCTTATTTTTTTATATTCTTTTTCTTAAATAAGACTGCCCACAGAACAAGAACCTGCATCTCCATACTCTTGTATGATCCTCTTTTCTTTTTTTCTTTCACTTATAAAACTGATCTATAAAACAGAACACGCTAGACTGGGCAGATAGTAAAGCAGTTTACACAACAGACCTTCATGCCTGAGTTTCTAATGTCCCAGGTTCAATCCCAGCAGAAACCAGAGCAGATCAGTTCTCTAGTTAATTAAAAAAAAAAAAAAAAAAATATATATATATATATATATATATATACATATATATATATATCTGCCTTTTCTCTTGTCACACAAACTGAGTCCTCTCTCTCAGTCTCTGTCTTACTCTCTTTTTAAGATTTTATTTATTTATCCATGAGAAAGATAGGAGGAGAGAGAGAATGAACCAGACACTCTGGTACATGTGCTGCTGGGGATTGAACTCAGGTCCTCATGCTTGAGAGTCCAATGCTTTATCCACTGAGCCACCTTCCAGACCACTCACTCTCTGTCTTTCTTTCACACCACGATGAGCTGACTTTTAGGACAGGGTGTGACCTATTAAAGACATTACTGATGGTGGAAAGGGAGAGGCTGGAGGTGTGAAACCAGTCAGGAAGCAGATGGTGGGGGCCTGGGTCAGGGAAGCATGGAGGTGGGAGGAGGGGGTCAGACACCTATAGTAGTGTAGGAAAGGAGGTGTGGTCCTGACCTCTGATGGTGCAGGGACAAGTGAGAGGGTGGGATGACACCATCAAGCACCCCTCACATACAGGGGACCTCAGTATCTCCTCTCACTCATTCTCACCAGCTCAATCTAGTCTTTCTTGTCCAAATGGTGGTGGTACCTTAGGACAATGTCAAGAACCCTGTGCTGTGCTGACCTGCTGTGTGACCTTGGGCAAGCCACTGCTTTCCTCTGAGTGTCTGATTTCTCCTTTGTAACTTGAGGGACCAAGAGATAAATCCTAGTTTCTCTTGCACCTTTGCCATTAGGCTGGTGGTCATGCCTCAGCTCTCCTGGGCACACATTCTTTCACCCTGAGCTGTTGGTTCTTTGGCCTCTAGGAGAAACAACAACAACACCTACTCTGCTGAGTCTGGTGTGAGAGGCTGACAGGCTCTAACTGTACGTGGATACGTGGCACCATCTGGGGCCATGTGTTTTGTGAGAGGGAGCAGGAGAAGGGCAGAGACTTCCAGACTAAGTAAACATGGGTCAACTTTTTGGTAGTGCCTGTGGGCCAAGGTTTGTGTTGGCAAGCCCAAAGACAAACACCAGGCCTTCTTCCAGCCCTTTCACTGGAAAAGGAAGGCTGGCAGGTGTTGACTCAGGGAGGAATAAAACACTTCCCTTTAACCCCAATCCATAAGGTGACAGGGAAGGTCTGAGTTGGAGGAATCCACTCCTGGCATGATCTCTGACTTCTGGGGCCTCCAGGAAACTGGGACCCCAGGGCTCACCTAGACCTTGTGTCCCTCTCCTTCTCCTGTTAGGTCGACACTTCCCCTAAAGCAAGAAGAATATGAGGTGAGTGTCAGCTGCCAGGCTTGGGGGAGGCAAAAGGCCGGGGAGTCATGGAGAAGGGACTGTGGGGCTGCATGGAGAACATTCCCTGAGCTGCCTCTGTGCCCTGTCCCCTGGCAGGCCTTTCTGCTCAAGCTGGTACAGAATCTGTTTGCTGAGGGCAATGACCTGTTTCGTGAGAAGGACTACAAGCAGGCTCTGGTGCAGTACATGGAGGGACTGAATGTGGCTGACTACGCCGCCTCCGACCAGGTGGCCCTGCCTCAGGAGCTGCTGTGCAAACTGCATGTCAACAGGGCAGCCTGCTACTTTTCCATGGTGAGCTGAACCCTGTTTTCTCCTCCACCCCCTCCCCCAGATGCCCAGCAGACCCAGAAGTGAAATCGTGAAGGCAGCTCAGTATCTAGAACAGTATGGCCAGCCATCCCTTATCCAGGATAGTGTGCTCTGGATTACAAAGGTGTGACTGGACCCTCCGAGGAGCCCACACATACTGCCTCCATCTGATGAATGAATGAGTCAGTGAGCCAGCAGGATGGAGAAGAGGGGAGGCTGGAGAATTAAGAAGGGGAGAGAGAGACCAGAAGTATAGAGAGAATGAAGGGAGGAGGGTGTGTGTGGGTGGGTGGGGGGGGAAGAGCCAGGAGGGAGAAGCAGGGGAGGGAGGTCTGATGTTTGCAGAAAAGTGTGTGTGTGTGTGTGTGTGTGTGTGTTTACACTTGCAAGCTGAGCACTGAGATTCTTACTTAACTCACCTTGAATAAGGGTTGAGCACTACTATTATTCTGAAGATTTGCAGGGGCAGAGGTAGATAGCACATAAGGTAGTATTGCCTTTGTTCATTTCAGTCCCTTTGTTAGCAGCCTCTATGGCTGGACACACAACTGCCCTTGGCCTGAACTTGAACACCAGAGCTGCTGGCTGGAGCTCTCTTTGCCCATCCTGAGTTGGTCCTCAAGCATCCTCCCTTTCTGCGGGGAAGGAAGGCAATCTGGGGTGAGAAGAAAGCCTGGGGAGGGAGGGTGATGGGTGCTGACTTGATGTGCCTGTTACTCTTGACAGGGTCTGTATGAGAAGGCACTGGAGGACAGCGAGAAGGCCCTAGGCCTAGATGGCGAGAACATCCGGGCACTATTCCGCAAGGCACGTGCCCTCACTGAGCTGGGACGCCACAAGGAGGCCTATGAGTGCAGCAGTCGCTGTTCCCTCACCCTGCCCCATGTGAGTGAAGTGCTAAGTCCAAGGGAAGACCGGGCTCCCCGGCCAGGCTTCAAGCCATCTCTTGACCCACCAGATCTTCTCAAGTCTGTTTCGTTCTCTGTGACATGGAGTTGCAGGTGCTGATATTAATCCTGAGCACTGGTGGTGTGCCAATCATAGCCAAAAATGCAAGTGTAGTTAACTTATGGAATCCTCACAGCAGCCCTGAGAGGTAGATGCTATCTCCTCCAGTTTATAGACAAGGAGACTGAGGCACGGACAGGAAGGAAATTACCCAAGGTCACAGTTAGGAGGTGAAGAGCTAGGAGGCAGAGCTGACATTTCGAGGAAGTCTGATCCTAGATTCTCACTTTTTTAAAAATCCTATTGCCACCAGGGTTATTGTTGGAGCTCAGTGCCAATACTATGTATCCACTGCTCCTGGTGGCCATTTTTCCCCTTTTTTCTTTTCTTTTCTATTATACTTGATAGGGCAGAGAGAAATTGAGAGGGGAGGGAAATAGAGGAGAGAGAAAGATAGATACCTGCAGACTTGCTTCCCCACTTATGAAGCTTTCCCCCTGCAGGGAGTGGGGGCTCAAACCCAGGTCCTTGTGCATAGTAATATGTGCGCTTAACCAGGTGATCTGTGGACCAACCCTAGATTCAGACTCTTAAGCTGGATCGTCTAAAAGCATCAATGTGTGCTGAGGTTCTCATGTTTACTCTGCCACTAGGTAGTGAAGAGAATAGGAAATGAGAATAAGCTTTGCTTGCCCCAGCCCACCATGGCTGGCACCTACCCTTCTCCCCCATGTATTCATTCACTTAATAAGCACTTAGACTGTCCAGTTCTTTTTTAAATTCAAGATGTCTCTCTCTCTCTCTCTTTTTAAAATTATCTTTATTTATTTACTAAATAGAGACAGCCAGAAATCGAGGGAGGAGGGAGAGATAGCGAGGGAGAGAGACAAATATTCCTGCAGCACTGCTTTACTACTTGCAAAGCTTTCCTCCTGCAGGTGGGGGCAGGGGCTTGAACCCAGGTCCTTGTGCATTATGACATGTGCACTCAGCCAGGTATACCACCACCGGATCCCTAGTATCCAGTTCTGTGCCATCAGGAACCCACAGTCCATTGGGAGATAAAGGGATATAGCACTGGGTTCTAAGCCTGTTCCACCACTGACCCATGGCATGACCCCTCTCTCTACATGAACTCTGTGTCTGTAAAACACATTTCCTAGTCCCTGAAATAAGTGTGAAAGGATTCAGAGAAGGGTAAATGTTGCCCAAGAAGGGTGGAGAGGGTTCAGGAGTGGCTGGAATCCTGGAGGACTCTCTGGAGGAGATGTGGCTGGAAGAGGCAGGAAGGATTTGGGCAAAAGAGAAAGGAGGCTATATGCACAGTGGTCAACAAGAAACAAAGTCCTACAAGGCAGTTGGCACAAGGACCAGACACAGTGAGTGTTTAGGAAACATTCACAGTGATGCTTTTTGTCTATTATTTTTTTAAAGCATTTATTTTATTTTATTTTTATATTTATTTTCCCTTTGTTGTCCTTGTTGTTTTTCGTTGTTGTTGTATATATTATTGTTGTTGTTATTGATATCGTCATTGTTGGATAAGACAGAGAGAAATGTGGAGAGGAGGGGAAGACAGAGAGGGGGAGAGAAAGATAGACACCTGCAGACCTGCTTCACTGCCTGTGAAGCGACTCTCCTACAGGTCGGGAGCTGGGGGCTGGAACTGGGATCCTTACTCTACTGTCCTTGCGCTTTGCACCACGTGCGTTTAACCCATTGAGCGGGCTCGACTCCCTTGTCTATTATTTTTATTTCCCTAATTCAGTTTAGTTCATAGTTGAGGGCATCTCTTATTGACACTTGTCCCCAACTGAAAGAGCATTTTCCAGCTTTTACAGCAGGCCCACATCCAGATCTCATGACTCTCCACTAGTGGAAAGCCGACAGCTTTACTTCTCTGTGAGGAAGGGAAGTGGGGACCAGGGGGGATTAGTCTCTCTTCTATAGCAAAGGACCCAAGTGAGGACCCTGCTGGTGAGGTGGAGAACTGCTTTGTTTCCAAGTTTGTATGGCCACATACTGCCTGAACCTTATTCCTTTTCCTTTTATTTTTTTTTTAAGATTTTATTTATTTATTTAATTAAAGGGATAGGGAGAGAGAGAGAAAGAGAACCAGAATATCACTCTGGTACATGTGCTTCTGGGGACTGAACTCAGAACCTCATGCTTGAGAGCCCAACACTTGAATCATTGCGCCACCTCCTGGACCACCTGAGCTTATTCCTGAGCCCTGTTCTTTACTGGTCATCAGGACCAGAGATGGCTCAGCCCTAGGGCTTATCAGCAGGGCGGGACTGGGGTGGGCAAGTCCACAGATGCCACAGCATCCCCAGTGCTCACACCATTTACACTGTTACCTTGTTTGCTGATTGGGCTCTTCCACTGGACTGGGCCTCTGTGAGGCTGTCTTGTAACTGGTGTCTCTGGCCAGATTTCACTTTTGGACACATCACAGACTTGGACCAGGTGAGTTTTTGCTCCTTGAGGCTTTTTTTTTTTTCCTGCCTCCAAGATTATTGCTTGGGCTTGGTGCCTGCAATACAAATCCACTGCTTCTGAAAGCCATCTTTTTTTTCTTTTCTTTGTTGTTGTTAGGACAGAGAGAAATTGGGATAGGAGGGGAGGACAGAAGGGGAGAGAAAGACACTTGTAAACCTGCTTCACCACTTGTGAAGCAACCCCCCACCGTCTTGTAAGTGGGGAGCCGGGGTCTCTAACCAGGATCCTTGCACTTCACACTATGTGCGCTTAACCTGCTGCACTACAGCCTGGCCCCTCAAGGCATTTATTTATTTATTTATTTATGCCTCCAGGGTTATCACTGGGGCTCAGTGCCGGCAGTAAAAATCCACTGCTCCTTGGTGCCCATTTTTTTCCCATATTTTTTTTAAAAATTTTATTTATTTATTTATTTATTCCCTTTTGTTGCCCATGTTGTTTTATTGTTGTAGCATTTTTTCCATTTTATTGGATAGAACAGAGAGAAATTGAGAGAGGAAGGAAATATAGGGATAAAGATAGATACCTACAGACATGCTTCACGGTTTGAGAAGCTTCCCCCCTGCAGGTGAGGACTGGGGGTTGGAACCCAGATCTTTACTCGGATGCTTGTGTTTAGTAGTAAGTACATTTAACTGGGTATACCACCGCCCACCCCCCCCACCCCCAGAGATCTTTTGTTTGTTTTTAGTTTCTTTTTTTTTTTATTTCTTTTTTTTTTTCTTGTTTTACCAGAGCACTGCTCAGCTCTGGCTTATGGTGGTGTGGGGGACTGAACCTGGGACTTGAGAGCCTCAGGCATGAAAGTTGCTTTGCATAACCATTATGCTATACCCCCATCCTAAAAATTATTTCTTTACCCCCCTAGAGGTCTTTATAACAATCTTCTGCATAATCCATGGGTCCTCATTTGCAGAGTTTTTTGTTTCTTTTTTGTCAACAAGGTTATTATGGGGGATCAGTGCAGGCACTATAAATTCATAGCTCCGAGTAGCCATTTTTTTCTCTTTCTATTATATTTGATAGGACAGAGAGAAATTGAGAGGGATGGGGAGATAGCAAAGGGAATAAATAAATTAATAAATTAAAACTTTTTTAAAAAGATATTTTATTTTAATGAGAGAGATATAAAAATAGATAGATTGACAGATAGAGATACAGAGAGAAAGACTAGAGCACTACTCAGCTCTGGCTTATGGTGGTCTGGGTATTGAACCTGGGACCTCAGAGCTTCAGGCATGAAAGTCTTTTTGCATAGCCGTTATGCTGTCTCCCCAACCATAAGTTGTTTTTTTTTCTTCCCACCAGGGTTATCACCGAGACTTGGTGCCTACATAATGAATCTACTGCTCCCAGAGGCCTTTTGTTTTGTTTTGCTTCCTTTACTACTAGAACAGAGAGAAATTGAGAGGGCAGGGGGAGATATAGAGCTTCTAATTCAGTTTAATTCGCAGGTGAGAGCATTTCTCAACTTTGCAGTTGGGGATTGAAGGCTTAACCCCATGTCCTTGTGCACAGTAATGAGTGTGCTCAACCAGATATGCCACTGTTGGCCCCTGCAAAGAATTCTAAGACATTCCTGAAGATTAACTTATAAAATAGTAGTTTTAAAAATTTTTTAAAATATTTATTTATTTATTTATTTATTCTCTTTTGTTGCCCTTGTTGTTTTATTGTTGTAGTTATTATTGTTGTTGTTCTTGATGTTGTCGTTGTTGTGTAGGACAGAGAGAAATGGAGAGAGGAGGGGAAGACAGAGAGGGGGAGAGAAAGATAGACCCCTGCAGACCTGCTTCACCGCTTGTGAAGCGACTCCCCTGCACGTGGGGAGCCCGGGGGCTTGAACCGGATCCTTACTCCAGTCCTTGCGCTTTGTGCAACATGAGCTTAACCCACTGCGCTACCACCCGACTCCCATAAAATAGTAGGTTTTTAAAAAAATTATTTATTTACTTATTCCCTTTTGTTGCCCTTGTTGTTTTATTGTTGTAGTTATTATTGTTGTTGTCGTTGTTGGATAGGACAGAGAGAAATGGAGAGAGGAGGGGAAGACAGAGAGGAGGAGAGAAAGATAGACACCTGCAGACCTGCTTCACCGCCTGTGAAGCGACTCCCCTGCAGGTGGGGAGCCGGGGTTCAAACCAGGATCCTTATGCCGGTCCTTGTGCTTTGCTCCACCTGCGCTTAACCCGCTGCGCTACAGCCCGACTCCCAAAATAGTAGTTTTAATATGATCCTACTTATATATAAAGAAAGATAAAAATCCCCACAAAGCAAAACTGTGCTCCAGGTTCAAGTCCCTGACCCCCACCTGTAAGGGGGAAGCTTTACAAGTGGTGAAGCCAGACTGCATGTGTCTCTCTCTCTTTTTGTCTTCCCCTCTCAAATTTTCTCTCAGTCCTACTAAAATGAAAGGACCAAAAAGAGCAAAACTAAGCGTCCTTTACAGGTCCATATGCACTTATGTAAATTCCTTGGAAAGCTGTAAGGAGACATAGCAGACCCAGCAGGTGTGTTCTGTCTGGGGAAGAGCTGTGGGTGAGGGTGATCTCTAAGTACTTGCTGACATTCCAGCCTTCTAGTGACATTCTTATTGCTGCTGATTTTAGAAATAGATTATTAAAATAATTCCTTACCCATGTGACAACTGTCTTGTAATAAAACATTTAAAAAAAAGAAACCCTCAGCCACATGTGCCAAGAAAAAAAATCATTTTCCTCCCTAAAAAAAATAAAGGAAAATCCAGAAGCAGCAGTTCTTGGTCGCAGTCCCTCAAGCACACTGTGTGACACAGTGCACATTCCAAGGCCACTCTTCTTTGTCTGTGACATGGGCTAACGGCAGCCCCGCTGGCAGGACTGCATACTCAACGCTTTGTCTTGCCTTCCCAGGATGAAAGTGTAACTCAGCTTGGTCAGGAGCTGGCTCAGAAGCTTGGGCTTCGAGTTCGGAAGGCATATAAGAGACCCCAGGTAGGTGGACATTAGGTTTTCTGAGTGCTGGGGTGGGTGGGTTGGATGGGGCTGCTAGTAAGGTCTGAAGGCAAGACCAAGGTGCCTGTGGGAAAAGTGGGTCATGTCAGGACAGAGCACAGTGGCAGCTGGTGATTCTGTTGGTAAAGGCCCTGAAACAACTTCCAGAACCTCTTGGAAAAAGGAATGAACAGCCAAGCCTTGCAGCTTACCTTAGACACCAGCTATTACAACCTTCTCCCTCCTCTGTGCTCGTGGCCTAAATGCTCAGAGTTGGCACTGGTGTCCTTCAGTCTTATGTTCTTTCTTTCTTTCTCTCTCTCTTTTTTTTCTATTTATTTGTTTGTTTATTTATTTATTTTTAACCAGAGCGCTGCTCAACTCTGGCTGATGGTGTGGGGATTGAACCTGGGACTTTGGAGCCTCAAGTCTCTTTGCCATAACTATTATGCTGTCTACCCCCCCCCACCTCATGTTCTCAAACAAGTCCAGTGTGGCACTTACATGAAATGTTGGTGTCTGTTTGGTGTAGTCAGACCCATATATATTTGCTTGTCACTTTCCATGTACCAGGATGCTGCACATAAGACAGAGTTTGAGTGAAGAGTCTGCTGAGACCCTAGGCTGGTTGGTTGTCTATCTTGGTTTCTGCCTCTAGAACATGGAACTAATTATCCTATCTGGCAGGTTTGTGGGACTATCTAAATGAAAGAACATTTGATACAGCACTTGGCACATAGTAGCCACATGATCACAAGTGGTTATAGGAAGAAGCACACACACCTGACCTAGCAAGACAGGGCAGGTTACTCTGGAAGAAGAGTCTTGGAGGGCACCACCGACCCCAGCTGCCTGCTGCACTGGCTGTTGGAGCCCATAGCATCTTCTTCCCATAATCTTCATCTCTTCCCCTCTTTCTGGCAGGAATTGGAAACCTTTTCTCTGCTCAGTAATGGCACTACAACAGGTGTGGCTGATCAGGTAGGATGGAGTGAGGACCCTAAACCTCCCTTCCCGCCCTCAGTACTAAACTCTGTGTTGATCCATTGTGAGAGCTCTGGATTCACTTGGGGGTAGAAATGACCTGAAGCAATGGGTGAAGGGACCTCAGACTCAAGAGTAGGCTTTCAGCTGACCTTGTTCCCACTGCTGGGAGCAGAGATCTACACTGGGAGGAGGGGGTGTCTGACAACTTACTCCTGGGTTCATGAGAACGTAGCATTTTCATCTCCCTAGAGGTGGGTGCTTCCTGCAACCACGGGGTAGATTCTTTTATTCTGGGCTCTCTGGTCCTGAGGTTCCTAGCATCTTGGGGGCAGAAGGGGAGGAGTACAAAGGTATGACATTACATGTTTGGGGGCCAGGAGAGCTGAAGGCCTGCTTGAACTTGTGGATATTCTCTACCAGATAGAAAAACAGTGGGTGTGGGACAGGCAGGAGATAGCTCACCTGGTAGAGTGCACACTTAATCTTGTTTGAGAACCTAGGTTCAAGTCCCCAGCACCATGTGAGAGCACTATCATGGCTGATACTGTGGTATCTCTCTGTCTCTGCTCATCTCTTGATCTCTCTATCTCAGATTAGATAGAGACTAAAAGAGACTCTCCCCAAAGCAGAAGAATCATGCAGGTGGGGAGTTGGGCAGTAGCTCAGCGGGTTAAGTGCATGTGGTACAAAGCGCAAAGACCAGCGTAAGGATCCCGGTTCAAGCCCCCGGCTCCCCACCTTCAGGGGAGTTGCTTCACAAGCGGTGAAGCAGGTCTGCAGGTGTCTATCTTTCTCTCCCCCTCTCTGTCTTCCCCTCCTCTCTCCATTTCTCTTTGTCCTAGCTAACAATGATGACATCAGTAACAACAATAATAACTACAACAAGAAACAAGGGCAACAAAAGGGAAAATGAATAAAATATTTAAAAATAAAGAATCACGCAGGTGGCAAGCTTAGGCATGCTATTACAAAAGAAAGGAGGTCTCTCTGTTTCTATCCTAAATGAAAATAAATAAAATATTCTGGGGGCTGGGGGTGGTGTACCTGGTTGAATACACATATCACAGTGTGCAAGGACCCTGGTTCAAGCTCTTGGTCCCCAACTGGAGTGGGGAAGCTTCATAAACATTGAAGCAGTGTTGCAGGTATCTTTCCCCATCCCTCTCAATTTCTCTTTTTACCCAAAATAAATAAAAACATTAAAAAAAGAAGAAGAAAATATTCTAAGAAAGAGAGAGAGAAAAGAATAGGGGGCGGGGTGGCTCACTTAATTGAATATACACATTACAGTGCACAAAGTCCCAGGTTTAAGTCCCCCATCCCCACCTACAGGGGAAACTTCATGACAGTTGAAGTAGTCACTCTCTGTTGCCCCCTTCCATCTCAGTTTTTCTCTGCCAAATGAATGCCAGTGAATGAATGAATGAATGAATGAATGACTAAAAATTATATATAGTAGGAAGAAGAAGACCACCCCCAGGCCTTGTCCTGAGGATGATAGCACCCCACCACCACCACATAAGACCCCCACACACACACCACTCACTGCACAGGAACTGCTCATGTGGACTTTTAAGAGTTTTCCTGATCCCTCCTGGTACACAGAGGGAGACTGAGGCACAGCAGTAGCAGCCTCCCTCCCTCCAGAGTGTTATAGTACTTCCATTAGTTCATTCAAAAATTCCTGGGGGCGGCCTGGGAGCTGGTGCAATGGATAATAAACCACTGGACTCTGGAGTAGGAGTTTGATCTCTACAATTGCATGTCCCAGAATGGTGCCCTACTTACCTTTGTCTCATTTTATCAGAGCACTGCTCGGCTCTGGATTATGGGGTCATGGGGGTTGAACCAGGGATGAAAAGTCTTTTGGTGTCTCAGGCATGAAAGTCTTTTACATAGTCATTATTCTGTTTCCCCACCCATAAAAAAATAAATCTTTGGGAGTTGGGCTGTAGCTCAGTGGGTTAAGTGCACATGGTGCAAAGTGCAAGGACTGGCATAAGGGTCCCGGTTCGAGCCCCCGGTTCCCCACCTGCAGGGGAGTCGCTTCACAGGCGGTGAAGCAGGTCTGCAGGTGTCTATCTTTCTGTCCCCCCTCTGTCTTCCCCTCCTCTCTTCATTTCTCTCTGTCCTATCCAACAATGAAAACATCAATAACAACAACAATAATAACTACAACAATAAAAAGGGCAACAAAAAGGAATAAATATTTTAAATAAAAATAAAAATAAATTTTTAGGAAAAATAATTTCTAGGGAACTCCTTTTTGGTCCTGGAGTGGCCACTGGGCTGATGCTGAGTTAAATGTGTTCTTGCACATGGGGATGTCCTAAACTTTGAGAGAAACAGATATGACAGCATTCCCCGTGACTGATAACCAGAAATTTTAGGGCTGGTACATACTGGGAACCCAACTAAAATTAAGTGAGGGAACAGAAGATACTTGTTCCAATGGAGCACACACCTTGCTGTGCATGAACCCCTGAGATCACACCCCAGAACCAAATGGGAGTACCAGGGACAGTAGTGCTTGAGGTAGGGGTGGGTCTCCATGGATGGTGATATGGCATCTCCTCTATCATTTGCTTCTGCTCTAAAAATAAAAAAAAAGGAAAATTGACCCAGGAGGCCAATCAGGGGTGGTGACATACATGTGTATGACTCTCAGCTCATTCCTTGGCATCACATTAAAAAACAAAAAACAAAACAAACCAAAAAACAATTGAGTGAGGGTGTCAGGCGGTAGCAAAGCAGGTTAAGCGCAGATGGCACAAAGCACAAGGACAGGCATAAGGATCCGGGTTTGAGCCCCCGGCTCCCCACCTGCAGGGGAGTTGCTTCACAGGCAGTGAAGCAGGTCTGCAGGTTTCTATCTTTCTCTCTCCCTCTCTGTCTTTCCCATCTGTCACCATTTCTCTCTGTCCTATCCAACACAACGACATTAATAGCAACAACAATAAAGCAAGGGCAACAAAAGGGAATAAATAAAATATTAAAAAAAAAACAGTTGAGTGAATGCCTTAGTCTGCTTAGGCTGCTGTTATAAAATGCCAAAAATCAGGGAATCGGGTGGTAGTGCAGTGAGTTAAGCGCACATGGCACAGAGTGCAAAGACCGGGTAAGCATCCTGGTTCGAATCCCCGGCTCCCCATCTGCAGGGGAGTCTCTTCTCTCCCCCTCTCTGTCTTCCTCTCCTCTCTCTGTCCTGTCCAACAACAATGACAATAATAACTACAACAATAAAACAACAAGGGCAACAAAAGGGAATAAATAAATATTTAAAACATAAAATAATATGCCAAAATCCATGCAGCTTTTAAAAACACAAGAATAGGGGAGCTTCCAATGGAGGGTATGGGACACAGGAAGGACTCTGGTGGTAGGAATTGTATGGAATTGTACCTCTGTTATTTTACAATCTTGTTAATCATTATTAAATCACTAATAAAAAGTTAAAAACAAAACCAAACCAGAAACTCACTTATCACAGTCCTGAAGCCTGGGGAATACAAGATCACAGAGCTGGTCCATTCAGTATCAGTGAGTACTTACTTCCTGGTTTCTGGACAGCCTCAGAGGCCTGGCTTCACAGGACGGAAGAAACAGGAGAATTGTCCCCAGTCTCTTTCATTAGGTCACTAACCCACCTGTGAGGAATACACTTGGTGACCTAATCGGTTCCCAAAGGTCACACTTCCTACTACCATCAATTTTGGCCTTAACATGTGAGTCGAGAGTGGGAAGAAAACACGCAGAACATACCAGTCAACTGCTGGACTGTGGTGGAAGTTATAAAGGCCATGTGTGAAGAGCTTCTGGCACATTAGAACTGAGAAGCCTGATTAGAAGGGGCTTCAGTGACCTTTATGCTGACAAGTGAAGGTTAAGAACCTACAGGTTCCATGAGAGGCTAGTGCACCATTTTGCATATGTGGTGCTCAGGACTGAACCTAGTGTCTCAGCATACTGGTAAAACTGCATTCCAGACAGAAAGGAAAAGCCATACAAAAGTCCTGTTCCCTGTTTCCACTTAGATCAGGAGGAACCGGTGTGGGAGGTAGTGATGCCAAGTCACCTTGTTCCTTGGCATTAGCTAGAAAACAGAACAAATGGGAGTCAGGTGGTAGTGCAGCAGGTTAAGGACAGGTGGTGCAAAGGGCAAGGGTTTGAGCCCCCGGCTCCCCACCTGCAGGGGAGTCGCTTCATAGGCGGTGAAGCAGGTCTGCAGATGTCTGTCTCTCCCCCTCTCTGTTTTCCCCTCCTCTCTCCATTTCTGTCTGTCCTATCCAACAACAACAACATCAATAACAACAATAACTACAGCAATAAAACAAAAGGGGATAAATAAATAAAATACATTTAAAAAAAACAGAACAAATTTAGATTTTGTTTTGTTTTGTTTATTGCTGGGGCTCAGTGCCTGCACTATAAATCCACTGCTCCTGGTCGCCATTTTTTTCATTTTATTGGGTAGGACAGAGAGAAATTGAGAGAGATGGGGAAGAAAGAGAGGGAGAGAAAAGATAGGATGCTTCACTGCTTATGAAGCATCCCCCCTGCAGGTGAGGAGCCGGGGACTGGAAATCAGATCCTTGTGCTTCCTACTATGTGTACTAAACTGGGTACACCACTGCCCAGCCCGTCAAACTTAGATATTTTTTTAAATCATTCTTTTAATATGTATTTATTCCTTTTTGTTGCCCTTGTTGTAGTTATTATTGTTGTTGATATTGATGTCGTTGTTGAAAAGGACAGAGAGAAATGGAGAGAGGAGGGGAAGACAGAGAGGGGGAGAGAAAGATAGACACCTGCAGACCTGCTTCACCGCCTGTGAAGCTACTCCCCTGCAGGTGGGGAGCCGGGGGCTCGAACCAGGATCCTTAAGCCGGTCCTTGTGCTTCACGCCACCTGCGCTTAACCTGCTGTGCTACCGCCTGACTCCCAAACTTAGATATTTTTTAAAAAGGTTTCTCTTTTGATATGCTAATTATTTTAAAAAATCTATTTGTTATTGGATTGAGACAGAGAAATTGAGATGGGAGGAAGAGATAGAGGCAGAAGGAGAGAGAGAGAGAAAGAGAGAGAGAAAATACAGAGAGATACCTGCAGCCCTGCTTCACCACTTGTGAAGCTTTCCCCCTGTAGGTGGGGACCAGGGGCTTGAACTCTGGTCCTTACGCACTGTAATGTGTATGTTTAACCAGGTGCACCACCACCTGGCCCTCATTTTTTTTTTTAAACTGGAACCTTGTGCATGTATGATTTCACTGCTTCAGGCTACTTTTTTATTTCATTCAGACAGAGACACGAGATATAGCACTGTTATCTCTGTTGACATAGCACCTCACATGTGGGTCATGCACATGACAGTGCAAGTACCCTACCTGGTGAGCTAACTCTCCAGCCCCAAACTTAGATTTTTTTTATTCAGAGTATTAAACTGAGAGCTCAAGCTTGGAACTTGAACCCAAAGATGGTCTTGGTGCTACACAACTGTGTAACTGATGAGAGGTTATGAAGTAGTAGCTAAAGAGTTACATCTTAGCAAGAGTTAGATAGTATCAGTCATGACTCAGTGCTGTCTCTGCTTGAGGCAACCAACAAGTCACTTAATTTTTTTGTTTCTAGCTACTCTGTCAATCCCTTCTGCTGGGAACTGAGGTCTCAGGAACTGTTACTTGTGTCTCTGATGGTTAATGATCACGTCCTAGGTCACTGTGCCCCTGCTCCCTCACTGAGTCAGGAGATTTGGGGTGCAGCTTCTGCCCAGAACCAGACTCACTATCTTCTGGCTTTTTTAAAAAAAATATTTATTTATTTATTCCCTTTTGTTGTCCTTGTTGTTTTATTGTTGTGGTTATTATTGATGTCGTTGTTGTTGGATAGGACAGAGAGAAATGGAGAGAGGAGGGGAAGACAGAGAGGAGGAGAGAAAGATAGACACCTGCAGACCTGCTTCACCGCCTGTGAAGCGACTCCCCTGTAGGTGGGGAGCCGGGTGCTCGAACCGGGATCCTTATACTGGTCCTTGCACTTTGTGCCACGTGCACTTAACCCGCTGCGCTACCGCCCAACTCTCTTTTTAAAATTTTTATTTGTAAAAAGGAAACACTGAAAACAACAAGGGCAACAAAAGGGAAAATAAATAAATAAATAAATAAATATTTTAAAAAGAGGGGTACAACTCCACACAATTCCCACTACCAGAACTCCATATCTCATTCCCTCCCCGATAGCTTTCCTGTTCTTTATCCCTCTGGGAATATGGGCCCAAGGTCATTGTGGGATGCAGAAGGTGGCAGGTCTGACTTCTGTAATTGCTTCCCCACTGAACATGGGCGTTGACAGGTCGATCCATACTCTCAGCCTGCCTCTCTCTTTCCCTAGTGGGGCGGGGTTCTGTGGAAGCGGGGCTCCAGGACACACTGGTAGGGTTGTCTGCCCAGGGAAGTCTGGTTGGCATCATGTTAGCGTCTGGAACTTGGTGGCTGAAAAAAAGAGTTACATATAGAGACAAACTTTTTTTTTTGCCCCCAGGGTTATCTCTGGGTCTTGGTTCCTGTACTACAAATCCACTGCTCCTGGTGGCCCGTCTTATTGGATAGGACAGAGAGAAATTGAGAGAAGAGGGGAAGACAGAGAAGGGGATAGAGATAACTGCAGACCTGCTTTACCACTTGTGAAGTGACCCCCCCTGTAGGTAGGGAGCCGGGGCTAGAACTGGGGTCCTTGAACAGGTCCTTGTGCTCCCTTCATACTATGTGCTTAACCTAGTGTACCACTGCCCAAGCCCCTGCCTTCTGACTTTGACTCACACAAATGTCCAAGAAAGGTGGTGGTTTCAGGCTTTTTCTGACAGTTTATGCTTTCTTCAATGCTGAAGAGAACTTGAGTCTTGGGGTCTGGCACACCAGGTTAAGCACATAGTATGAAGCTCAAGAACCCATGCAAAGATCCCAGTTCAAGCCCCTAACTCCCCACCTGCAGGGGGTCACTTCACAAGTGGTGAAGCAGGTTTGCAGGTGTCTATCTTTCTCTCCCTATCTTTCTCTCCCCTCTCATTTTCTCTCTGTCCTATCCAATAAAACAGGAAGAAGAAAAAAAGGCTGCTAGGAGCAGTGGATTCATAGTACCAAGAACTAGCAGTAACCCTGGAGGCAAGGAAAAAAAAAGCTGAGTCTTCGTAAAGTGTTGGGAAAGCATCATGGGGGATAACATTGATTCTACTCATTTAGAAAAAAAAAACATTTATTTATTCTGAGAGAATGCTTGAGCATCACTCTGGCACATTTGCTGTTGGGGATCAAACTGGAGATCTCTTTCTCAGGACTCCAGTGCTTTATTTGCAGCTTTTGAAACTTCCTCTTTGCATGATACTCTTATGTTTTGACTAGGAGGTGAACTCGGACCCTGCTCATGGTGTAAAATATGTGCTCTACTGGTGATCCTTCCCCCCTTATTATTATTTTTTAAATTTCATTTACTCTTTATTTTTAAAGTTTTTTATATTTATTTATTTTCCCTTTTGTTGACCTTGTTTTTTATTGTTGTTGTAGTTATTTTTATTGTCATTGTTAGATAGGACAGAGAGAAATGGAGACAGGAGGGGACAACAGAGAGGGGGAGAAAAAGACACTTGCAGACCTGCTTCACCACCTGTGAAGCGACTCCCCTGCAGGTGGGGAGTCGGAGCTCGAACTGGGATGCTAAAGCCGGTCCTTGCTCTTTGAGCCACGTGCACTTAACCCACTGTGCTACTGCTCGACTCCCTGTCTTGTTTATTTTTTGTTTCTCCCCCTTTTAAAATATACAGATTTATTTCTTTGTTCTGTGAAAGGCCAGAGCACCATTTGTGCATACGTAGTGCTCAAGACTGGACCTTATGCCTCACCATGCAAGAGGCCAGCATTCTATCTGCTGAGGCATTGCCCCAGCCACTACAGTTTTTTTTAAGGTTTATTTATTATTATTATTATTATTTTTTTTACTAGAGTACTTCTCAGCTCAGGTTTATGAAGGTGTGGAGGATTGAACCTGGGACTTTTAAAGGTTTATTGAGGGAGCAGGGCTGTAGCACAACGGGTTAAGCACACGTGGCACCAAGTGCAAGGGCTGGCGTAAGGATCCCGGGCTGGCGTAAGGATTCTAGTTCAAGCCCTCAGCTCCCTACCTGCAGGTGGTCGCTTTGCAAGAGGTGAAGCGGTCTGCAGGTATTTAGCTTTTTCTCTCCCTCTCTGTCTTCCTCTCCCCCTCCTCTCTCGATTTCTCTCTGTCCTAACCAACAACAGCTACGACAACAATAACAATAACAAGCGCAACAACAAGGGGAACAAAAAATGGGGACTATGGCCTCCAAAAGCAATGGATTCGTAGTGCAGGCACTGAGCCCCCAAAATGTTTATTGATTTTTTTATGTATTTTTTTTTTGTATTTGTCTGTTTTTATTAAAGAGAGAGAAAGAGACCAGAGATGGCATATATTGGTACCTCTGTGGTCTCAGGCATGCAATCTTTTTTTTTAGTTTTTTAATTTATTTTATTTATTTATTCCCTTTTGTTGCCCTTCTTGTTGTTATTATTGTTGTTATAGCAGTCATTGTTGGATAGGACAGAGAGAAATGGAGAGAGGTGGGGAAGACAGAGAGGGGGAGAAAAAGATAGACACCTGCAGACCTGCTTCACTGTCTGTGAAGCGACTCCCCTGCAGGTGGGGAGCTGGGGGCTCAAACCAGGATCCTTACGCCATTTCTTGCTCTTCGTGGCACATGTGCTTAACCCACTGTGCTGCCGCCTGACCCCCAAGTCTTTTTTTAAAAAATTATTTATTTATTTATTGATAAGAAAGGTAGGAGGAGAGAGAGAAATAACCAGACATCAGTCTGGTATACATGCTGCTGGGGATTGAACTCAGGGCCTTATGCTTAACAGCCCAATGCTTTATCCATTGTACCACCTCCTGGACCACCCAGGCATGCAGGTCTTGTGGTCTATTGCTGAGCCAGCTCCCTTGCTCAGCATGACTCTTTCTTATGAAAGAGAGAGAGAGAGAGAGCTAGAGGGAGAGAGTGTGCAAGAGCAAAGCACTGCTCTACCATCCAGCAAACTGCATTCACTCACTATGTCCCTGGTACTGTCAGGTGGTACCGTTCTACCCCTGAGCCTGGGGGCACCACAGGATGATCACAACTGTATCCTTTTCCTGGGTGGGTTGCATGGATGAGGTGAGAACAGGCCAAGCAGGGAGCAATATGTTGCCCACAGCAGGGCTGGTGCTTACTACTTTATTGTTCTGCTCTAGCTCGCAAGTCCCTTCCTGAGGACCTGAATGGGGGATCCTGCCTCTAGGTCTACAAGGCCAGTGAGACAGTGTATAGAACATTATAACTATGGTGAATGCACTAGAGCAAGCAGAGCTGCTGGGTGGGCATGGCTGATGCTCAAAAGATATTTGTTGAGTGACTGAATGATGACAGCCAGAGGGAAGTATGTGTGAAAACCCAGCTCTGCCAAGACCAAGCTCTGAGTGCCCACTGAGCCTGCAGGGTTGTTGGAGCTCCCTTTATACACATAGAGGTCATGTCTGGTCACAGGGCTGGGCGGAATAGTCACCACAGTGGAGAGAACCAGGTCAGGTCCTGCTTCTGTGCTTCAGTGGGATGGGGCGTGGAGCATGGGGTAGTGAATGGGAACCCCCAGTTTACCCAAGCCAACGTCAAGGACCTGGCTTAAAAGAGTTGGGTGGTAGCGCAGCGGGTTAAGCGCAGGTGGCGCAAAGCACAAGGACCGGCTTAAGGATCCTGGTTCAAGCCCCTACTCCCCACCTGCAGGAGAGTCGTTTCACAAGCAGTGAAGCTAGTCTGCAGGTGTTTATCTTTCTCTTCCCTTTCTGTCTTCCCCTCCTCTCCATTTTCCTCTGTCCTATCTAATAACAATGACATCAATAATTACTACAACAATAAAACAATAAGGGCAACAAAAGGGAATAAGTAAATAAATATTAAAAAAAAAAAAAGAAGGGTGAAAACTGGTGAAGCTAATCTTTGAAAACAAAACAAAACAGAAAAGAACCTGGGTTAAGTCACTGGGCACCACTTAGGGGCACTATGCATGGCAATGAGATCTACCTGGGCTCATTCAGCCTGGGGTTCAGATCGGAGGGGAGACACTGTTGATTCAAGGGGTGGCACTTTTGTCTTCAGGCATGCTGTATGGAGGAATGTTTGGTTACTCCCTCAGCACCTTCCCTGGCCCCCCAGAATAAGAGAGGGGGGTGGGTATAATGCTCAAAAGTGAAGCACCCTGGCCACCTCAGGTGCTCTTCCCAGTGAGGGCAGATGTGATGAATGTGACCTGCCGCCTCCTGGCCTGTGTGTGTCCAGCCCCCTGGCAGGGGGGTGGCTGCTGTTGCTGGCTTTCCCTGCTGCTCAGTGCTGCTCATCGGAATGGGCGCAAAGACCTTGAGTATTAGCACTCACCCTTCCCAGTCCACAGCTGCCTGACCCACTCTGTCTTTCCTCCCCACAGGGAACTTCCAATGGATTGGGGTCCATAGATGACATCGAAACAGGTAGTGATCCTGAGACAAGGGGACATGGTAGGGATGGGGCCCAGGGAGAGACCAGCCTCAAGCCCACAAGACTCCTGGGAGGTCAGGAATATCAAGCCCTCCAATCAGGGGCTCTGCAGGCTCCCTGCTCTGGCGAAGCCCTGAGATAAGAAAGTGAATGGTGGCTTGAGGACAACTAGTGGGGTCCCCTACAGGGAAGGGAGAGAGAGGATCTCTCCAGCCTGAAAGTGGGGCAGCGCCCAGCCCTTTGCCCTCTTCTCTCGGTCTGTCCTCACCCATAGAAGCCAGGTCTTCCAGAGTCCCCCACCCCCATATCCTCACTAACTCACAGGAAGGCTTGCATCTTAAAGTATCTCTTGGGGAACTTTGTTTATCCCATAGGTAGGTAGGATGTACAGGCTCTGAGCCAGGCCTGTGGGGCAGTCTTGAAGGGCATTCTTCCTCCCCGTGGGGCCCACCTTCACTAACACTGTGAAAGCAGACATGGGCAGGCAGGCATAGCTACTGGCAGGAGCAAGAGACAGAAAAGTGCTGGATAAGGACCGAGGGCCCCGGGAACCTGGCCCCCATCCCACTAAGCAGGACCCTCGCAATGACTGAATCCACTCCCCCACAGACTGCTACTTGGACCTACGTGGCTCCCCAGCTCCCTTCCTCTCCACTCCTACCATGCCACTGTTCCCTCATGTGCTGGACCTATTGGCCCCCCTGGACAGCAGCAGCAGACCCCTCCCAGGCACTGATAGCCTGGATGACTTCTCTGATGCAGATGTCTTCGGTCCAGAGCTGGACACCCTCCTAGACTCACTGGTAAGCTATGCTGCTGCCTACCCTCCATCCCCTCAAAGTTATCTGTGTGGCCCTATAGGAGTAGCTGGAAGCCCCATTCCCATGTCAGTCAGGGAAACTGAGGCCTTGGGCGAGAAAGGGAGCAGCTAGGGATAGAAGCTACAGAATGTGCAACCAGAAGGAACTATAAAGATCCCTGGGGGGCTGGGTGGTAGCGCTGCAGGTTAAGTGCAAATGGCATGAAGCACAAGAACCGGCATAAGGATACCGGTTCGAGCCTCCAGCTCCCCACCTGCAGGGGGGTTGCTTGGCAAGCAGTGAAGCAGGTCTGCAGGTGTCTATTCTTCTCTCTTTTTCCCCATCCTCTCTCAATTTCTTTTTTTTTTTAAATAATTTATTTCTTTATTGGGGAATTAATGCTTTACATTCAACAATAAATACAATAGTTTGTACATGCATAACATTCCCCAGATTCCCATTTAACAGTACAACCTCCACTATTTCATTCATCATTTTTCATGGACCTGTATTCTCCCCACCCACCCACCCACCCCAGAGTCTTTTACTTTGGTGTAATACTCCAATTTCATTTCAGGTTCGACTTGTGTTTTTTTTTTTCTAATCTTGTTTTTCAACTTTGGCCTGAGAGTGAGATCATCCCATATTCATCCTTCTGTTTCCGACTTATTTCACTCAACATGATTTTTTCAAGGTCCATCCAAGATCGGCTGAAAACGGTGAAGTCACCATTTTTTACAGCTGAGTAGTATTCCATTGTGTATATAGACCACAACTTGCTCAGCCACTCATCTGTTGTTGGACACCTGGGTTGCTTCCAGGTTTTGGCTATCACAAATTGTGCTGCCAAGAACATATGTGTACACAGATCTTTTTGGATGGATGTGTTGGGTTCCTTAGGATATATCCCCAGGAGGGGAATTGCAGGGTCATAGGGTAGGTCCATGTCTAGCCTTCTGAGAGTTCTCCAGACAATTCTCCACAGAGGTTGGACCAATTGACATTCCCACCAGCAGTGCAGGAGGGTTCCTTTGACCCCACACCCTTTCCAGCATTTGCTGCTGTTACCTTTTCTGATGTATGACATTCTCACAGGAGTGAAGTGATATTTCATTGTTGTCTTGATTTGCATTTCTCTGACAATCAGAGACTTGGAGCATTTTTTCATGTGTTTCTCGGCCTTTTGGATCTCTTCTGTGGTGAATATTCTGTCCAAGTCCTCCCCCCATTTTTGGATGGGGTTATTTGTTGTCTTGTTGTTGAGTCTGGCAAGCTCTTTATATATGTTGGTTATTAAACTCTTATCTGATGTATGGCATGTAAAGATCTTCTCCCATTCTGTGAGGGGTCTCTTGGTTTGGGTAGTGGCTTCTTTTGCTGTGAAGAAGCTTTTTAATTTGATGTAGTCCCATAGGTTTATACTTGCCTTAGTCTTCTTGTAATTGGATTCGTTTCATTGAAAATGTCTTTAAAATTTATGCGGAAAAGAGTTCTGCCAATATTTTCCTCTAAGTATCTGATAGTTTCTGGTCTAACATCCAAGTCCTTGATCCACTTGGAATTTACTTTTGTATTTGGTGAATTACAGTGATTCAGTTTCATTCTTCTGCATGTTTCAACCCATTGTTTCCAACACCATTTGTTGAAGAGACTCTGCTCCCATGTGCCAGCAGGGTGTGGCAGAGATAATCCAGTGGTTATGCAAAGAGACTTTCACAGCCCCTCAGCTATGCCACCGAGGTATAGGTCTTCTCCTGAGTTTCCTGGTTAGATCTCTGTCCCCTGGTGTCCCTCCCTGTTGCTGCTCCAGATTCTGAGGGCAGTAGTAATGGAGACTCAGAGTCGCACTTAGTGAGTCTCTGGGGAGTCCTTTCCTCCCTTCAGCTGTCCCCTTGTTGTGGAGCAGACTGGAGGTGGTGTCTCCACTGATAAACTGCTGAACTGTTAGCAGCCACTTAATCTCTCCTTAGGCCCCTCTCTCCTCTCTGTCACCAGCCACGCGTGTTTGTACTCACGGGTGATTTACTGGGTTCCTGTGGTCATTCTAGTCCTGTCTTGTTTCGGTCCGGGTGGTCTCCTTTGGTATTCCTAGTTGGTCCGGGAGAGGAGAGGAGAGGAGAGAAAGCGATCTGCTGCTCGTAGCTCCACCTCCGGAAGTCGAATCCCTCTCTCAATTTCTGTCCTATCCTATAACAACAACAATAATAACAACTACAATAAGGGCAACAAAATGGGAGAAATGGCCTCTAGAAGCAGTGGATTTATAGTACAGGCACTGGGCCTCGGTGATAACCCTGGAGGCAAAAAAAAAAAAAATCCCTGGTTCCAGAGGCTGGATCACTAGGAAGTGCACTGACCCTGTCATGTGTGAAGCCCAGGTTTGAATCCCAGCACCACGTGGGAGATCCACAGTATGGGGGGCAGTTCCGGTGCCTGTGGTCTCTGTCTCTATCAGAATGAAGAAGTCTTTCATACCTGAAGCACCAGCAGTCCCAGGTTCAACCCCGCAACCCTCACGCGCACACACACACACACACACACACACACACACACACACACACACACACGTACTGCTGTAAGCCAGAGCTGAGCAGTGTGTTGGTAAAAAGAGAGAAAATGAATGAAAAAATAACTTAGTAAAACTGCATATGTGTGAGACCTGACTCATCTAAATAAATAAATTATAAATGCCGGGGAGTGGCTCACCCAGTAGAGAGCACACCTTGACTTGCAAGAGGACCTGGCTTTGAACACAAAGCACCACCTGAGAGCACCATGTGTAGCACCAAGGGGAAACCCCACGAATGGTAGTGCAGTGTTGTGGTGTCTCCTCTCTGTCTCTCAAGTCCACAGGGGCTGGGCAGTGGCCAACTGGTTAAGTGAACATAGTACTAAACACAAGCACCTATGCAAGGATCCAGAGCAGATCCCTTGCTCCCCACCTATGGTAGAGGGGCACACTTCATGAGTGGTAAAGCAACATCTGCAGGTGTCTATCTTTCTCTCTCCCTCTTCGTCTCCTCCTCCTCTCTCAATTTCTCTCTGTTCTGTCCAGTAAAATGGAAAAAAGGCCTCCAGGAGCAGTGGATTCATAGTGCCAGCACCGAGCCCCAGCAATAACCCTGGAGACAATAAATAAGTAAATAAAGCCCACTGGCATTGAATAAGCATGAGTCCAGATAGGAACAATTAATCAATTAACTAAAATACCTTGGTTCCACCCCGTGGAGCAGGTGGGGCTTGAGTTGCAGAGTGGATATGACATGCCTAGCGCCTCAGTGCCAACTCTACCCAGTCCTGGACAGTCAGTCACATCCTCCTCCCTGTTTCTCTGTTCTCACTTTGCAGTCTCTGGTCCAGGGTGGCCTGCCTGGCAGTGGCGTGCCCAGCGAGTTGCCTCAGCTGATACCTGTGTTCCCTGGTGGGACGCCCCTGCTGCCACCCGTGGTGGGTGGTTCCATCCCTGTGTCCAGCCCACTGCCCCCTGCCTCCTTTGGCCTCGTCATGGACCCCTCCAAGAAGCTGGCTGCCTCAGTGCTGGATGCCCTGGACCCTCCAGGCTCCACACGGGATTCCCTAGATCTGCTGCCATACTCCGAGACCCGCCTGGACGCCCTTGACAGCTTCGGGTCAGCCCGAGGCTCTCTGGACCAGCCTGACTCCTTCATGGGTAAGTCATGGCCAAGACACACTCAACCCCCAGCCCCCACCGCCACTCACACACACTCGCTTGGCATTTTGTGAAGCAGTCACACCTCTGGGCTCTGGAGAGTGGAGTTGGAATGATAACTCTTTTACCAAAACCCACCACTTCCTCCCAGGTAGTGTGGAACAACTTCGGAGTCACTGTGTCTCCTGTGATGCTCAGCAGACAGTCTGTGGCTGAGGATGTGGGACTGGGTGTCTTGTTCACAATCAGATTAGTATGGCTGGGACAGCTCAGGGCTCCAGACTCTCTGTCTGGTGCTCTCTGCTGGGCCTCCCAGGACCCTTAACTCACAGGTAGTGGGCTTCCAGGAAGATGAGCCTGTGACTAGGGGAAGTGGGAAAGACCACGAGTTCCCTCAGAACCATCCTGGGCTGGGCGCCAGGGACCCAGAAAGGAAGCAGACCCATTTGTGCCTATGCAGGACGGGCTTCCAGACCATCAGGCCTAGCCCAAGGTGCTATGGAGTTGCAGGGATCAACTTCCTGGAGGGGCTGTGCTGGGTGGGGTCTTGAAGGAGAGGTCGTTGGAGGACAAAGAGAGCACTTCCTCCCCACCCCATGGTGGGAGCACTAGTAGGTGAGCGGAGCCAGATAGGAGAGCTGGCTGGTTCCAGGACCTGTGAGCCTAACCAAGGAGCCTGGGTCCCTACTAGGGCTGCAGGGCCTCTGGAGGTAGAATACAGGGCACACATGCTTAGGCTGCAATACCTCTGGCACAAGGCAGTGGCTGTGGAGATAGAAAGGAGGGACAGAATTGGGCACAATATAAATAATAGAGGACTAGTCCTCAGAAGGCCCTAAGACCTTTCAGAGCAGGGCAGGTGACCTGTTCTTGTCTTCTTGCCCAGAGGAAACCAGCTCACAGGATCATCCCCTGAGCGGTACTCAGAAACCAGCCTCCTCGGTGAGTGATTTGGCCAAGGTCTGTGACCAGATACCCCTTGTCCTATAGGGATTGGAATGAGCTGGGCTGGGGATGAGGGGTTATGGGACTGTGGGCTCCAGAGTATGAGTGGGCCCTCTGGAGTGTGGAGTGTCACATCCCCCAAGGAGGGACCCCTCACACTGGATGGGTCAGAGATGGCTTCTCCCTATCCATCTTCACCAAGCAAGCAGAAAGCAGGGTCCAGCCTGACTGGCCCGTAAGGCTCAGAAGTGTTAAGTAACCTGTCCAGATTCAGTACCCAGCAGGTTCTGAGTGTAGGGTCTCACGGGACCAAGAAGTCAGGCTTCAGTCTAGGTAGTCACTGTGTCTCCTGTGATGTGTAGCTCTGGGGAAGTCACCACACCTCTCTGAGCCCTATCTGCTGATGCACTCGGGGAGAGGGTGAGCATGTGCATAAGCCCCATTAAGAACCTGTTATTTCTGGGCCAGAGAGATAAGGTTACCAGGTAGGGTGTGTGCCTTGCCCTGTGTACTACCCAGGTTTAAGCCCCAGGACCACATGAGGTGCTCTGGCACTGGAGGAAGGTCTGGTGTTACAGTCTCTATCTGAATGAAAAAGTGACCCAGGGTGGTGAAAGCACACATGCAAGCTCCTAACTACACACAAATACACACACACACACACACACATACACACACACACACACACACATGAAGGAGGAGGAGGAGGAGGAGGGAAAAGGGAAGAAGAAGCTGGGGAAAGGGAAGAAGAAGAAGAAAGAGAATGGGGGGGGGGGAGGAGAAGAGATGAAAATGTCTGTTATTTTGCTTCCACATTGGGCTTCCTCTCAAAGTTCCGGGCCAGGGCCACTGTCAGCCACACATTCCCACTAGGCTGATTCCTGCTGGGTGTTCTAGGCTCTTGGCTCCCCTGCTGGGAGGGTCCTGGCCCACAGTTGTACTCATGGGTAGGAAGAGATTGGTCATAAAACCACTCACCTCTGGAACCCAGGCTGGCCCCAGTTAATCCAGTCATTGTCCAGAGATCAACATGACCAACCTCCTTCTGTCACAGCCTGAACCCTCCATGCCCAACACCGCCTTGCTCATCAAGAATCCCTTGGCTGCCACCCACGAGTTCAAGCAGGCCTGCCAGCTCTGCTACCCTAAAACAGGTAATGCTATACCTTTGTACTCCTGCCCTTCTGCCTTCAAGATGCCAGGAACCTCAGGAGCAGAGACTCCCAGAATAAAATAATTGAGCTCATCATCCTAGATAAATGTGGGGGTTCAGGGCACACAAGTCCCTCATGATATTCTGAACAGGAAGGGATGCCATATAGGACTCTGGAACTTTCAGAACCTTTAGAAAGACTGTAGGGTGGTCCGAGAGGTGGCACAGTGGCTAAGGCACTAGACTCTTAAGCATGAGGTCCTGAGTTCAGTCCCCGGCAGCACATGTACCAGAGTGATGTCTGGTTCTTTTTTTCTCTCTCTCTCTCTCCTTTCTCATTAATAAATAAAATCTTTTAAAAAAAAAGAAAGATGGGGAGTCGGGCGGTGGCGCAGCGGGTTAAGTGCACGTGGCGCAAATTGCCAGGACCTGCGTAAGGATCCCAGTTCGAGCCCTCGGCTCCCCACCTGCAGGGGAGTCGCTTCACAAGCGGTGAAGCAGGTCTGCAGGTGTCTGTCTTTCTCTCCTCCTCTCTGTCTTCCCCTCCTCTCTCCATTTCTCTCTGTCCTATCCAACAACAACGACATTAATAACCACAACAATGTTAAACAACAAGGGCAACAAAAAGGAAAATAAATAAATAAAAAAAAACTTAATTAAAAAAAAAGTTAAAAAAAAAAAAAGAAAGACTGGAGGGGCAATAACTAGAAGGTGGTACCAGGCCTTTGGGACACTTCACCACCACCCTGGCATCAGGAGTTAAAGTGCTTTCACACGGGGTAGAGAGCCTGTTGGCAAGTCTGATCAGCTTCCTGGCTGCTCTACAGTTCAGAGGATGATATCTAGTGTGAGATGCAGGGTTGGGGCCAGGAGGTGGTGGTGCACCAGGTTATGTGCACATAATACAATGTGCAAGGACTCATGCAAATACACAGGTTCGAGCCCTTGCTCCCCACCTGCAGCAGGAACACTTCATCAACAATGAAGCAGGTCTACAGGTGTCTGTCTGTCTCTCTCCATCTCCCTCTCCCCTCACAATTTCTCCTGGAGGTTTTGTTTTGTTTTTTACCAAAGCACTGCTCAGCTCTGGTTTATGGTGGGATGGGGGATTGAATCTGGGATTTAGAAACCTCAGGTATGAGAGTCTTTTTGCATAAACATGCTTTCTCCCCTGCCCCCTCTCAGTTTGTCTCTGTCCTATCAAAGGAAAGAAATGGCCGCCAGGAGCAGTGGATTTGTAGTGCTGGCACCAAACTCTAGTAACTGAAGGCAGAGAGAGAGAGAGAGATGCAGGGTTGCTATAGGTTGTGCATTTTGCCAACCATGACCTTAATTTTAGCATAATGCTCAGGGAGCCCTGACATTGCACAGGTTTCTCACAGTTTTATGAGAAAGTGATCAATGATCCAAAAAGAATTCTTAAGTTTGGACTATTTCTTTCAAGGAGGAATAAGGCACCACTGGTCTGGGGATGAACACTTACCTCTATATTCCCTCCTATTTACAACTATTGTGTTTTCTCTCACACTCAAAACAAGGTTTGCCGAATTGATTTTACTCTAATTGCTACCTATTGAGCTTATCTATTTATTCACCTTTAACATCCTTTCACTGAGTGCCTTAATGGGCCAAGGAACAGGATGGGCACATAGCAAAAAAAAAAAAAGCAGGGTCCAACAAGCCATTACCAAAATACATCTGCCAGAGCAAATGCAGCCGGATTTCTCCCACTTTCCACCTCTAGATCCATTTCTCACCTGAGAGCATCTCACTCAGGATTCAAATGTTGCCCAGACCCAAGTGGCAAAGGAGTATTAGAAATATAGTTCTTTGGCTCCCAGCCCCCAAATTCAAGGAAGACTACAGCACTTGAAAGTAGATGCCCTATGTCCGTGGCTAGTCTTCAGCACACCTAGAATCTCAGAATTTTATTCCCCAGAATTCCATAATCTTAAAATGCTTTAAAAAATTATTTTGGCGGGCAGTGGAGACAGCATAATGGTTATGCAAACAGACTCTCATGCCTGAGGCTCCTAAGTGCCAGGTTCAATCCCCCGCACCACCATCAGCCAGAGCTGAGCAGTGCTATGGTGTTACTCTCTCTGTGTGTGTGTCTCTCTCTGCATCCCTCTCAAAAATAAAATTAATGAAAAAAAAATTTTTTTTAATTATTTTGGCGCAAAGTGCAAGGACCGGCATAAGGATACCGGTTCGAGCCCCCAGCTCCCCACCTGCAGGGGAGTTGCTTCACAGGCGGTGATGCCAGTCTGCAGGTGTCTGTCTTTCTCTCCCCCTCTCTTCCCCTCCTCTATCCATTTCTCTCTGTCCTATCCAACAATGATGACATCAATAGCAACAACAATAATAACTACAACAATAAAACAATAAGGGCAACAAAAGGAAATAAATATTTTTTTTTAAAAAAAAAAGACTAAGAACCTACTTTGTACTTGTACATCCACTGATCCATTTCTCCTGCTTGCCAGTGACTTAGTCTAAAAAAATTATTTTGGGGATCCCAAAGGTTTAAAAATCTTAGCAATGGGAGTCGGAAGGTAGCACAGCGGGTTAAGCACATGTGGCACGAAGTGCAAGGACCGCATAAGGATCCTGGTTTGAGCCCCCAGCTTCCCACCTGCAGGGGAGTCGCTTCACAGGTGGTGAAGCAGGTCTGCAGGTGTCTATCTTTCTCTGCCCCTCTCCGTCTTCCCCTCCTCTCTCCATTTCTCTCTGTCCTATCTAGCAATGACGACACCAATAACAACAATAGTAACTACAACAACAATAAAAAACAACAAGGGCAACAAAATGGGAAAATAAATAAATAAATAAATATTACTTTTTTAAGTAAAAAAAATAAAATAAATAATGACAACCAGGGAGCTGACACTGCGTAGAACACTGGGTAGAACTGGCCTGAATGAGATCTTAGTTTGATCTCTGCCATTATATATACCTGATAGGTTTTCTGGTCACTCTCATTAAATAAATGAATGAATAAAAAAATAAATAAACTGAAGGGCTGTGGCGCACCTGGTTGAGCGCACATGTTATTGTGTGCAGGGATCCAGGTTCGAGCCCCTGGTCCCCACCTGCAGGGGGAAAGTTTCACAAGTGGTGAAGCAGGGCTGCAGGTGTCTCTCTGTCTCTCTCCCTCTCTGTCTCCTCCTTCCTTCTCTATTTCTGGCTGTCTCTATCCAATAAGTAAATAAAGATAATTAAAAAAAATAATTAACTGGGGGTGGGGCAGTAGCCCAGCAGGTTAAGCACATACGATGCGAAGTGCAAAGACTGGCTAAGGATCCCAGTTATAGCCCCAGCTCCCCAGCTACAGGGGGATCGATTCACAGGCAGTGAAGCAGATCTGCAGGTGTCTATCTTTCTTTCCCCCTCTCTGTCTACCCCTCCTCTCTCCATTTCTCTTTGTCCTATCCAACAACAATGACATCAGTAACAATAATAACAATTATAATAGTGGTCCAGGAGGTGGCGCAGTGGTAAAGCTTTGGACTCTCAAGCATGAGGTCCTGAGTTCGATCCCTGGCAGCACATGTGCCAGAATGATGTCTGGTTCTTTCTCTCTCCTCCTGTTTTTCTCATAAATAAAATCTTTTCTAAAAATTAAGAAAAATAATAATAGGGGCCAGGTGGTGGTGCACCTGGTTGAGCGTACGTGTTACAATGCACAAGGACCTAGGTTCAAGCCACCGGCCCCCACCTGCAGGGGAGAACTTCACAAGTGGTGAAGCAGGGCTGCAGGTGTCTATCTGCCTCTCTCCCTCTCTATCACCCCTTTCCCTCTCAATTTCTGTCTGTCTCTATCCAATTAACTAAATAAAAATTTTAAAAAAACAAAACAATAATAACAAGCAGAGCAACAAGGGCAACAAAAATTGGGGGGGAAATGGGGGAAATATGGCCTCCAGGTGCAGTGGATTTGCAGTGCTGGCACCGAGCCCCAGCAATAACTTTGGAGGCAAAAAATAAAACACAATAAACCTTAGAAATAAAAAGTTTGAGTCTGCCCCTACTGCACTGGAGGAAGTGTTAGTGCTGTGGTCTCTTTCTGTCTCTCTTCTCTCTTTCATTTATTTATTTATTGGATAGAGACAGAGAAATCAAGAGGGAAGGAGGAGAGAGAGGGAAAGAGAAAGAGAGAGATACCTGTAACACTGCTTCACCACTCATGAAGTCCTCCCTGCAGGTGGAGGCTGGGAGCTTGAACCCAGGTTCTTAGACATGGCAACATGCATGTTGTACCAGGTATACCAATGCCCATCCCCCTTCTCTTCTCTCTAACTACAAAAGTCTAGTCAGAATGGTGACAAGCCAGTGATGACAAAACAAGCAAACAGTCGAGGAGGTGGCATAGTGGTAAAAAAGCCTTGACCTTGCTGGCATGAGATCCTGAGTTAGATCCTTAGCACGGCATAAGGATCCGGGTTCAAGCCCCTGGCTCCCCACCTGCGTGGTGGTGGTGGGGGGGGGTTGCTTCACTTCACAATTGAACCAAGTCTGCAGCTGTCTATCTTTCTCTGCCCCTTCTGTCTTCTCTTCCTCTCTCAATTTTTGTCCTATCCAGTAACAACAATAAAAGTAGTAACAACAATGATAAACAACAAGGCCAACAAAAGGGGGAGATAGTCTCCAGGAGCAGTGGATTTGTAGTGCAGACAAGCAGCGAGCCCCAGCAATAACCCTGGAGGCAAAAAAAAAAAAAGAATCTTAGCAACCTAGAGTTCTGGTGCTGACAGGTCCTTGGAGTCATCTAGACACTGTTACTCACCCACTGCAAGGCCTCTGCCTGACCCCCTCCCCTTGTGTCCCCCTTTACTAAGAGCCATCATGCCAAAGGTCCTTGAGCCCCCTTTTCTAAGAGCCATCATGCCAAAGGTCCTTGTGTCCCCCTTTACTAAGAGCCATCATGCCAAAGGTCCTTTGGGCCCTCGGGAGTGGGGACAGAGTGCTGTCTCCTTGGATGACTGTGCTAAAGACATTCTCCCTTGGCTACCCCAAAGGCTGCCTCTGTACCCCTGCCCTGGGGAAGCAGATTAAAACTCCATGAGCTAGGCTGCACTTGGTGATGTCTGGTGCAGCTGGAGCACATGGGGTCCCCACAAAGACTATTTCTGCTCAGTCTTCTGGAGTGCCCTCCCAGGAAAGGCAGGTGTCTGCTCTCTACCAGGCACAGTCTTCATGGTTTGTTTCGAGGAAACACGGGAATGAATGGCCAGGATCACACAGAAGTCAGGATGGTGGGATTTGGAAGGGTGTGGATACCAAGCAGGGGCTCTTTACAAGGGCTAGCTGTCACAGGGAGCATGTGGCAGGCTGGCGGGGGCCCACAGAGGGAGAGTGATTTCCTAGCAGGAGGACCAGCCCCCTATTCTCCGGCACACTTCAGTACTTCCTCTGAAGTCATGCCCGTTCCCCTTTTCTCCCCTGCACTACAGGCCCCAGGGCAGGTGATTACACCTACCGAGAGGGCCTGGAGCACAAATGCAAGCGGGACACCCTGCTTGGCCGGCTCCGGAGTGTGGAGGACCAGACTTGGAAGCGAATCCGGCCCCGGCCCACCAAAACCAGCTTTGTGGGCTCCTACTACCTGTGCAAAGGTGAGTATACTGTGAAGGGGCAGGCCACACAGCAGGGCCTAGCTCTGCTCTGCATCACATCTAGACAGGCCAAGCAGGTATGGCCCAGGGCCATGGGGGCGGGTTAGGAAGCTGGGATGCAGAGGCTCCTGGTAGAGAGTTGGGTCCTAGAGGAGACTGGAGGTCAGTCACGGTGGAGGCCTACCCCAGAAGCCCATAGTTGGGCTGAACATTTTGGATGTTACATTTGAGCTGGAGCCCCAGGGCAGCCTGGACTCTGAATGTGAAGGGCAGACAGATGATGAATAGCTGCCCTCTGCTAAACCCTCCACAGGTGGCCCTTTAATTCCTACCACTGCGCTTCTTCCCATCTCAGGGTGAGGAAGCTCAGGCTTTGGGGGCCTAGCCAGGGCCTTGCCAGATGTTGTTGATCAGCCTCTCATCTTCCCAACAAGCTCTTAAGCACATGTCACTTCTAGGCTCTGCCCAGTAAGTAAAGTCTAGATTGTAGGAGACCTACAGCCCCCCTTCTCCCTTAGCCATTCCCCAAGCTTTGAACCCTGACTCCTCTGCACACCCCATGCCCTCTGAACTTAGCCATCTTCTGCTCCTCCTCAGGCCGGGCTGGCAAGGGGAACCTCTCCTGCAGAATCGCCCTTGGTGTGGAGGACAGTCTGGCCATGCCAGTATCCAGCTGCTCCTCCTTGTGTGCCTGCTGTGGGGATGGGGTAGGGAGACAGGAGCAGGGGAGGGAGAGAAGGGTAAACAGCTCTCACCCCAGGACCTGGCAGGCCTTTAGGTTCTGAGTCTGCTGGTCTGTCTCCAGGTGACATATTTATTTAATTTTAGATGTTGCTGGAGCTTGGACCCAGAATCACACTCATGTGCCCTTCTATTGAGCCATTTCTTTGACTTTTTTTTTCCTGTTTTGTTGTTGTTGTTGTTGTTTCTAGGACTTCACAGTTCCAAAAAAATTGTTGTTATTATCATTACTATTATAACTATTTTACCAGAGCACTGCTTAGCTCTGACTTACGGTGGTGCAGGAGATTGAACCTGGGACTTTGGATTCTCAGCCATGAGAGTCTCTTTGCATAACCATTATGCTACTTACCCCCACCCCCAATTTTTTTTTATTTGGTGTCACCAGGGTTATCACTAGGGCTTGGTGCCTACATGAATACTAAACCATTCCTGGTGGCCATTTTTTGGTTTCTTTTTCTTTCTTTATGATAGAGGATAAGAGACAGAGAGGAGAGACACCCGCAGCACTGCTCCACTGCCTGTGAAGCATTCACTTGCAGGTGGGAACCAGAAGCTTGAGTCTGGGCCCTTGCACATGGTAATGTGTGCACTTTACTGGGTGCACCATCGGCTCACCTGAGCCAAGTTTTTCAGATAGACAAACAAGAGGGAAAGAAAAAGATTCCACAGCACCAAAACTTCCTCCAGTGCAGTGAGAGCCAGGCTTGAACCTGGGTCACACACACATAAAGTAGGTATACTATCCAGGTGAGTTGGCTTTGCAGCCCTTGGCCAAATTTTTTATGAGAAAAATATCTATCTATCTATCTATCTATCTAGACAGGGAATTTACCAACTTCTCCTCATTTTGTGTTTGTTACACCCATGTGACCAAGGATCAAACCCAGGGTCTTAACATATATAACTCTGTCCACTAAATCACTTCCCCAACCCCTGATTTATTATCTCACTTAATCCTCATTACAACCCTGTGCCCCAGTGTTCTACCACATAAGGGACAGTGACTCGGGGTATACAGAGAATCTCAGTCTGCTGGACTGCAAGGTCTAGTCCCCCAACATTTTCCCACTAGAATAGCTGCAGATTCTACGTGTTAGGTGGCAGCTTGTATGTATCCACAAGGCCTCTCCTCTTTCCTGACCGACATGAAGCAGCCATGGGGGTGGTAGGGCCTGGTGACTGCCATGCCTTGCACAAGCAGATCACCCACTTTGACACTTCCCCTCACCCACTGGTATAGAGTCAAGAAGGGGTCTGACCTCTGCCCCTTCCAAGTCCTTGTAGCCTGCAGGCTACCAGCCACCATGGGAGACGGGAGCCTGAACCCCAGGTTGTTGCCTGCCCCTCGTGGGGGCATTGCGGGCTACCGTCCTGCCTGGCGGAACGCATGTCCTGTTGCCTCTTTGCAGACATGATTAACAAGCAGGACTGTAAGTACGGAGATAACTGCACCTTCGCCTACCATCAGGAGGAGATCGACGTGTGGACTGAGGAGCGGAAGGGCACCCTCAACCGAGACCTACTCTTTGACCCACTTGGGGGCGTCAAGCGTGGCAGCCTCACCATTGCCAAACTCCTTAAAGAACACCAGGGCATCTTCACCTTCCTCTGCGAGGTACCTGACTGTCCGAACCCCACCACCACCTGTCTCCTCCAGGCGATGGCACAGAGGTGGTAGCGAGGGGCTCAGGGGCCTGACTTGAGAGTCAACAGCTGTTTGGGCTTTCAGAGTAAGGCTTGTAGGGTCTCATCATGTTAGATCCCCATTTAGCGGGGAGTTGGGTGGTAGTGCAGCAGGTTAAGCGCAGGTGGCGCAAAGCGCAAGGACCGGCATAAGGATCCCGGTTTGAGCCCCCAGCTCCCACCTGCAGGGGAGTCGCTTCACAAGCAGTGAAGCAGGTCTGCAGGTGTCTATCTTTCTCTTCCCTTCTCTGTCTTCCCCTCTTCTCTCCATTTCTCTCTGTCCTATCCAACAATGATGGCAATAATAATAACTACAATAATCAAACAAGGGCAACAAAAGGGAATGTAAATAAGTAAATATTTAACAAAAAGAACCCATTTAGCACCTTGCAGAAGTGGAAACTGAGGCCAGGAAAAAAAAAAAAAAACTCCCCTGCTCTTTCTGATAACTGGCATAGAACAGGCTGGGGGTCAGGTGATTTATTTTATTTTATTTTTTGCTGAGGCCTGTTGCTAACATGATTTCATGGCTCCTGGGACTTTTTTTTTCTTTCAACATCAAAAAGAGAGGAGAAACACCACAACACTGTCTCACTTTCACAGAGCTATCCCTTGTTCCATGCCCAGTGCTCCATGTGGTGTTAGGTCTTGAACCTAGGTCTTCATGTGCTCTGCATGGTGGGCTATGTCTTAGCCCCACCAGGTGCTTTAGACATGTATTCCAAGTGCATGCACACACACACGTGCACACACACACACACACGCACACACACACACCCCTTTGATACCTTGTCTAACTGCACGCTAGCATCAATCTGAAGCTTTGCTAGTCCCCTCCCAGACTGTGTCTAGGCCACATGCTCTCCCTGGCATGTTCTCCCCATGATTCCATGTCTCAGACCCTCTGAAGATCAGCTCCAAGACTCTGCTTCCCCACCCAGTCAGAGCACACTAGGTTGCCGCCTCTATGAAGCGAGGTCTGAGTCCAGATTGTTGGCAGGGTTTGGTGCAGCTCAGCCCACTCTCCACTCAGAGCAGCCAGACCACTTACTTCTCCCAAGGATGAGGAGGCCTGGAGACTAGAGTTCACAGCCAGGCACTGGGTACACTTTACAAAGCACCTGCAGTCCTTTTACATCTTTTTATTTGTAATGTTTTATTTATTTTTTAGTGAAAGAGACACAGAGGAAGGGAGGTGGAGAGAACACTACTCAGTTTTGGTTTATGGTGGTGTTGGAGATTGAACCTGGGACTTAACAGCCTCAAGCATGGGTGTCCTTTGCATAACCATTATGCTGTCTCCCTAGCCTGTTACATCCTTTTTTTTTTTTTTTAACTTCACAGTGAATCTGAAGGACAGAACAACTGGTCATCTCCAGTCTATATAGGTGAAAAGATTGAGCACAGAGACTTGAAACCACCCACCTCAGACAGTTGAGTGGTGAGAGCAGAAAGAGGAAGAGAGACAAGGGCCAGATTATCTGTGAACCAGAGCCAGAGAGGCAGGGCCTCAGACTCTGGGATTCCCTGCTTTGACCTGGGGTAGAGCTTACAGGGGCCGGGTCTGTTACCCTGGTGTCCTTGCCCGGCCCCACCCAGCACACTGTCTCCCTGGGCAGATCTGCTTTGACAGTAAACCTCGGATCATCAGCAAAGGCACCAAGGACTCTCCATCTGTCTGCTCCAACTTGGCTGCCAAGCACAGCTTCTACAACAACAAGTGAGTGGGACCTGCAGCCTGGGTGAGGGTGAGGGTGTGGGGTAGGTCAAGAGACCCCCAGGGACAGCTTAGATGTCTGGGAAATAGCTGAAGCCAGATGGTGGACCTCAGGTGTCCAGGTAAGGGGCAGAGTGTGGTCTCAGATCCCTTGTTCAACCTGAAAGGATGGAACCTCATTTACTGAAGATCTGCTGCAGCAAGTCCTGTGAGTGAGAACTTACTGTTTATCATACAGATGAGGAAACTGAGACTTGAAAGTAGCAGACAGGTGGGCTCCAGGTCTCTGACTTCTGTCCACTGCCCTTCCCTGCATGACATCAACAGTGAACAGTGAGTGGGAGGGACTGAGTCAGGTCCCACAACCACCTTTGCTCTCTCCTCTTTGGCTCTGCCCCAGTGAGGATTTGGATGACAGAACCTAGGTCCCGGTCCCATCTTGTTTGGTGGCCTGTCTTATGTCCTCTGGCCTCTCTAGCTTTTTCCCCTCCTCGGTAAAGATTCCAGCCCTCTAAGGTTGCTGTGAGAATAATCAACATTCCTGACCCAGAGGTGGCTGCTCCATTATTGTTCTCCAGGGCGCGGGGCCAGCTCTGGAGCATGGAGCTGGCAATGCTCCTTCTTCTAGCCTCCTAGCTGGTGGGATCTGGTGCCTCTCTTGCTGCAGCCAGGGGAGAGGCAGAGTTGGGGCTCAAACCCAGGACTTCCTGAGAGCATCACTTCCAACTCTTACCATCCATATTCTAAGGACGGTTAATAAGGAAGCAGGTGCCAAGAATAAGCCCCTCCCCTTGGGCTAGCCTGGCACTGGGGAGGGCAGCCCTGCCAGGAATGATGAGGGAGGTATGGGCTGTAGATGACTTTGTTCCCCTGCTCCTGCCCCTGTCTCTAGATGCCTGGTGCACATAGTCCGGTCCACCTCCCTCAAGTACTCCAAGATCCGCCAGTTCCAGGAGCACTTCCAGTTCGACGTGTGCCGCCATGAGGTGCGCTACGGCTGCCTGCGGGAGGACAGCTGCCACTTCGCCCACAGCTTCATCGAACTCAAAGTCTGGCTGCTGCAGCAGTACTCGGGTGCGGGGCAAGCAGGGCTGCTGGGCATATGGGGTGCCACCGAGTGCAGGTGCAGGGTGACAGGGCTGATGGGGGCGGCTGGGATGCTTAACTGGGTTGCCTTTACTGGTGGCTGGGGCTCTGGAGGTGCCAGGGCTTCCTCACATCTTAGAGGCTGCCAGGGCTTTGCTCTCTGGGAACTTCCAGGCTCAGAAGTCCCTGGTTTCACCCCTGCTTAGCACTGCCAGCAGAGCTCACAGGAAGGGGAGAGAGGCAGACCTGGGGGCTGGCTCCTTCAGCTGCTGGGGTGCTCATCACCATATCACCCAGAACCTCCACTTGCTCTCTGTGAAACACGGATCATAATCTCTGTTTCTGAGCTGAGTTGTTAAGAGCTCTTCACTTGCTCACTCATCTGCCAAGGATCCATTGAGCACCTGCTCCTGCTTCTTAGCAGGGGCTGAGCAAGAACTCTCCAGTTCCGGTCTTTGCTCTTAGCACTGATGCCTGTCTGTGAGGCAGATAGACAACAAACGCGCCAGCACTAAATGCTGCGTTCCATCCTTCTGGGATGCACGTTCCCCCCATTGCCTATCATGATTTAATTAGCAGTGCTTTCATTGTGTGGGGGGCATAAATGAGGAGGGGAAGACAGAGAGGGGGAGAGAAAGACAGACACTTACAGACCTGCTTCACCGCCTGTGAAGTGACTCCCTGCAGGTGGGGAGCCGGGGGCTTGAACCGGGATCCTTATGCTGATCTCTGCGCTTTGCACCACGTGTGCTTAACCCACTGTGCTACCACCCTACTCCCGATCTTTTCTTTTTTTTTTAATTGCTTTTTTTTTTTTTAACCAAACCATTGCTTAGCTCTAGTTTATGGTGGTACCGGGGATAGAACCTGGGACTTTGGAACCTCAGGCATCAGAGTCTCTTTTCATAACCATTATACTTTTTTTTTTTTCCAATTGCTCTGGCTGCTGGTCAGATTCTGTATTTTGGTAGTGAAGCTGTTGTTGAGGGACCAGCTATGAAGTATGAGACAAAGATGGCATCCAGGTCAACTCTAAGATTTTTGAGTAGCAAATCTGAAGAATGGGGTTCTGAACTGTCAGAAAAGCTGGTTTGAGGGAGCACATTGGGGCTTAGCATGGAGTTAGAGAGTAGCAATGTGGACCAAGCACCCCATTTGGGAGTCTGGAGACTCACAGGAGAGGTGTAGATGGAACTGTACAGTTGGGAACCATCAATAGGAAAATACTTTCATTGTCAATCTCTAGCTGCCATGGAGCAGCATTTATAGGACAAGTTTTTATCAAGTGAAATCAGTTGTGGGAATAAGACTGTAAAATTGGAGGGAATTTGGAGAAGAGCAGGTTTATGGAAGAACAGGATTCATTCCCTGCTCAGTGTGAGATTGGCTTACTGTCAGCAGTGAGGCTGGAGGCATGTAGGCCACCAGCTTGGGTCATTTGCCCTTTGGTTGCTGCCAGAGAAGAGCTGTGGTCCCTGGAGGGTGAGCCAGGATGGGTCAGGCACAGAGTCCTAAGAACTAGTGCTGAAAGCCTGCAAGCAGGGGCCAGTCTTAAAGCTTCACTGAGGTGGTGGAAGTCAAAGTCTGTCAAACAGCTGGGCCAAGACACAAGTTCACTGGTGGGGGGGCAATGGGTCACCATGCTATGCTGCGGAGCCAACACTTTTCTCTTGCTTTTCCCTGTTCCCAATGCATTTTATTTTCAGTCCATCAGAGTATGGAGCCGGCTTCTATTCCCAGTTGCAGAAGAACAGATATGCCCCAAGGAGACATGTTTTCCCTGTATCCCATGTTTTTTTGTGGCAGGGCTGAAATGGAGAATGGAGCTCCTCCACCTGGGCCTGGGGGTGGCACTGGTGTCTAGCGGGTCTCCTTCCTCTCCTTCAGTGACATTCATGTGTTCTTCTACCCTTCCCAGGAATGACCCATGAAGACATCGTACAAGAATCCAAGAAATACTGGCAGCAGATAGAGATCCATGCAGGGAAAGCCAATAGCAGCTTGGTAAGACCCTGGGTGGGCATTTGGGAGTAGGCTCCAGCCTCACAAGGGCCATCCCCCATCTGTTCACTTAGACGTATTCTAAACTTAACCAGAGCATTCTACGGACAGTACAAAGATTGCAAGTTTACTTTTTTCTGTTTTCTCCAGATAGCAGAACGTTCCACATTCACTGATTCACTGTGTCATCCCAAGTCTGTCATTCTGTCTCTTTCTCTTTATGCACATATACAAATACACAGTTGCATATATAAAAAACAATCATACACTTATTTATTTATTTATTAATATTTATTTTATTTATTTATTCCCTTTTGTTGCCCTTGTTGTTTTATTGTTGTAGTTATTATTGTTGTTGTCGTTGTTGGATAGGACAGAGAGAAATGAAGAGAGGAGGGGAAGACAGAGAGGAGGAGAGAAAGATAGACACCTGCAGACCTGCTTCACCGCCTGTGAAGCGACTCCCCTGCAGGTGGGGAGCCAGGGTTCGAACCGGGATCTTTATGCCAGTCCTTGTGCTTTGCGCCACCTGCGCTTAACCCGCTGCGCTACAGCCCGACTCCCCACTTATTTATTTTTGTCTTTGGAGCTTCACTACTTTGGACCAGCTTTTCCAGATGGAGACAGAGGTAGAAACACTGTAACACCAAAGCCTACCCACCCCACCCCCCTTTCTCACCGCCCCTCCACCACGCATAGGGGCTGGGTCTTGTGCATGGAAAAGCAGGCGAGCCATCTTCCAGGTGAGCCATCTTCCTGGCCCCACACTTTCCTTCCTGAGCCATCTGCAAGTAAGTTGCAGACATGGTGCCCTGTGACTCCTAAGTGTATCAGTGTATTCTTCCTAAAAATAAGGACAGTCATGAAGATAGTTCCACTGGTAATTCAACACATTTTGTTTTCTTTTGCCTCCAGATTTATTGCTGGGGCTCCATGCTGCACTATGAATCCACTGCTCCTACAGCCTTTTTTTTTTTTTTTTTTTGGATAGGACAGAGAGAAATTGAGAGAGGAGGGTAAGATAGAGAGGGAGAAAGAAAGGAACACATCTGTACACCTGCTTCACCACTGGGGAAGCAACCCCCCTGCAGGTGAGGAGCCAGAGGCTCCAAGTAGCGTCCTTACCTGGATCCTTGCATTCTGTACTGTGTGCGCTTAACCTGGTGCACTACAACCCGCCCTGTCTTTTTTCTTCTTCTTTTTGCCAACAGGGTTATCTCTGGGGCTGTGTGCCTGTACAACTCCACTGTCCCTGGTGATCTTTTCCCCATTCTTTTCCTTATTCTTTATTTTCTTCCTTTCTTTTATATTTTTTTATAGAGAATGAGAGACAAGGAGAAACAGTGAAGCTTCCCCCCACAAGTGAGAAACATTGGCTTGAACTTAGGCTCTCATTCATGGTAACATGTGCACTCTGCCGGGTGTATCACCACTCAGCCCTCCAACAGACTTCCATGCCTGAGGCACCAAAAGTCCCAGGTTCAATCCCTAGTACTATCTTAATCCAGAGCTGAGCAGTGCTCTGATAAAAATTAGATTGGGGGAGCTGGGGTAGCACAGCAGGTTAAGCACACATGGTGCAAAGCACAAAGACCGGAGTAAGGATCCCTGTTCGAGCCCCGGGCTCCTCACCTGCAGGGGAGTCGCTTCACAGGTGGTGAAGCAGGTCTGCAGGTGTCTGTCTTTCTTTTTTTTTTTTAATATATTATTTATTTATTTATTTATTTATTTATTAATGAGAAGGATAGGAGGGAAGAGAAAGAACTCTGGTACATGTGCTGCCAGGGAATTGAACTTAGGATCTCATGCTTGAGAGTCCAACAGTTGATCCATTGTGCCACCTCCTGGTCCACAGGTGTCTGTATTTCTCTCCTCCTCTCTGCCTTCCCTTCCTCTGTCCTATCCAACAATGACATCAATAACAACAACAATAATAACTACAACAATAAAACAACAAGGGCAATAAAAGGGAATAAATAAATAAATAAAACATTAAAAAATTAGATTGGGGACTGGGAGATAAATCACTACTTTACTATGTACAAGGACCTGGGTTTGAGTACCCAGACATCATATGGGATCACCATGTACAGAGAAGCTTCACAAACGGTGGAGCCTCAGCCCTGTTTCCTGCAACATCACTGGCCCTTTCCCTCCCCTCCCCCACTCCCCAGGGGACTCCCCGGACACATGGGCCCAGCACCTTTGACCTTCAGATGAAGTTTGTGTGCGGACAGTGCTGGAGAAATGGGCAGGTGGTGGAGCCGGACAAAGACCTCAAGTACTGCAGTGCCAAGGCCCGACACTGGTGAGGCAGGAACCTGGCAGGGGCACGGGCAGGATGGGGGTCCACACACACCAAATGTAAAGATGCCAGGGCTCTGTCTGGAGGTCGCACAGCCCAAGCCTCTAACCAGTGCCCTGTGCTGTCCTGCAGCTGGACCAAGGAGCGGCGGGTCCTGCTGGTGATGTCCAAGGCCAAGAGGAAGTGGGTGTCAGTGAGGCCGCTGCCTTCCATTCGAAACTTTCCACAGCAATATGATGTGAGCACCAGAAGTGGTGAGGGTGGCTGGAGGGGGGGCTCAGATGTGGTTCCTGGCATCCCGTGGGGGGCATACTTAGCAGACTCTTCTGTCTCATCCCCAGCTCTGCATCCACGCACAGAATGGCCGCAAGTGCCAGTATGTGGGCAACTGCTCCTTTGCACACAGCCCAGAAGAGAGGGACATGTGGACATTCATGAAGGAGAACAAGAGTGAGTGGACAAGAGGGGATTGCCCAGTGTTCCCTTCTTAGCAGACACCCCAAGCTGTTAGCAGGTCTGCTGTGCCTGCCCAGCTGTGTGCTCTGGGTTTCCCATGGTTGGTGGGGCACAGACACACCCAAAGTCAGCTCCGGTCTGTGCAGCAGATGGAGGTGGACACCTCCTTATCAGGTGCTCTGTCTGTCCCCTACTTCCCGCCAGTCCTGGACATGCAGCAGACCTATGACATGTGGCTAAAGAAACACAATCCAGGAAAGCCAGGAGAAGGGACCCCAATCACTTCCCGGGAAGGGGAGAAGCAAATCCAGATGCCCACAGACTATGCCGACATCATGGTGACGCCTCCATCCTCCGGGGCCTGAGTGGGTGGGCCACAGGGTGGGGTGTGTCTGGGGGGGCCTCCTCATGGGTGGTTCTGGCAGAGGTGTGGGGAGTGGGCACCCATGGTGGTTGTACCCTTAGATGGGCTACCACTGCTGGCTCTGTGGCAAGAACAGCAACAGCAAGAAGCAGTGGCAACAGCACATCCAGTCGGAGAAGCACAAGGAGAAGGTATTCACGTCGGACAGCGACACCAACGGCTGGGCCTACCGCTTCCCCATGGGCGAGTTCCGGCTCTGCGACAGGTGCTGGGATGGGCAGGGCTCGGGCAGACACCGTGGGGACATGCAGGGTGGGGGCGGAGTTGGTTCCAGCTCTTCCCAGTCTGGAGACATCCTGCTGGGGTATATTATCTAGAAGCTGCAGCTCCTGCTGTGTGTGAGGGTGCAGTAGAGGCACGGGACACCCCACACACACACCGCCCCTGCTTCACAGCCCTGGGTCAGACCCTGGAGTGGTCACGGCTTTGTGGGGTGGAAGCTTCGCCTGGGGTATGGCTAGTCAGGGGGGAGCCTGAACCCCGGGTGTAGAGGCCATGGTGGGAAGGGCATGGGGCTGGGGCAGTGAGCCTCCTGCTGCCCACCCACAGGCTCCAGAAGGGCAAGGCCTGCCCTGACGGGGACAAGTGTCGCTGCGCTCACGGGCAGGAGGAGCTCAACGAGTGGCTGGACCGGCGCGAGGTGCTGAAGCAGAAGCTGGCCAAGGCCCGCAAGGACATGCTTCTGTGTCCACGGGATGACGACTTTGGCAAATACAACTTCCTGCTGCAAGAGGATGGGGGCACCTCTGGTGCCAGCCCAGAAGCCCCAGCTGCTGCTGCTGCCGCTGTTACCAGAGAATAGGGCCAGGACTTGGCTATGGGTGAAGTCCTCGGGGTGGGATGGGGCAGGACGGGGTGGGGATGAAGAGTCTGACAGATGGGCCAGGACTGGGTTGGGGGGACCCCTCTCATCAGGCTGCCCCAGCTCTCTGGGGCTCATCTGTCCCCTCAGCCCCTCCAGCCCATTGTGCACGTGCTGCAGCCCTGGCATCCCAGGGCCCGTGCTCCTGCTGATGAGACCCTGGGCTGACTTACATCCACCCACCCTGGATCACCTGGTTGGGGACAGAGGGGCTAGCTGATCCCTCTGACTTCAGCCTACAGCTTTAACTTCTGTCTGCTCCTCAAGGGGTCCAAAGCTCAGGGCTGGGGAGCCTGGGGTCCCCACTTGAATCTACAGCAGGAGGGTCCTTCTCCCTACCCCTCCCTCACCCCACCTCCACCTTCCTGGGGACAGATCACAACAGAAGGTGGGAGGCCCCAGTTAGCTTTAAAATGATGCCCCAGAGTGGAGCTAGGAACACTGTTCCCTTTGGGGCCTCGGTTTCCCCTCTAGTTGGAAGAGTGGGAGGGGCTGAGTTGCATGATCTCTGGAACCTGGCAGTTTCCCAAGACCACCAACCCAACCCTCTCCCTCATGGGCCATTGACTGTAGATTGTAGAGCCTTTGGTGCAGATCCAGCCCATTTCCCCATTTTGCAGATGGAAAAACTGAGGCTCATAAGAGAAATGATCTGCCTAGGATTTCCAGCCCCAGCACAGGGGCAGAACTGGGTTTCACACTATGGTCAAGCCTCAGGGCCAGGTCTCAGCAGGAGGCTCTAGGCTTGCGGCAGGGATGTGACAGTCTGAATCTGTGTGAGCTGGGGTCCCAGGCAGCACTGCTGGGGCCTGGGAAGGGAGGTTTTAGGGGGTCATGCCAGCACCTCTGGAAGGACAGCTGCCTCCTGAGAATAGTGCCTGTGGCATCACGGTGAAGGGCACCATGGTCCCAGTCATCATGGTCCAGCCAGGAACTCAGGTTCTTCGTGAGATAGGGGAGGCTAGCTAGAAATGATGACATGGAGAGAAGGGGAACCTGACTGGGTTCTATGGGTCACTCCGGGACCCTCTTCCTTGGGACCCCAACACAACCGTCTCCTTCTCTCCTACAACTAGGGTGGCCTCTTCCAGCCCCTTCCTGATCCCTGGCCCTGCCAGCTGTCTAGGACCCCAGCCGACCCCCAGCCCCTGCCTCCACCCACCCAGCCCTCTCCATCCTTCTCGTCTGACGTTTCTTCGTGCACCCCTCCTCTCCATCCCACTCCCCTTGGGCAGACACAGCTCCCCCTGGTTCCCTAGACATTCCAGAATGCTCCCATACCATTGGTACAAGGAGTAGGCCCCTCCCCCAGAAGAAACCGGGGAGCAAGGCTGGAGTCGGGGTGAGATGAAGAGAACGAATTACCCCTTATTCCTCCTCAAGCAAGGATTGAGCTGGTATGATGGTGGGCAATGGACTGGAGGGAGCCCAGTTTCTCTTGGCACCACTGCCCAGCCTCATCCTGATAATCATGGCATAAACCTCCGTCTTCCCCCAGCAGGCCAGCACCATCGTGTTCAGGTGCTGCTGGTGTGGCTGGAGGGAAGAGAGACCACACCAAGGTGGGGGCTGTGGCTGTGAACGTCGATGACACTTGTTTCCCTGGTCCGTGGTGTTGCAGTCTGTTGTCACCAGCCTTGTTTTTAGTGTGTATATATGTTGCCCCTGTGATGCATATATACACAGGTATTAAATATATCGCTCTATATAATATTATATATGTGTGTGGTATCCGAGGAATCACTTCTAATGAGGGCTAAAGCTAAAGAATTTGGCCAGAAAATGCAGCCATCCAATGTAATTAGAAGGACTGTGGGGGCCATCAGACCATTTGTGAGGATTCAGGGACTGGAACCAGGAGTCAGAGGTCATTTGGGCAGCAGGGGGGCCAGTGATCCCTGCTTGGACCCAGCTTTGACCCAGTCACTGTCGGGCCGCCTAGCCAGGTGGGCAGAGAGCAAGCGGGATGCTCAGGGAATGTAGATGACTGGTGTCTGTCTCCCACCTCAAAGCACAGGCTTAGTGTCCAGAGTCCCCTCTAGCCTGCTACTCTTTGGGGGACCTTGAAATCTGGGGTCTCCTGGCTTGGCTAAAGCTGGATGCCCCAAAACAGGAGGAGAATTGGGGCACAGGTATTGGGATGAACTGGGGTGTGGGGCAGATCAGAATATACTATGGGTGGTCATTTCAGCTTTGACCCTAGTGGGCAGGCTCAGAGTGAAATCGGAGACCTATGCCCGGCACTGCAGGCAGGGGACAAGACAGCACAGCAGATGTGGCAGTGGGGGCAGGCGTCCTCATGTGCGCGTCCATTTGGGGGCATGGATCAAAGAGGGAGGCTGCATTTCTCAGCTGAGCAGTAATCAACATAATGGTCCTTTAAAAATGTCTGTGTATTAAAATTTTAAGAATACCACACTTTAATATTAAATATTCATAAGGTCTAGTATCTTGATAATAATGTAGATGTTTTAAATAACAACTTTTGTCCTTCTTAAAATAAAATGAAAGAAACTTGCTTCTTTTAGCCTTTGTTCTAGAAAATAAATGTGCACTTTGACCTCTGTCCCCAAGGTGTCACTCCTGTTCGTCCCAGCCTGGCCCTTGTTCCCTGGCACCTAGGCTGCTGTGGGCTCTAGGGACAGAGCTGGCAGGCCTCAAAGCAAGCACACATTCCAAGGGGTGAGAGGTAAGGGCCGAGGTTCATGTTCCTGTGTAAACAGGGTAGCCTGGTTGGCCCCCGCTCAAGCACACTGCAGCTGGCAGGGACAAGCTGTGCTCTGCTCAAGTGGCCCGGATGGACGCCACCCTTAGCTGGCTTTCCTGCAACCTGTGTGCCCAGGGTGCTCACAAGGGGCTCGTCAGCAGTACTCCCTGCTCCTGCAGTGTGCACTGCCCTGTCTAGTTGACAAAGGGCTGGCTCTGTGCCTTCTCGGTCTGATTTGTTCAGGCAGGAGAAGGACCCTGTTATGTGGTACCCCTACCCCCAAACTCTTCTAGACGCTGGGGATACCTAAGTATAGGGGCCAGCTTCCTCATTTATTTATTTATTTATTTATTTAGTCTCCAGGGTTATCACTGGGGCGGTGCCTGCACTTTCGAGTCCACTGCTCCTGGAGGCTATTTTTTCCCTTTTGTTGCCCTTGTTTTTTATCATTGTTGCTGTTATTATGATTTTAGTGTTCTTGTCATTGCTGTCATTGTTGTTGGATGGACAGAGAGAAATGGAGAGAGGAGGGGAAGACAGAGGGGGGAGAGAAAGACAGACACCTGCAGACCTGCTTCATCACCTGTGAAGCAACCCCCCCTGCAGATGGGGAGCCGGGGGCTCAAACTAGGACACTGGTCCTTGCGCTTGACGCCACGTGCGCTACCACCCAGACCCACCTTCCTCATCTTTAGTAGGAGACTAGAGGATGCCTATATCTACTGGGCTGGGAGATGTTTTTTTAATTTTAATTAATTAATTTCTTTATTGAGGGAGATAGAGAGATATCTGCAACCCTGCTTCACCACTCATTCAAGTAGGGACCAGGGGCTTGAACCCCGGGTCCTTGCACACTGTAATGAGTGCACTTAACCAGGTGCACTACTGCCTGACACCCGTGTTTGTTTGATTGTTTGATTGTTTGTTTGTTTGTTTTTGGATAGAGACAGAAATCAAGAGGGAAGGAGAGGAGAGGAAAAGAGAGACACCAGCAGCCCTGCTTCACCACTTAGGAAGTTTCCTCCCTGCAGGTGGAGACCAGGGGCTTAAATCTTGGTCCTTGTGCACTGTAATGTGTGCACTCAGCCACATATCCACTGCCTGGCCCCTAGAGAGGTGTTTTTTCAAATCTGGATTGTGTCTCATCAGACAGCTTTATTTTATTTCATTTTATTATTTTATTTTATTTTATTTTTTCCTCCAGGGTTATTGCTGGGCTCGGTGCCTGCACCATGAATCCACTGCTCCTGGAGGCCATTTTTCCCCCTTTTTGTTGCCCTAGTTGTTGCTGCCTCGTTGTGGTTATTATTGCCATTGTTGACGTTGCTTTGTTGTTGGATAGGACAGAGAGAAATGGAGAGAGGAGGGGAAGACAGAGAGGGGGAGAGAAAGATAGACATCTGCAGACCTGCTTCACCGCCCGTGAAGCGACTCCCCTGCAGGTGGAGAGTCGGGGGCTCGAACCGGGATCCTTACGCCCGTCCCTGCGCTTTGCGCCACGTGCGCTTAACCCACTGCACCACCGCCCGACTCCCTATTTTATTTTTTTAGTGCATTGTTGAGGCTTGAGTCCAGAATTTTACACCATGTACTCTACTGCTGAGAATTTCCCCAGCTCAATTTTTATTTTGGAATGAGAGCAGAGCATTGCTCTTCTACCCATTAAGTTCCACTTGTTTTATCTTTGTTTCTTGCATGTGGTCCTGGGGGTCAAACTTCCCCTTGTGCCTATCAGGCACACACTATACAGCTAAGCCACATCCCCACCCCCTCTCCGGACCAGAGGGTTTCCTGGAGGAGGTAAAATGGAATTGTAGTTAAAAAAAAAAAAAAAGCCTGTATTATTGTCATCAACTTAACTGTTATGCATCTTTCTCTTAATTATATTTCACATGTGTCTCCACTCCCCAGTACAATATAGTTTAGATATTTACCATCAGTAGTAATCAAGGAGCTAGAGCTGACTTGAATATTGAATAACCCTGGTTATTTCTCTCTCTTTCTTTCTTTCCTTTCTTTCTTTCTTTCTTCCTTTCTTTCTTTGCCTCCAAGGTTATTGCCGGGGCTCAGTGCCTGCACTGCAAACCCACTGCTCCTGGAGGCCATTTTCCCCCTTTTTGTTTGCTGTTGTTATTATGTTGTCATTGTTGGATAGGACAGAGAGAAATGGAGAGAGGAGGGGAAGACAGAGAAGGGGAGAGAAAGCTAGACACCTGCAGACCTGCTTCACCACTTGTGAAGCAACTCCCCTGCAGGTGGGCAGCCAGGAGCTCAAACCGGGGTCTTTAAACCAGTCCTTGCACTTTGCACCATGTGCGCTTAACCTGCTATGCTACTGTCCAGCCCCCAACCCTGGTTATTTCTGGCCTTTGATCCTGAGTGGGAGTTGCAGCCAGTCCCTGTGCCCCAGTGGGCTCCTCTCTGCTCCCCTGTTCAGAAGTTGCTCAGAGCAAAAACCACTTAGGTAGGTGGATGACTTCTGGGGCCCCTGCTGAGGGACTTCTCAAAAGAAAGCACTTGTGGGGTGGGAGATAGCTCACACAGAACACACACTTTTCCATGGATGAGGACTCAGTTTCAAGCCCATAGCCACCACATGGGAGCACCTGCACCAGGGAAAATCATGAACAGTGCAGCAGTGCTGTAATGTCTCTCTCTCTCTCTCTCCTCTCTCTCTCTTTCTCTCTTTCTGAAATTAAAAATAAATTAAAAATCATAGTCCAAGAGGTGGTACAGTGATTAAAACACTGAATATAACAAGCATGAGGTCCTGAGTTTAATCCAATTGCATGTGCTACAGTGATGCTCTAGTTCTCTCTTCCCTTTCTATCATAAATAAATCTTAAAAATAGAATACCTGCAGGGAACAGTGGAATGGCGCACACACACACACACACACACACACACACACACACACACACGAGCGCTCACAGCCCTGGTCAGGGGGGGACTGCATCCACAAATCCACAAATGTCCACTGTCAGAATGCCACATGCACCTCCTGGGAAGATGCCTGCAGGCCTCAACAAGGGCAGTTTGAGTCACTGGACCTGCCTGGCTGGTGATCAATAAGGTGTGTCAACCTCTGGTAGCTTCCTTTGGACCTGGAACTTATATATTCACTTATATATCCCAGCTCGAGCCCCTGGCTCCCCACCTGCAGGGGAGTCGCTTCACAGTCAGTGAAGCAGATCTGCAGGTGTCTATCTTTCTCTTCCCCTCTCTGTCTTCCCCTTCTCTCTTCATTTCTCTCTGTCCTATCCAACAACAACAACATCAATAGCAACAACAATAACTACACAAAATAAAACAAGGGAAACAAAAAGGTAATAAATAAAATTTTTTTTTTTTAAAAAAAGGACACTTTGTTTCTGGTGAACTGGGGGCAAATGTAATTGATGAAAACCTAGTAGGGTCTCCAGCTAGGGATGCATTCAGAATCATCCAGAAGGGCCCCAGACCACCTGCCGTGTGGTGTCAGTCAGACTCCTGAGCCAGGAGACCCAGAAGTTCAGATGATCTCACCATACCTGCAAATGTCTCAAGCTAAGTGGTCTCCGTTTGCCCTCCCAGACACTTGGCTCAGCAACCTACTGATATGGCTCCTGGTCGACCACAGGCAGCACTGCTAGCTGGATGCTCTGTGCAGAGTGAGGTGCCACATGGATGGACTGGCTTTCAGTCTTATGAAGATTCCTCTGAGTAGCGAGTTGCCTGGCTAGGGCTGTGGTTTAGTTTTGGATTCCTCACAAGGTCTAGCTAGTGCCAGCTCTGCAGCAAGCACCACTCATGGCCTTTAAAGGCTTTAGTGAATTGTGTACATTGGAAGGAATCTGTAGAGAGCTCCTGGAAAGCAAGCTCTGAGGCTGTGCAGTCACGCAACCGGTGGGCACAATTTAAAAAATATATATTAATTTATTCCCTTTTGTTGCCCTTGATGTCATTGTTGGTGGATAGGACAGAGAGAAATGGAGAGAGGAGGGGAAGACAGAGAGCGGGACAGAAAGATAGACACCTGCAGACCTCCTGTGAAGCGACTCCCCTGCAGGCGGGAGCGGGGCTCTCAAACTGGGATCCTTCCGCTGGTCCTTGCACTTTGCGCCACCTGCGCTTAACCACTGCGCTACCACCCGACTCCCTGGTGGGCCCATTTTTAAAGCTGTATTTTATTTATATCACAAGAGATAGGAGATTCACATGAGAGAGGAAGAGAAAGAAGTCAGAGCAACACCTCCTGTATATGTGGTGCTAGGAATCAAACCTGGGGCCTCAGGCATGCAAAGAAGCCCTTCAGCCATTGTTCCCAGCCATAGCAGGTGGGCATTTTGAGAACATGCAGGGTGCTTCCTGCAGCTTTTGCAATCACGGTCTGCAGACAACTCTAACCCCACCTTTGTGGTGAGCCAGTCTTGCACAACAGACGTTAACTTGTAGCAATGATTGGGCAATGTACCAGTCCAGTCTTGGCTTGCCACCACCTGCAAGTCACAGGGGCTCCATACAGCCAGACCCACCCAACACTCACCCCTGGGTCGTCACAGAAGCAAAGGGCACCAGGAAGATAAATAAGGTACTTAATGTGTTACAGGGAGGAGGGATGTGCATAAAATGACTTTTTAAAAAATATTACGGGAGTCAGGCGGTAGCGCAGCGGGTTAAGCACACGTGGCGCAAAGCGCAAGAATCGATGTAAGGATCCCGGTTGGAGCCTCTGGCTCCCCACCTGCAGGGGAGTCGCTTCGCAGGCGGTGAAGCAGGTCTACAGGTGTCTATCTTTCTCTCCCCCTCTCTGTCTTCCCTTCCTCTCTCCATTTCTCTCTGTCCTATCCAACAACAATGACAACATCAATAATAATAATGACTACAACAATAAAACAACAAGGGCAACAAAAGGGAATAAATAAATAAATAAATATTTAAAAATATATAGTACATCCGGGCCGGGCGGTAGTGTAGCGGGTTAAGCGCACATGGTGCAAAGCGCAAGAACCGGCTTAAGGATCCCGGCTTGAGCCCCTGGCTCCCCACCTGCAGGGGAGTCACTTCACAGGCAGTGAAGCAGGTCTGCAGGTGTCTTATCTCTCTCTCCCCCTCTCTGTCTTCCCTCCTCTCTCGATTTCTCTTTGTCCTATCCAACCACATCGTTTAATAATGATAAACAACAAGGGCAACCAAAGGGGAAAAAATAGCCTCCAGAAACAGTGGATTCATAGTGCAGGCACTGAGCCTCAGCAAAAAAAAAAAAAAAGGGAGTCCAGCGGAAGTACAGCTGGTTAAGCACTCTTGGCAGAAAGCGCAAGGACCAGCATCAGGATCCTGGTTCCAGCCCCTGGATCTCCTCCCACCTGCAGGGGGTTTGCTTCACAGGTGGTGAAGCAGATCTGCAGGTGTCTATCTGTCTTTCTCTCCCCTCTCTGCCTTCCCCCCCCTCTCCATTTCTCTCTGTCCTATGCAACAACAACGACAGCAATAACAACAACAACAATAACAACAACAAAGACGATAAACAAGGGCAACAAAAGGGAAAAATAAATTTAAAAAAATATTTTATTTATTTTCTTTTTTGTTGCCCTTGTTTTTATCAGTGTGGTTATTATTATTGTTGTTATTGATGCTGTTGTTGCTGGATAGGACAGAGAAATGGAGCAAGGTGGGAAGACAGAGATGGGGAGAGAAACATAGACAGACACCTGCAGACCTGCTTCACCGCTTGTGAAGCGACCCCCCTGTAGGTGGGGAGCTGGGGGCTCGAACCAGGATCCTTACGCTGATACTGGAGTTTAGTACCATGCAAGCGTCAACCTGGCTTTGACCTAGCACGTTATGATTGGGCCTTCCTCAATCGCTATCGAACAGGCCATGGCCGGTGCGCCGCTATGTTCCATCGCTGGGGAGCCAGAGACGACCCGAACTGCCCCTGCGGCTACAGACAGACTATGACCCACATAGTTAACGACTGCCACCTCTCCAGATTCAAAGGAGGTTTCCAATCTTTACATCAGGCTCAACCTGACGCTGCTGACTGGCTACGGAAGAAGGGCAAACGCTAGAAGAAGAAGTACCATGTGAGCTTAACCCGCTGCGCTACAGCCCGACGCCCATAAATAATTTTTTTTAAGTTATATCATGGGAGTCAGGCAGTAGCACAGCAGGTTAAGTGCACGTGGCGCAAAGCGAAGGACCGGTGTAAGGATTCTGATTCAATCCTAGGCTCCCCACCTGCAGGGGAGTCTCTTCACAAGCAGTGAAGCAGATCTGCGGATGTCTTATCTTTCTCCCTCTCTGTCTTCCCCTCCTCTCTCCATTTCTCTCTGTTCAACAACTACATCAATAACAACAATAATAACTACAACAATTTTTTTAAAAGGGCAACAAAAGGGAATAAATAAATTTTTTTTAAAGTTACATCATAAATGCCTGAGATTTGCAAGGAGAAGACATAAGTAAATTCAATGGGGCCCAGCTGTGGCATACCTGATTAAGCACACATAATACTAAGGGCCTGTGAAAGGATCTAGGTCTCCCCCCCACTATCCCCCTCCCCCCCCAAGGGGTAAACTTCACAAGTGGTGAAGCAGATCTGCAGGTGTTTATCTTTCTCTCTACCTCTTTCCCTCCCCCTACTCTTTCAATTTCCCTTTGTCCTACCCAACAAAATGGAAAAAAATGGATGCCAGAAGCAATGGATTCTTAAGTGCTGGCACTGAGTCCCAGCAATAGCCATGGAGGCATAATTCATTCATTCATTCATTCATAAAAAGAATTCTGTGAGATGATAGTTTATTATTATTATTATTATTTTAATTTTTTTAATATTTATTTTATTTATTTTTTCCCTTTTGTTGCCCTTGTTTTATTGTTGTAGTTATTATTGTTATTGTTGTTGTTGGATAGGACAGAGAGAAATGAAGAGAGGGAGGGGAAGACAGAGAGGAGGAGAGAAAGATAGACACCTGCAGACCTGCTTCACCGCCTGTGAAGCGACTCCCCTGCAGGTGGGGAGCCGGGGTTCGAACTGGGATCCTTATGCCAGTCTTTGTGCTTTGCGCCACCTGCGCTTAGCCCGCTGTACTGCAGCCCGACTCCCGAGATGATAGTTTTTTTAAAGATTTTATTTATGATAAAGATAGAAGGAGAGAGAAAGAACCAGACATCACTCTGGCACATGTGCTGCTGGGGATCGAACTCAGGACCTCATGCTTGAGAGTCCAAAGCTTTATCACTGCACCACCTCCTGGACCACAGATGATACATGTGTTAACTTACTGATTCTGAAAATCATTTCACAATGTAGGTATATATCAAATCATAATGTTGTGCCCTTTAAGTGTCAACAATATATAACAAAACTGGAAGGATATAAATCTTATCAATATTTTATTTTCATAGTCTACTTTTTGCAGAGCTATTCATTAGGGATATGAGAGACTTACTAGTGATTATTGTTTTTTTCTTTCCTTTTTTTTTCTTCTTTTTCTTTTTTTTAGATAGAGAGGCAGAGAGTGAAAGAGGTCACAGCAATGAGATTCCTTTCAATGTAGCAGAGGCTGGGCTCTAACCTGGCTCACGTGTATGGAGAAGATACACTGTCCAAGTGAACTATCCTGATAGTCTTATTGACAACTTTCATGATCTTAATTGTGACCTTTCTTTCTTTCTTTTTTAATACTAGAGCACTGCACAGCTTTGGCTTTTGGTGGTGTGGGGGATTGAACCTGGGACTTCAGAGCCTCAGGCATGAGAGTCTCTGCATAACTACCCCTGCCCAATTGTGATCTTTCATATTATATAACTGACTATAATTTTAGTTTATATTTATATGAAAGATAAGTGTTAAATACATTCTTAATTTTTTTCACAAAATAATAAACATTACTTTTTAATTTTTTTATTATCTTTATTTATTGGGTAGAGACAGCCAAAGTTGAGAGGCTGTGGGAGGTAGAGAGGAGAGAGACAGAGAGACACTTGGAGCACTGCTTCACCACTCGGGAAGCTTTCTTCTTGCAGGTGGGGGCTGGGAGCTTGAACCTGGGTCCTTAAGCACTGTAACAATGTACGCTCAACAAGGTGTGCCACCCCCTAGCCCTCTAAATTTATTTTTATTTTATTAGGAAATAATGGTTTACAGAGCAGTTGTTTTATATCAATTTATTTTTTAATATTTATTTATTTTCCTTTTTGTTGTCCTTGTATTTTTTTATTGTTGTTGTAATTATTGTTGTTGTTATTGATATCATCGTTGTTGGATAGGACAGAGAGAAATGGAGAGAGAAGGGGAAGACAGGGAGGGGGAGAGAAAGACAGACACCTGCAGACCTGCTTCACTGCCTGTGAAGCAACTCCCCTGCAGGTGGGGAGTTGGGGGCTCAAACCAAATCCTTATGTGGGTCCTTGCGCTTTGTGCCACGTGCTACCGCCTGACTCCCATGAATTTATTTTTATATTATTGGGGAAATAATGGTTTACAGGACAGTTATTGACACATGGGTACAACTTTTATTCTTGAGAATATCTGCAGGAATGACATTTAAAAGATATTTTATTTATTTATGAAAGTATATATACTTTTTATATATTTTTTATATATTTATATATTTTATATATATATTTTTTTAAATATATTTTTTAAATATATTTTTATATATTTTTTTATATATTTATTTATTTATTTATTTATCTTCTTATGATATAAGAAGAGAGAGGGAGAGGGGTCAAGAGAGGGAGAGAGAACCAAACATCACTCTCGTACATGTGTTGCTGGAGATTTGAACTCAGAACCCCAAGCTTGAGAGTCCAATGCTTTATTCACTGTGTCACCCTCCCGGACCACTCTAGAATGGCATTTCTAAAGCACACCTTTATTAAAAGTTTTGAACTTTGAGCATGTGCTGATTTTGTATTTAAAAGTTGAAACTAGAGGAGTCGGGCGGTGGCGCAGCAGGTTAAGCACACATGGTGCAAAGCGCAAGGACCAGTGTAAGGATCCCGGTTTGAGCCCCCAGCTCCCCTCCTGCAGGGGAGTCGCTTCACAGGTGGTGAAGCAGGTCTGCAGGTGTCTTTCTCTCCCCTCTCTGTCTTCACTTCCTCTCTCCTTTTCTCTCTGTCCTATCTAACAACAATAATAATAACTACAACAATAAAACAACAAGGGCAGCAAAAGGGAATAAATAAATAAATAATTTTTTAAAGTTGGAATTAATGGGAGTTGGGCGGTAGCGCAGCAGGTTAAGCGCATGTGGCGCCAAGCACAAGGACAGCATAAGGATTCCAGTTGGAGCCCCCAGCTTCCCACTTGCAGGGGAGTCACTTCATAAGTGGTGAAGCAGGTCTGCAGGTGTCTATCTTTCTCTTCCCCCTGTCTTCCTCTCCTCTCTCCATTTCTCTCTGTCCTATCCAACAACGATGACATCAATAACAACAACAATAATAACTACAATAATAAAATAACAAGGGCAACGAAAAGGGAATAAATTTTAAAAAGAGTTGAAATTAATGACCCAGGAAATGGCACAACAGTGATTAGAGGGTTGAATTTAAAAGCATGAGGTCCTAAGTCTGATCCCTGGCATAGCATGTGCCAAGGTGATGCTCTGGTTCTCTCTCCCCTCATTAATAAATAAATAAATTTATTATTGTAGTTTGGGAGGTGGTGCAGTGATAAGCCTTTGGATTCTCGAGCATGAGGTCCTGAGTTCGATCCCCGGCAGCACATGTGCCAGAGTGATGTCTGGTTCTTTCTCTCTCCTCCTATCTTTCTCATTAATAAATAAATAAAATATTTTTTAAAAAGTCACCAATTCCCTATTTAAAAATAAATAAATTTATTATTATTATTATTATTATTATTATTAACCAAAGCCCTGATCAGTTCTAGCTCACAGTGGTATTTGGAATTAAGCCTGGGACTTCTGAGCCACAGGCATGGAAGTCTATTGCATAAATTGCTAATCTGTTTTCCCCAGCCCTGTACATAAATAATTTTTAAAAGTGGATTCAAGTTTTCATTAATTTGAGTAAAGAACATAAGTTAAAAAGGACCATTAAGGGGGTCGGGCGGTAGAGCAGCAGGTTAAGCGCACATGGTGCAAAGCACAAGGTTCCTGGTTTGAGCCCCCCCCCGCCCCGGCTCTCCACCTGCAGGTGCGTCACTTCACAGGCAGTGAAGTAAATCTGCAGGTGTCTGTCTTTCTCTCATCCTCTCTGTCTTCCCCTCCTTTCTTGATTTCCCTCTGTCCTATCCAACAGTAACAACAAGGGCAATGAAATGGGAAAAATGTCCTCCAGGAACAGTGGATTTGTAGTGCAGGCACTGAGCCCCAGTCATAACCTTGGAGGCAGAGAAAGTGAGGGGGATAGGACAGGCTGGGGGTTGCTGTGAAGGGGTGAGACTAGAAGGGGTGACTGGAGTATTTTTGAGTCTATATAACATGAAATTTCAGAGAGCAGTAAAAGAATGCATAGAAATCAGCTACAATGCAGGGAACCAAATGTTTATTGCATCTACTCTGGAGCATAACAGACATAGAAGCTGAGCTACAAGGAGTTTTTAAGGTCTCTTCACTTAAAAATTTTAGAACCCACCAAAGTAAAAGACTCTGGGGTGGGTGGGTGGGGAGAATACAGGTCCATGAACGATGACAGAGGACCTAGTGGGGGTTGTATTGTTATATGGGAAACTGGGGAATGTTATGCATGTACAAACTATTGTATTTACTGTTGAATGTAAAACATTAATTCCCCAATAAAGAAATTAAAAAAAAAAACAACTTAGAACCAAGACCTAGGGAGCTGTGTGGTTTACTCAAGATTCTGCTTTTAGCATATAGCAGAACTAGACCCCTAGCACTGCGTGACTAAGTCTGACCTTGTCACTGCTGGTCTTTAGTGGATAGGAACCACAGAGGCCTGTGTTTTGGTAAAAGGTCCAGGAGGGGACTACAGCAACTAGACCACTGTCACCATGGCTACCTGGAAGCAGCACATCATCCAAGACAAGCTTCAACCAGGTTTGTAGGGTTGTCCCCACTCTCCTGTCAGAGCTTGTCTGGTGGTCATCAGCTCTTTTCCCATCCCTGGGAGACCAGACTGCAGGTTTTGTCACTCCCTGTAGGAAAGCAGATTCCACACTCTGCAGATGGCTAGAACTCCAGCTCTTCAGGCCACTGGTTGACCACCTTGCAGGCATCTGAGCATAGCAGAGACCACAGCATAGCAACACACCAGCCACGAGCTCATAGCTTGCAAGCTTACAGATGAATGTGGATGCTCACTCATGCCCAGATGTGCCAACACAGAGCATGTCCTCTGCAAGGCTGCCTGGAGCTCTCAGGTCCCAGCCTAAGCTGCATTCTGTGCCTGGCCTCCGTGACACCTCTGCCAAGTATGCCTGAATGTGTGGTGCACTGACTGAGGGCATAGAGCCAGCTCCTCGTTCTCACCTGGCAAGCCCTAACTATGGCTCTGGGCTGGGGGAGAACTTCCCTTTGCAAAGTTAGATAACAGGCTGAGCTCTCTGTTAGAGGATTGGTGCACTGGCTCCACGTGCTAAGGCTGGCATAGGACTAGGCCCGCCCTGCTAGGCAGCGGGAAGGGGAGGCCTGGCTACAGCCGGAGCTGGCAAGTGGCCGAGCTGGGGGTGGACAGGCGGGCCAGGGCTCATGCTGCCCATTGGCTGCCTCGGGCTCCCACCCCGCCCGCCTCCAGAGCCTGTGGCTCTCAGGCCAGCTCCTGCTGCTCCCGCTGATTCTAAACTCCCCTCCAAAGCACCTCCCGCAGGCAGGCCATGTCGAGCTGTGACTGGATCGGAGTGGCTCCTGCCATGGACATGCCTGAGGTCCTCAAATCCCTGCTGGAGCATTCTCTGCCTTGGTCAGAGAAGAGGACAGGTAGGACTGGACATGGTCTGCTTTGGCTGGCTGCCTGGGTACCCAAGGGGCGGGGGCAGTCACAAGCAATGACAGGAGAAGCATCCTCAGACTTGGGAGGGTCCCCAGCAGGCATCTGCACTTGGTTGTTTCCCGGGCAGGAGGAAGAACTGAGGTGCAGAGGGAAAGATGAGGAGAGGTGCTGCCCTAGCAACTCAGGGTTGCCCCTAGGCCTGCTGGCTGTGGGGAGCCATGGGCAACATGTGGCCAGCATGTGACAGGTGTTGTGCTCATGTGGGAGCAAAGGACCCTGCTGAGAGAGTGCACTGGGTGCCAACTACTTGTCAATTTTCCTCCCTCTGCATGTTGGCATGCAGAGAGATTCGGTTTGGGGGCATTCTCTGGTCTCAGGAGAGAGGACTGTCCTCTGTGTGCCTGCTTCAGCTCCCGCTCACTGGAGCACTGATCCCATGGATGGGGTGGGAGCTGTTATGTAACAGGACCACAGGCTCAAGCCCCGGTTCCTAGGATACCACAGGCAAACAGGCGAGGGAGCCAAAGGAGGAGGGTGTGGACGAGGGGCAGAGTCAGCAGCCTGCACCAGCTGTCCCCCAAGTCTCGCCTGAGGAATCCAAGGCCCCAGTCAGCTTTGGGAGCAGTCCACTCAGGGTCCCCTCTCCTTGGTCCCACAGGACTGACAGACTCCGACTGGATAAATAAAATGAGAAGACGAGGGTGGATGAGCCACTGGGGTTGACTCCACAGAGTCCTTGCTCAATCCCTAGAGAGCACGAAAGCCACTGCCTGAACCCCAGCCCCAGGCTCTCGAAGCCCCAGGCTGGCAGTCAGGTAGTAGGCATTTTATTTATTTATTTATTTTTGAAGTTACATGATTTTTCTCCTTTTTAAAATTTATTTGCTTTTAATTGAGGGGTTAATGGTTTATAGTACTTTTTTTTTTACCACTCCCATCACCAAAGGTCTGTGTCCCTGTCCTGTCCCCATCCCCACCCCCATAGATAACCACTAAAGTTCTCCCGCAGTCTCAGATATAGGTTGATATTTTTTTTCCCATTCATATGTTCAATTCTCTGCATTCTGCATATGAGTAAAGACATTCTATAGTTGTCCCTTACCTTCTTACTTGGGGTAGTAAGTACTTTAGAAATTCTTGATGAAGTAGCTCCTCTCCAGGGTCCATTACTCTGACTTTGGACCTTGTGGGAGGAAGACGAAAGTCTTAGCCTGTGGCCTGGAAAAGCTGTCCTGCTTTCTGCCCTCTGGTGGGCTGCACATTGTTGTGAGAAGGGCGCTTCTTTCAAGAGAACTGAGACCCGTTTGCAAACTCCCGCTCTTCTCCTTGCCCCACCCCAGGACGGGCTGCAGCACCTTCATGTTACATGCAGAGCACATGTGGGCTCAGCGTGAAGGAAGCTCAGAGGAAAGCTGGACTAGCAGGCAGAGTGGGAGAAATTCACTACACTTTCCAGTTCCAAGGCCTCCCTAAGACTCAGCCTTGAACTCCACTCTTTCCTGTGCCCAGAGCCAGCCTGTGCTGACCTCTGACTTTTTACCATCCCTGCCAAGTAGGCTCCCACAGAGCTGACTGCACTCCAGTCTCCCATGGCTTCCAGTGACAGTGGCCACCTGGAGACCCCTCAGTCTGGGTCACCTGTGTGACTGACTTGGGTGAGAGATCTCCATCCCAGCCAAAGGATAGGCCCAGACCCCAAGACCCTCCGTCTCTGGGTGCTGAGTACTGAGAGTCCTCTTTCCACTTTGGCCCCTTCTCTCATGGAGGGTGATGCCGTTCCACAATGCTCACTCCTACTTTCTGAAAAGACCATGCTTATCTAAATCATAGTGTTTATTCTTGTTTTTAGAGACTTATCTATTTGTGAGGAAAGAGGGTAAGGGAAAATTGGAGCGTCAGTCTGGCACATGAGCTGTCAGGGATCAAACTCAGGACCTCATGCTTGAAAGTTTAATGCTGTATCCACTGCATCACCTCCAGGGATGTATTGTTCATTCTTTATGCCTGTTCCTTCCCTTAACCCTCGGGACCCAGCTGAGCCCGGGGGCCACCTTTTCCCCCATCCCTCTGCCAGCTTTGTTCATTTAGGCAGGCTGCCTTTTCGTGGAGCCATGCTCCATGCAAACATAGCCAGAGAGTGAGCAAGATATTTGCTATGAGCTGGGCAGGTAAGTCCCCCTCTGCAGGGACTTCCTAGTTAGAATGATCTCTGAACCCACAAAGCAGGATAATAAGCTTCTCTCCCTTTTTCCATCTCCAGTCTGTAAAATGGGCAAGAAGGGCTGGTTATCAGGACTAAATGAGTTGTCCCACGCACAACTGTTTGCAAACAGTGTCAATCCAATCCGTTTTCTCTGGAAAGGCAAAGAGCTGCTGGGGCTTCTCATTGTGCCCTTTCCCCTGATGTCACATCTGCAATCTGACCCTATTCTTTGCTCTCTACTCTCCCTCCATGGACATTCTCCTTGAAAGAACTGGATGGTGCAAGTTTGCATGAGCATTCAGGGCTGTCTTCTTAGAAACATGAGGCTCCTAGGGGCAGGGCAACATACAAGCACTGAATGACACCTGGGGCCAAGTAAGGGGTACATGAGGGGCCTGGGCACCCTCGTCTCAGAGGACTGTGGCAGCAGGATGAGGAGTAGGGGTGGATTCACTGCTTCTCAGCCGTCCTGAGTAAAGGTCTATCTGATCACCTCCATTCTCAACCTAGGGGAACTAGAGTAAAACCGAGAAGGCTTTTAAAAGTTAAGGCTGGGGAGATAGCATAATGGTTCTGAAAAAAACTCTCATATCTGAGGCTTTGAAGTACCAGGTTCAGTCCCTAGCACCACTGTGAGCCAAAGATGAATAGTGTTATGAGGGGGAAAAATGTGACATTTGCTTTCAGGGAAGTGCAAGGGGGTGTGTTCCCTGTACTGGAGCAACTGGCTGCTTGGATCCTCACTACCACCTTCCTGAAGATGAGGAAATGCACCGGGAGGAACTGCTCCCCTTCAGGGGTAGCCTTGGGGGCTCAGAGCCTTGTCTCAACCTGTTCCTTCCTCAGCAATCAAAGGGACATGACAAACTCACCCAGGGCCACAAACTGATGCCATGTCCAGGAGCTGGTGTCCAGTACCCTCCAAAGGACGCCAGCTTCCCCCACTGCGGCTCAGGCTTCATGTCTGCATGATTCCACAGCTGCCACTGGGCTCTTCTTTTTATTATTATTATTATTTAATTTTTTATATTTATTCCCTTTTGTTGCCCTTGTTTTTATATATTTTTATTATTGTTGTGGTTATTATTGTTTTTGTTATTGATGCGTTGTTATTGGATAGGACAGAGAAACATGGAGAGAGGAGGGGAAGACAGAGAAGGGGAAGTCGCTTGTGAAGCAACTCCCCTGCAGGTGGGGAACTGGGAGCTCGAACCAGGATCCTTACACCAGACCTTGTGCTTTGTGACACCTGCACTTAACCGACTGTGCTACTGCCCAACTCTCTGGACTCTTCTTTTCTCCCCCTTCAAATGGCAGGTGAGAGACAGGGAGAGACAGAGAGGAGGAGAGACTCCACAACACTGCTTCACTGCTGGCGAAGCTTTCCTTGTTCCTGTATGGTGCCTTGGGGCTGGATCCCAAGTCCTTGTGCCTGGTAAAGGGTGCATTCTTCCCAAGTGAGCTGTCTTCCAGCCCTGATGGTTCTGCATCTTGCCAGGCCTCACACAAGGCTTGGCTGCTGTAGGGATGAACCCTCATTCTGTCTGCCCTTTCTTGAGCATGTGCTAGAATTGTACCAAGTGCTTTTCCTCATTCTGTGACATGGCTTTTGCAAGGGTAGTGTGATTATCTGTGACACTAAGGAGGAGGCTGATATGCAGAGACAAGAAGGCCAAATAGTCAAGGAGGACTTTCATCCCAGCACCTCCTGCTCCCTCTGAAACCAGGTCTCAGGGCAGGGCCTCTCCAGTTAGCCAACCACTCATCATTTGTTTACCAAGTATTTGTTACACTTCTGGTGCTAGGGTGAAAGAGACAAACCACCTGGTCACCTGGTGTTTACATTCCAGAAGAAGAGAGATAGCAGCAATCAGGGGTCAGGGCCAAACTCTGGGGGTAGGAGGGAGTGGCGAAGACACTTGAGTCACAGTGTGGAGAGAGAAGAATAGAGAGCAACTCTAAGAACTTTCAAGCAAAATAGCTCACTTGAATAGTGTGCTGCTTTACCATTGTGTACAACCCAGGTTGAAGTTCAGCACCCCACTGCATTGAAGGAAAAATTTTAAAAATATTTTATTGGGAGCCAGGCAGTAGTCAGCGGGTTAAGCACTCATGGTGCAAAGTGCAAGAACCGGTGTAAGGATCCTGGTTGAAGCCCCTGGCTCCCCACCTGCAGGGGAGTCGCTTCACAGGCAGTGAAACAGGTCTGCAGGTGTCTGTCTTTCTCTCCCCCTGTCTTCCCCTCCTCTCTCCATTTCTCTCTGTCCTATCCAACAATGATGACATCAATAACAACAATAAAATAACAAGGACAACAAAAGGAAATAAATAAATAAATATTATTTAAAAATTATTTATTTATTAATGAGAAATACATTAGGAGAGAGAAAAAGAACCAGATATTACTCTGGTGCATATGCTGCTGAGGATTGACCTTGGGACCTCATGCTTGAAATGGTCTCTCTCTGCATTTGTCTCTATAAAAACAAAACAAAATGTGGTCTGAGAGGTGGTACAGTGATAAGGCTTTGGACTCTCAAGCATGAGGTCCTGAGTTCGATCCCCAGCACATGTGCCGAGTAATGTCTGGTTCTTTCTCTCTCCTCCTATGTTTCTCATTAATAAATAAATAAATCCTTAAAAACAAAACAAAAAAGAGCTTAAACTTTTGGGTTGAGGAAACGACATAGGGACAAGAAAGACAGTATCTACAAGAGAAAGGCCACTGGGCTCATACCATAAGCAAGAGGGGAAGATGGCAGGACCCACAGTGGGAAGAGCCTGCAGGGCCTTGAAGATGATGAAGATGATAAAGAAGATGATAAAGTGAGTCTGTCATCTCCTTACCCACCAGACTCACCCACTCCCGCTGTTCTTCAAAAAGTGACTGGCAAGGAGGAAAGACAGTATTTTTAAAAAAAAAAAAATTAAAGATTTTATTTATTAATGAGAAAGATAGGAGAGAGAAAAAGAACAAGGTAACTTGCCAAAGATCGCACAGAGAGTAGTCAAAGCAGGAATCCAACCCAAATGATCCAGTTCCAGAACCTCCACACAGTCACTGCACCACAAACACAGCTGGCAGGCAGTCAGTAGCTGTTGAAATGTGGCAGGAGCTGGAGGTGAGGGCAGCTCTCCATCTGTAATCCCAAGCCTGGGAGTGGACCAAATGGCGATCCAAACAGGAAGCTAGTGCTCTTGAGAGTATAGAGCAATGGGCAAGAATTAGTCGAGAGTCTCCACCCACCACTTCTCACTGAGACCAGGGTACAAGCCACAGCCCGGAATTATGTAGCCACAGGTATGTGGGCGCAAAAGGAGGCAGTGCTGGGGGATTTGTCATAAGGACAACTTCTGTTTGTTATTCCAGATTTAGTTGGGAATCAGAAAACAATGACTTATTTAATGTTCATCATGTTCCAAATGTATATGATTTGACTCTGAGAAATGTTTGTTAACCCTTCTAGGTAGCAAAGTGAGTCAACGTATTTACTGAATTGCTACTAGAAACAAATTTTGTGCTTCCTTGTATTTGGTGCTGGCAAAGAAAACAGATAACTGGGTTTTTTTTTTTAGAATTCTGTGGAAGCCTTGTCCTCATCTTGATTTTAGACACCAGGCTCATATCACATTTTTAAGCAGATTAGAGAACAGTGGCTGGCACTCTCCTACTAGAAACTGCCTATGTGTTCAAAGAGACCATTATGAGATATCTGACCAAAGGCTTCCATGCTGGAGTGATTATTCCTCTGAACTTCAAGTTTAGATGATAATGATGATGATGATGATGATAATATTCTTGCAGCCAAAGAGGTGGTGCAGTGGATAAGGTGCTAGATTCTCAGGTATGAGGTCCCAAATTCAATTCCCAGCATCACATGTAGCAGAGTGATGGTCTGGTTCTTTCTCCTCCTTATAAATAAATGAATAAATAATTTTAAAATAATGATAATCCAAATTGGTATAATGGTTTAATGAAAGGCATATAGTCACTTGAGTTTAGTTTTTTAACTTGGGGGCAGGGGAGGTACCATAATGATTATACAAAGAGACTCTCACTCCTGAAGCTCCAAAGTCCCAGGTTCAATCCCATAAGCCATAGCTGACTACTTTGGTAAAAAAAAAAAAAAAGTTTTTAACTTTGGTTAGTTTCTGGAAGGAATGAGTGTAAAATGAATCCGGCTCTGCATTATGAAACACCATACACATGGGTCATCACACCAAGCTTTTGCAAGGAGGAAAAGGCTCTTTATAGTTTGGAATGCAAGGGAGGAAAAGGCAACACACATGTGTACCTCTCTTTGTTTCACGGATTATTTATACAGGCAGAGGAAGGGTTTGAAATTTCTATCTTGTCTACTTCTGAAAAACAGGAGGAGGGTTTGGGGGCAAACAGAAGGGAGTTTGAGGAATAAAGGAAATAAGTCTAAGGATAAACAGGTGGGGCCCTTGAGGACCCCAGGTTATCTGGCTTCTTCAGTGGTGTGTTTCTGTACATTTCTTCCTAAAATATGTTGTAACATGTTTGGGACTCTTCTGGCTATCTGAAGGTAAAAGAACAACAAAGGCTGGGATTGGGGTGTCTGCTTGTTTCTTCCTGCAAAACAGTGTGAGGTATTGATTTCTGTATAATGCAGCTTATTAATAATTCCAGATCACCTCGTCCCTCTAGGGCCTCGCCAAATGATGTTTATCTGTCTCCCTTTGGGGACACAATTTTAATATCACATCTTTGTCTCTGCTGTAGTTTATGCTCTAGAGCTCACCTTTGAACCAACAGTCTTGTTCTCACACCAAAAATAATTCTACTCCTCATCCACCCAGCACAACCTGAATGGAGAAGCAAGGTCTGAGGTTTACTCTCCTGCCATATACTGTTCCAGGCAAACTCTTGATACTATTTCTCATACATAATCTGAAGCATAGCCTTCTGTTTCCAAGAGAAAATTAACTGAGGCTTAGGCAGAAATCACCTACTTGGGAGTTGGGTGGTAGCGCAGCGGACTAAGCATAAGTATGGGTGTAAGGATCCCGGTTCGAGGCCCCGGCTCCCCACCTGCAGGGGAGTCGCTTCACAGGCGGTGAAGCAGGTCTGCAGGTGTCTAACTTTCTCTCCCCCTCTCTGTCTTCCCCTCCTCTCTCCATTTCTCTCTGTTCTATCCAACAACGATAACATCAATAACAACAACAACTTCAACAACAATAAAAAACAAGGGCAACAAAAGGGAAAATAAATAAATAAATATAATTTTAAAAAATCACCTACCTAAAACAAAGGCTGAGCAGTAGCTGTTTGATTACTCCAAACTTGTCTCTTAAACCTACAAAGTTACTGCAGGTCCCAGGACCACAAAATTCCTCACATTGCTACAGTAAAAAAACCTACTACAAAAGAACACTAAGATGCCACTTTGTAACTTCAAAGTATTTAAAAAAAAAGTTTTATTTTATTAACATAAATGAGGGTGAGAGAACCAGAGCATCACATGGGAGACTGGGAATTGAATTTGGGGCCTATAGGAGCTGGAGGTAGAGAAACCAGTGTGGTCCCTGAAATGGCGCAGTGGATGAAGCGTTGGACTCTCAAGCATGAGGTCCTGAGTTTAATCCCTGGCAGCACATGTACCAGATTGATGTCTGGTTCTTTCTCATTTCTCATGAATAAATAAATAAAATCTTTTAAAAAAACCAGAAAAATCAAAACTGTATTTTAAAAAATATTTATTTATTCCCTTTTGTCGCCCTTGTTGTTTTATTGTTGTAGTTATTGATGTAGTCGTGGTTGGATAGGACAGAGAGAAATGGAGAGAGATGGGGAACATAGAGCAGGGGAGATAAAGACCGCTTGTGAAGCAACTCCCCTGCAGGTGGGGAGCTGGATGCTCGAACCGGGATCCTTATGCTTTGTACCACCTGTGTTTAACCTGCTGTGCTACAGCCTGAATCCCAAAACTGTATTTAAAAAATATATTTATTTATTTATTCCCTTTTGTTGCCTTGTTATTTTATTGTTGTAGTTATTGATGTCGTTGATGGATAGGACAAAGAGAAATAGAGAGAGGAGGGGAAGATAGAGAGAAGGAGAGAAAGACACCTGCAGACCTGCTTCACCGCTTGTGAAGTGACGCCCCTGCAGGTGGGGAGTTGGAGGGGAGCTGGAGGCTCGAACCGGGATCCTTAGGCTTTGTGCCACCTGCGCTTAACCTGCAGCGCTACCGCCCAACTCCCCAAAACTGTATTTTTTAATATTTATTTATTTTCCCTTTTGTTGCCCTTTTTTTAAATTGTTGCTGTAGTTATTATTGTTGTAGTTATTGATGTTGTTCGTTGTTGGATAGGACAGAGAGAAATGGAGAGAGGAGGGGAAGACAGAGAGGGGGAGAGAAAGACACCTGCAGACCTGCTTCAGGCCTGTGAAGCGACTCCCCTGCAGGTGGGGAGCCAGGGGCTTGAACCGGGATCCTTATGCTGGGACTTGTGCTTCGCGCCATGTGCGCTTAACCCTCTGTGCTACTCCCCATTCCCCCCAAACTATATTTTAAAACACAAGCAGGGCTTGCTACTCTCTGGTGTCACTGGCACAGCTGCTTTTGTCTGGGTGGTGACTGTAATAGGCATTGGCTATTTCAAATAACTGTGGCTTTAAAAAAAAAAAAAAAATATATATATATATATATATATATATATATATAGAGAGAGAGAGAGAGAGAGAGAGAGAGTCAGAGTCAGAGTCGGGCGGTAGCGCAACAGGTTAAGCGCACTGTGGGGTGCAAGGACCAGCATAAGGATCCCGGTTCCAGCCCCCAGCTCCCCACCTTCAGTGGTGAAGCAGTTCTGTAGGTACCTATCTTTCTCTGCCCCTCTCTGTCTTCCCCTCCTCTCTCCATTTCTCTCTGTCCTATCTAACAACGATGACACCAATAACAACAACAATAAAACAACAAGGGCAAATAAATAAAAATAAAGTATATATATATATATATATATATATATAGTGGTCCGAGAGGTGGTGCAGTGGCTAAGGAACTAGACTCTCAACCATAAGGTCCTGAGTTCAATCCCTTGCAGCACATGTACCAGAGTGATGTCTGGCTCTTTTTCTCTCTCCTCCTATCTTTCTCATTAACAAATAAAAAAATATTATATATATATATATATATATATGATTTTTTTCTTCTTTCTTTGTGCTGGGCCTATAGCCTCTTACAAGTGAAGTATGTGCTCTGCCACTGAGCTGCATTGCCTGCCCTTGAAATCTTATTCTTTATTTCCTCTTACTACACACACTTTAGGCATTAAAAAAAAATCACAATTTTCAGTCATGTTATCATAAATTCTCTAATACTGCGAACATTATTTGTCTTCCCTTTTTTAAAAATATTTTATTTATTTATTCATGAAGATAGAAGGAAAGAGAGAGAGAGAAAACCAGACATCACTCTGTTACATGTGAACTCAGGACCTCATGCTTGAGAATTCAATGCTTCATCCACTGCGACACCTTCCGGACCACTGAACATTATTTTTCCTTTCAATATTTTTCTTATTGTGAAGAAAATCGACCGCTCCTAGAGGGCATTTTTCCTTTTTGTTTCTATTTTCTTGGATAGGACAGAGAGAAATTGAGAAGGGAAGGAGAGATGGAGAGGAAGAGAGAAAGATAGACACTATGCATCAACACTCATGAAGCTTCTCCTCCCCCCCCACCCCCCTCAGGCGGGGAGCAAGGACTCGAACCCATGTCCTTGTGCATAATAACATGTGAGATTAACCACACCTGCCCTCTCGATAATGTTACATTATCTTTCATCCTGTCTCTCCACAGCAAAACTAGGTAATTAAAAAATATATTTGGGGGTCGGGTGGTAGTGCAGCAGGTTAAATGCAGGTGGCACAAAGCGCAAAGACCAGCATAAGGATCCGGGTTCAAGCCCCCTGCTCCCCACCTGCACAGGTGAGTCGCTTTTCAGGCGGTGAAGCAGGTCTGAAGGTGTCTATCTTTCACTCCCCCTGTCTTTCCCTCCTCTCTCCATTTCTCTCTGTCCTATCCAACAACGACGACATCAACAACAACAACAATAAAACAAGGGCAACAAAAGGGAAAATAAATAAATATTAAATATATATGTTTATTTTTATGAGAGAGATACATTAAGAAAGACACAGAGAGAGACCAGAACACTGCTCAGCTCTGGCTTGTGGTGGTACTGGGGATTGAACCTGGGATCTCAGAGCCTTAGCTATAAAAATCTTTTTTTTTTTTTTTAAGAAAGGATTAATTAACAAAACCATAGGGTAGGAGGGGTACAATTCCATACAATTCCCACCACCCAATCTCCATTTCCCACCCCCTCTCCTGATAGCTTTCCCATTCTCTATCCCTCTGCGAGCATGGACCCAGGGTCATTGTGGGTTGCAGAAGGTAGAAGGTCTGGCTTTTGTAATTGCTTCCCCGCTGAACATGGGCGTTGACTGGTCGGTCCATACTCCCAGTCTGCCTCTCTCTTTCCCTAGTAGGGTGGGTCTCTGGGGAAGCGGAGCTCCAGGACACATTGGTGGGGTCTTCAGTCCAGGGAAGCCTGGCCGGCATCCTGATGACATCTGGAACCTGGTGACTGAAAAGAGAGTTAACATACGAAGCCAAACAAATTGTTGAGCAATTATAAAAATCTTTTGCAGGGGAGATAGCATAATAGTTAGGCAAAACACTTGCATAGCTCAGGTGCTGAGGTCCCAGGTTCAATTCCCAGCACCATCATAAGCCAGAACTGAGGAGTGCTCTGGTCTTGGTGACTCTCTCTCTCTGTGTATCTTTCTCTGTCTCTTTAATTAAAATAAATAAAGTAAAGTAATGAAGTTTTTCTTTTAAAAAGTAATTTGCATAACCATTATGCTGTCTCTCCAGCCCAAAGCTAGGTAATTTTTAAAGTGTTGCAGAAATTATGCCCAAACACGAAGCTTAAACCGAAATTATGGTGAAAAGAGAGGAGTTTATTACACTAGTGGGCAAGAGAACTGAATCTCTTCAGAAAGTTTCTCTGCTCGGAACAAAGAACAGCACAGGTTTAAATAGCATTTTTCAACAGGTTACAACATGGTTACATTTTCTTTTTATTTTATAATTTTTTATATTTATTTTCCCTTTTGTTCCCCTTTTTATTGTTGTTGTAGTTCTTATTGTTGTTATTGATGTTGTCGTTAGGACAGAGAGAATTGGAGAGAGAAGACAGAGAGGGGGTTGAGAAAAAGACACCTGCAGACCTGCTTTACCACCTGTGAAGTGACTCCCCTGCAGGTGGAGATCCCCGGGCTCGAACTGGGATTTTTACACAGGTCCTTGAGCTTCGCATCACATGCGCTCAACCCACTGAGCAGGAGAAGGTGAAAGTTCTTTCACAGGGATATTTCAAAAATCAGTGTTATTTAGATGCAAAGCAACTAGGCAAAAGAGGATATGGAATTTATATGGGATTGCCCCTCCCTCTGATGCTGGCCTTCTTACCAGCTCTTAGCTCAAGGGATGCCCCCTGGCGCTAACAGCTCTCATCTCACAGGCTGCTTCCTGGTGTTGTTCTGCTCAGCGGGGGGAGGGGGGGGCGGCAGCAATTGACGCCATTTGTCACAGGACTACAGGGAAATATTGAGTGCAGATTATATTAAGGAATTATGCATCTATTTTCTGCTTCAAAAGCTTCATGTTAGTTTCTTGGTGTGTCGTTTGAAAATCTCTAGGTCAGTTTTTCCTCAACATATCTAAGTTTCACCACAGACAGAATTCCTAACAACAATCTGTGCACAGCAGATTTTTTGCACACAATTTATTATTTCTACTAAGTAATGACAGCACTGTTTTAGCTTCTAGGGTCACAGCTACACCAAGCAGTACATTTGTACCCACCAGTCTTAGTAATTTTACATGCATAGACTTACAAACAGTCACCCCCACCCCACCTCCAGATCTTGGCTGATAGCCATGTGATCTGTATGGAAAAGGAAGCCTGGAGGGAGCAGACAATTGCCTGGAGGTATCAAAGTCTAACACACACCAATTCATGCCACATTTTTCTGCAGGTTAAAAGACAGGGGGAGCACTTTCTAACTAAACACTGACAGGCCAAAGACTCCAATAGGAATTTTTAGCTCTTCTGAATTTCAAGTTTAAATAATAATAATCCAAACTGGTATAATGTTTATACCAAAGGCACTGAAGCTTACTAAGTGTGTTGCAGTGAAAACTGGAGTTTAGGCATGTACCTTGCTCCCACCTCGTCGGAAAGTCCCTTTCACAGCTCTTGCTGCCCAGGGCCCAATTATTTTCCCTCCTTAGCTCTGAGTGCAATTCTGATGATGTCATATTGACAACTTTCAGCTGGCTGCTTATTATATCTGCCCCAAGAATCAAGGATTGACACTCACTCCACCATTTCCCTTTTCCCCTACTGGCAGACCCATTACTGCCAGGATCAAAGATAAACAGGCCATGTTCGCTGGAAACTTAGGCAGGAATCGTATTTGGGGGCTCATAGCAGAGCGTAGCTTATGTTATGGAGACATTCAAAGGCCTGGGTGCTGTTTAGGTAGTTTCCTTCAGCATTTCCACATTTGTGTGGCACTTTCTACATTTCTACTTAAGTCCTGGGGGAACTCGCAAAGGATATATTCTAATAGAGAAGGTGGTTTTTGCACAAAATGTTTCATGGCCATCGCAAAATGGAGTTGGTTGTTTTTCTAGGAAAAGGAAAGGTGGATCCTAGAGAAGAACAGAACAGAGCTGTTACACATTAGAGATTATTTAGCCCAGCCCCTTAATTTTATGGACAAGAAAAACAGACTCCAATGAGCCAATGGAGTTTCCCAAGGTCACAAGCCAGAAAGTGGGAGGACAGCAGAGCGGACCTCAACCCTGACCCGGGGCTGGCCCTTGTCTCCATTCCGGACCTGCAGAACCTTCAACTCCACGCTGGTGCCATCAGCCCGCCCCGCCCCGCCCCGCCCCGCCCGGGACGCGCACCAGGAACCTGCCGCCCAAGCCGGCTAGGGCCATCCCTAAGGGCCAGAGCAGGTCGCCGTCTGCCGCCCTGCCCTCAGCCAACCTCTGGGCCTCGGGAGAGGCGGGGTGCGGGCTGGGACCGGCGTACAGATCCCACGACCCTGGGCCGCGTCCCTACAACAGCACGGTCGGCCCGGGTCCGCCCAGGCCCTCCCCGCTGCAACCCGCACGTGCTAAGCCTCGTGTACCGCCCGGAGCCCCGCCCCCGCCCGCCATTGGCTGCCCCTGGGCCCCCTCCCCTGCTCCCTCCCAGCCCGGCGGGACTCGGCTGTGGCTCCACGTGACCCACGGGGGCGAGGTGCGGGAGCGCAGAGCGGGCCCTCCGATAGGCTCCCGCGGCCCGCCGGTCACGCCCAGCCCCGCCTCCCTCCAGTGGCGCGTCGAGAAGGCGGCGAGATTGGGATGCGAGGGAAGGAGTTGCGGTCACAGTGGTCTGGGAGGAGGGCGGCGGCGGCGGCCATGAAGAGAGAGAAGAAGGTGAAGCCACTGATAGAAGGAAAGGGGCTGCCGCCGAAGAGGGCCTGGGACACGGGCTCCAGCAGGCGCCAATCAGGTGACGCTCGGGTGGGCGGGGCGGGGCCTGCAGCGTTGGCCCTCACCTGGCCCCGCACGTGCCGCGCTACCCCCGCAGTCTGGCCAATCCGGGCCAGGAAGGCTGTGTCCACCCTTCTCTCAAAACAGGCCAATCCCAGGCTGCGATTCAGGGAACGCTGGCCCGGTCTCCTGAATAATTAATAAGCCAGCTCGCGTCCGCGGGCTGGTTGGGGATGGATGGAGGCGGGGGTGCCGCCGAGCGCCTGCGCAGTCGCGGCCCACAGAGGCAGCTGCAGCGGGTCGACCGGCTCAGGCCCATCTCGGGGGGCGGGCGGGGGAGGCGAGGCGCGCGAGGTGAGCGCGGGGCACGATGTCCGATGCGGGCGGCGGAAAGAAGCCGCCTGTGGAGCCGCAGGCGGGACCGGGGCCGGGGCGCGCAGCTGGGGAGAGGGGCCTGCCAGGCTCCTTCCCTCTGGTCCTGAAGAAGCTGATGGAGAACCCCCCGCGCGAGGCGCGCCTCGGTGAGGGGGGGAGTCCGCGCGCACGGGGGCGGGGCCTCTGCGGAGGCGGGGCCTGGAGAGGGCGGAGGTCAGGGTTAAGTGGTGGCGCGGCGGGCTGGGGCTGGGCTCGGCACCCCGGGGCCGGCGAGTCCAGGGGATGGGAGGGGCAGGGAAGGTGCGGGCGAATTGAGGGAGCAGGGTGAGGCCGGAGTTAGCTGGGAACGGTATACAGGGACAGGAGGCGTAGGGATCCCAGCGAGGGGCCCCACTGCGGGTAGTCTCGGGCTCGTGCACCCTCGGGGGTCGGGAGCTGCCCTTTAAATCACGCTCCAAGGCTGCTTCTCTGGGTGCGCCTGCATAGGAATCACTTGGAATGCGTATTGAAAATACCTGTGTTGGGGCCTCCACCATTCTGGGAATCTGCGATTCCTGGAACGGGAAATCTGCCTTTTTAAGGTGCCCTCGAACCCGCCACTCCCAATCCCGTGACTCCAAGTCCACTGAAAGTTTGAGGAGCGCTGATAAACAACAGTGAGAGCCGACCGTCCTTGCATTTGCCTTACCCCTCCCGGGAGGAGGAAGGGTCTTTCTTCCTGTCTGTGCATATATTCTCCACTACTAGCAACGGCACACTGGAAATTTTTTGGAAATGGCCTGATGCCGGGACGAGGATGGGGTTCCTGGGGAAAGGACTTACTCCAAGCCTCCTCTTAGGGCGGGGGGAGGTTGAGGCGAGGCAAGTAGAGAAATTCCGCTCAGAATCTGGTCACTGAGGCCCTTCACCTGGTTAGGGCTGTCCCTAGATTTGGCAGGGCTGTGTTTCATCCTGTTTCCGGACACAAAATTCCCTGGGGCCTATGTGGAAAGCAGGTTGGCTTTGATTTTTAACCTGGCCACATGAGGTTCAGGGGGGCATCAGGAGTGCGACCTATTGTGGGGATTTAGGTGCACCAAGGAATGTATTTGATCTAAGTAAGACCTTCAAATTTCCAAGGTACAGTGATCTGGGAAGGAATAGGCCTGTGTGTTACTTATCTTGGGGGGTTAATTTTCTTTTGAAAAATGTCATTTATCGTCCTTTCTTGGGTTTATTCTGAGTCTTCCCATCTCTGTGGCTGTCACTGTCGAGGTATAAATAGCTTCAGCACATCAGGTGAGGCCAGGTCCTCTCTTCCTGCTCCAGGACCTCATAAACACAAAACCTTTTTTATTTTTATTTATTTATTTATTTATTTATTTATTTTTAAGACTGCATTGTTCCAAAGCTGGGGCTGAGACAAGTTGTTAGGACAGGTGTATAGATTTGTCTGGTGGTTCAAGATCGCTGAATAAAATCACCCATAACAATAACTCTACCTTATATTTGCAAAATATCCACAGAACATTTCAACATAATCCCTTATTTTAAGGGTTTATTTATTTATTTTGTCAGTGAAAGAGCAGAACACTACTCCCATGTCTTGATGCCTGGAGATTGAACCTGAGGCCTCCCACATGTAAGGAATGTGCTCTGCCTACAGAAACACCTCCCCAGCCACCATAATCTTACCTTATTTAGCACACTGATCCTGTAGGGTATTATTCCCAGTTGCAGATGAGGAAAGGCTCAAGAGAGGTGAGGATTCTTCCTCAAGGTCATGGAGCTAGGCCTTAGAACTCTCAGTCTGGTGCTCCTTACCATACCATTGGCCACTGATCTGTCACTCTGTCTAACCTATGTGATAGGCCTAGTCCTTTGTCACCGCTTCAGTATAAAACTACCTTAAAGAAGCACTGGTTTAAAATATCCTTGTGGAGAGGACCTGGAAGATAGCTCAGCCTGTTAGAGCACCAATTTTCATGCCTGAGGCCAAAAGTTTCATCCCCAGCACCACCTTATACCTCAGCCAAGCAGTAATCTGGTTCTCTCTCTCTCATAATAATTAAATCCTATTTATTTATTTTTCATCAGAGCACTGCTCAGCTCTGGCTCATGGTGGTGCTGGCAATGGAAGCAGGTCTCTCAGCCTATGGCATGCAAGTCTTTTGCATTACATTATGATCTTGCCCCAGCCCAGTAAAAAAAATCTTAAAAAAAAATATTTTTTGGGGGCCGGGCAGTGGCGGAGCGGGTTAAGCACACATGGCACAAAACACAAAGACCAGCTCAAGGATCTCGGTTCGAACCCCTGGCTCCCCACCTACAGGGAGTTCACTTCACAAGCGATAAGGCAGGTCTGCAGGTGTCTGTCTTTCTCTCCCTATCTCCCCCTTCTCTCTCAATTTCTCTCTGTCCTGAGAACAACAACAGCAATGGCAACAAGGGCAACAAAATGGGGGAAATGGCCTCCAGGAGCAGTGGCTTTGTGGTGCAGGCACTGAGCACCAGCAATAAGCCTGGAGGAAAAAAAAAAGATTTTTATTTTATTTTTTGGTGGTCTGGGAGGTGGTGCAGTGGATAAAGCAGTGGACTCTCAAGCATGAGGTCCTAAGTTCAATCCTTGGCAGCAGCACATGTACCAGAGTGATGTCTGATTCTTTCTCGCTCTCTTCCTCCTATCTTTCTCATTAATATATAAAATCCTAAAAAAAAAAAAGAAGTTTTTTGTAGCCAAGAAGGTGGCTTAATGGGAAGAGTGCAGGGCTTGAATCCCCTTATCTTGTGTGCTTAAACATTGCTCTGGGCTCTCTCATAAAATAAGGAAACATCGGGGGTACATCAGGTTAAGCACACACTTTACCATGTGCAAGGATTCGAGCCCCTTCCCCCCACCTGCAAGGGGACATTTCATCAGCAGTGAAGTAGGTCTGCAGGCGTTTTTCTCCCTCTATCTACCCCAACTCTCTCAAGTTCTCTCTGTCCTATCCAATAAAAAAAAAACAGAAAAATACAGAAAGGGGGAGTGGGGCGGTAGCGCACGCAGCAGGTTAAGCGCAAGTGGCACAAAGCACAAGGGCCGGCTAAAGTATCTAGGTTCAAGCCCTCGGCTCCCCACCTGCAGGGAAGTTGTCTCTCCCCCTCTCTGTCTTCCCCATCTTTTCTCTCTGTCCTATTCAGCAACGACGACATCAATAACAACAATAATAACAACAATAAAAAACAAGGGCAACAAAAGGGAAAATAAATAAATATTTTAAAAGATTTAAAAAACAACAACAATAATAACTACAACAACAATAAAAAAGGGCAAGAAAAGGGAAAATAAATAAATATTAAAAAATTATAAAGAAAGGCCATCAAGAGCAATAGCTTCATAGTGCTGGCACTGAGTGATAACCCTGGTGCAGGGAAAAAAGAGTAAATATATATTTTTAAATAATAAAGGTGCCCTTCTAGAGATTTCTTGTATAATGGTAGTGCAAAACAAAACAAACTGGGGCCAGGCGGTGGCACACCTGTTTAAGTGCACATACTACAGTGCACAAGGACCTGGGTTCAAGCCCCTGGTCCTCACCTGCAGGGAGAAAGCTTCATCAGTGGTGAAGCAGTGCTGTGGGTGTCCCTCTGTCTCTCTCCCCATCTTTCTCAATTTCTTTCTGTTTCTATCCAATAATAAATAAAATAAAATAACTGAAACTTTCATACAAGTGCTTTTACCTAGTTACATCAGATAAATCTTGGCACTGTTATTTGCCCTTCACTATGGCTGTGTTTCTATTTCTCTTCCTTTCTGGCTCCTTTGATCCCAAGTGACCCTGACCAACATGGATCATAGTCATCAGTAAACAGAATATGGAGTCAGGTTCTCGTGAGTTCGAACAGAGGCCATCTAGCCACATGCATCCCCCCCATTATCATTTGTTTTTTATTCTTGTTTGGTTCCTGTATCATCATGCAGGTATTCATGTTAATTTGTATTATTGGGCTGTAAGAAAAACCATGATATATTTTTCCATGCAAAAATGCACCGTGACTTTTCTGACAACCCAGCTAAATCCATGACCAAGTTCTATTTGTCAAAACCTCCACTTTCTTCACCTACTGGGTAGATCCATTGGAACAACAGGCTGCTTTTTGGCCATCTGTGGTCTAGAAGTTCTTATGTAAATAGTTTATTCCCAATATAAAAATTTTACTTCTCTTTCACTTCAGAATCCGGTATTCAAAGTTGTCTCCCTCCATTCTAAAAATATAATTTGTTATTTCTGGGGCCGGGTGTTGGTACACACATTTTATAATGCACAAAGACCGGGATTCAAGCCCCCAGTTCCCACCTGCAGGAGGAAAGCTTTATGAGTGGTGAAGCAGTGCTGCAGGTGTCTCTCCTTCTTTCACCCCCTTCCCTCTCAATTTCTGGCTGTCTATCCAATAAGTAAAGATAATTAGAAAGTGTAAAAATATAATTTTGTCATACTTTTGTTTCCCACTTCCTTTCCAGCCTTGTGACACACCTACCACCCTTCTTTCTTAAATTGCCCTTTCTTGATTACTACATGTCTTTGTTTTTGTTTTGTTTTAAATGGGAATAAGCTTTCTTTCTTTCTTTCTTTTTCGCCCAGGGTTATTGCTGGGCTACAGTACCTGCACTGTGCATCCACTGCTCCTGTGGCCTTTTCTTCTTTCTTTGCTTCTTTCTTTCTTCCTTCCTTTTTTTTTTTTTTTTGGATAGGACAGAGAGAAATTATCAGTGTGGGGAAGATAGAAAGGGAGAGAGAAAGATAGACATCTTCAGATCTACTCCTGCATGTGGGGAGCCAGGGCCTTGAACCAGGATCCTTGTCTGGTCCTTGCACTTCATACTGTGTGCCCTTAACCCAATTTATCACCACCCGGCCCCCCAGAATAAGCTTTCTTCTTCAGCTTCCCCGTCTCCTTCCCGGAAAGGCTGCCTTCAGTCTGTTCTGCTTATTTAGGGGTGGGGCGTGGGGTAGTAGAGATCTTTTGAAACAGTTGCTCTGAAAAAGGCTCCAGGGCCTCTCTAGCTCATAAATCCATCAAGAGCCTGTTTGCAACCCCAGTATTTTTCATTAACTTACCCATTCCCGTGCCTGCCTGCTCCAGCATTGACCCTCAGGATCTAGAAAAGAATCAGGCACCGTTCCTGACCCCAAGGAGCTTGTAATAGTGATGACCTGCTGTGTAGTAGGAGCTGTCCAAGATACTCGTATCTACCAAAAAGGCAATGTTATCCTTGTTTGTTGTTGGAGGACACTGAGGCTCATCTAATTTAAGGAACATGGTTAATGTCACACTTGCTAGCAAGTGGATGACAAAGCTGGCTTGCAACCCCTGGGCTGGGCTGCAGTGCAGAAGCATAGCTTGAAGGGATAGGACAGGAAAAACAGAAAGAAGAGTGCTTGGCCTGAGAATCAGCCCTTTCCTAAGGTAACACTTTATGATCAGGAAGAGTAAGGAACTCTGCCCCTCCCCTGTGTCCTATCTGCTGCAGACGCTAACCTTGCAGCCTTTTCTGAATTAGCCCTGGCCCCAGAGTTAATCAGGCCCCAGAGCTAGTGTGAGCACGCTGAGAGACCCAGGCATAGATGAGTTCCTGTCATTACTAATGGAGACCAGAAAGGCCTGGTTTAAGCACCAAGCTATTGCTGGCCAACTTAATAGCTCTAGAAATGTATGGGATGTCAGCTGGGTGGTGGTGCGACTGGCTGAGCGCACATGCTACCAAGTGCAGGGACCCCAGAATCCACGTACGGGAGGGAGTTCGGAAGCTTCACAAGTAGTGAAACAATGCTGCAGGTCTTTCTGTCTTCTCTCTCTCTCTCTCTCTCTGCCTTCCCTCTTAGTTTCCATCTGTCCTACTAAATAATTAAAAGAAAAAGAGTAGAGTGGGAGTAGATAGCATAGTGGTTATGCAAAAAGACTCTCTTGTCTGACACTCTGAAGTTCAGGTTCAACCACCCACACCACCCTAAGCCAGAGCTGATCAGTGCTCTGGTAAAAAATAAGTAAAATAAAATAAATTTTAAAGTATTTTATTAAAAAAAAAAAGAGTAAAGGAAAAAAATACTTGACTGGGTCAGCCATGAGTGGTTCACTGCTCATCTCCTAGGATTGAATTGCCCACTTCTGTGTTGTCTCATCACAGATTTTGTCTGTCTGCAGATAAGGAAAAGGGGAAGGAGAAGCTGGAGGAAGACGAGGCTGCAGCGGCCAGTACCATGGCCGTCTCAGCCTCCCTCATGCCACCCATCTGGGACAAGACCATCCCATACGATGGCGAGTCTTTCCACCTGGAATACATGGACTTGGATGAGTTTCTGCTGGAGAATGGCATCCCTGCCAGCCCGACCCACCTGGCTCAGAGCCTGCTGCTACCTGTGGCTGAGCTAGAAGGGAAGGAGTCAGCCAGCTCGTCGACAGCATCGCCACCATCCTCCTCTACCGCCGTCTTTCAGCCCTCTGAAACCGTGTCCAGCACAGGTTGGTGCCAGGCCTTGTCCCATCCAAGGAAGCTCACTTCCCACTGAGGACTGCTTGTGTCTACACACATAGCGAGCCCCCTCTTTCCTGGCAGGGCCATCAGTGTGGAGAAGCCCTGTGCTCCCAGCCCTTTAGCACAATCACTCTCCTATCCTCAGATAAAAAGAGTAGTCCCGGGAGTCGGGCAGTAGCACAGCAGGTTAAGCGCACATGGCGTAAAGCACAAGGATCCCAGTTAGAGCCCCCACTCCCCACAAGCAGAGGAGTCGCTTCACAAGCACTGAAGCAGGTCTACAGGTGTCTATCTTTCTCTTCCCCTCTCTGTCTTCCCCATCTCTCTCTGTCCTATCCAACAGCGGTGACATCAGTATTTACAACAATAACTACAACAACAAAAGAAAACAAGGGTAACAAAAGGGAAAATAAATAAAGAGTAGTCCCAGCAGCACTTGGAGCTTCTTTTGGTTGGTGTGGTCAAGACAGTGAAGTGAGGTCTTCCAGTTGGTGGCTTGTGCAGAAATGATAATACCAGCTAAAACACATCACATATATCACACTTACTCTGTACAAGCACATATGACCCTTAAAAGAATTTCATGGAGGGAGTCAGATGGTAGTGCAGCGGGCTAAGCGCAGGTGGCACAAAGCGCAAGGACCAGCGTAAGGATCCCAGTTCGAGCCCCCGGCTCCCCACCTGCAAGGGAGTCGTTTCACAGGTGGTGAAGCAGGTCTGCAGGTGTCTATCTTTCTGTCCCCCTCTCTGTCTTCACCTCCTCTCTCCATTTCTCTCTGTCCTATCCAACAATGATGACATCAATAACAACAACAGTAATAACTACAACAATAAAACTACAAGGGCAACAAAAGGGAATAAATAAATAAATATTTTTAAAAAAAGAATTTCATGGGGGTCAGGTGGTAGCGCAGGGGGTTAAGCGCACATGCCAGGTTAAGCGCACATGGCGCGAAGTGCAAGAACCGGCATAAGGATCCCAGTTCGAAAACCTGGCTCCCCACCTGCAAGGGGGGTCACTTCACTAGAAGTGAAGTGGATCTGCAGGTGTGTCTATCTTTTTTCCCCCTCTGTCTTCCTTTCTCCATTTCTCTCTGTCCTGTCTAACAACGACAATGACATCAATAATAACCACAACAATGATACAACAAGGGCAACAAGAGGGAAAAAAAATAGCCTCCAGGAGCTGTGGATTCATGGTACAGGCGCTGAGCCCCAGCTATAACCCTGTAGGCAAAAAAAAAAAAAAAAAATTCATGAGATTGAGTCTTTTTTTTTTTTTTAAATAGAAGTGTTTTTAACACCATAAGTTTTTTTAACACTATTCCCACCACCAGAGGTCTGTGTCCCAGCCCCCAGAGTTTTTTACTTTGGTGCAGTACTCCAAACTCAAGTTCTTTCTTTCTTTCTTTTTTAAAGAATTTAATTATTTATTAATGAGAAAGATAGAAGGAGAAAGAAAGAACCAGACATCACTCTGGTACATGTGCTGCCAGCGATTGAACTCGGGACCTTGAGAATGCTTGAGAATCCAATGCTTTACCACTGCACCACCTGCCGGACCATTCTAAACTCAATTTCTTTGCGTTTCCCTTTCCATTCTTCTTTCTCAACTTCTGTTTATGAGTGGGACTTATCTTGCTTAACATAATTCCTTCTTGCTCCATCCAGGATGGGCCAGAGAAGGTGGTCTCATTGTTCTTAATAGCTGAGAAGTATTCCATTGTGTATATATACCACAAGAGATTGATTCTATGAGCCCCATTTTATAGGTGAAGAAAATGAGAGAAGTAAATTGCCTGAGGAGGCACAGCTGGTGGGCAGTGGAGGGAGCCTCTGATCCAGGATGTCTGATTCTGTAGTCAGGTCTTGCTTCGACACTAACAGAATATGTTGCACCATTCTGCCAAGACAAACATCATCTTTGTGACTCTTTCTCCATCCTCTTAGCCTTTCTCTGTTCGACCTCTGAGAGGTTGCTTGTTTTTATTTCCCTTGGCCATGAGGAGTGGGATGCTGTCTCAGGGATTCTGTAAAACTTAACCTGCTGACTCAGAGGCACCCAGGCTGACAGCTCTGAAACTTGCTGAGGAATTCTTCTGCTCTTTCTGTTAGTTTTTCTTTTCCTTTTGTCATTGCTAAGGCTTTATCACTCCAGCCTGATAGAAGATGACATAGAGAGAGGGAAAGAAAGAGCTCCCCCAGTGGCATAGTACTCCCATGTGGTATACCAAGGGGACACAAACCTAGTTTGTGCACATGCAGGCCCTTTACTGGGTAAGCTGTTTCTCAACTTTTTAAAAAGAAAAAAAAAAAAAGATACCCGAATATTTCAATAGTAAACCTCCATATAGGTTTTTTTTTTTTTTTTTGCCTCCAGGGTTATTGCTGGAGCTAGGTACCTGCACCAGGAATCCACTGCTCCTGGGGGCTTTCTTTTCCCCCCTCTTGTTGCCCTTGTTGTTATATTGTTATGGTTATTATTGTTGTTGTTGGTTAGGACAGAGAGAAATGGAGAGAGGAGGGGAAGACGGGGAGAGAAAGATAGACACCTGCAGACCTGCTTCACCATTCATGAAGCGATACCCCTGCAGGTGGGGAGCCAGGGTCTCAAACCGGGATCCTTGTGCCGGTCTTTGCGTTTAACCCACTGTGCTACTGCCCGACCCCCTTTCTCTCTTATTATTTATTAATTTATATTATTTTGGATAGAGACAGAGAGAAATTGGGAGGGGAGGCGAGTTATCACTGAGGCTCAGTGCTTATATGACTCCACTACTCAGTGGCCTTCCCCCCCTTCTTTCTTTTTTGATAGGGGGTAAGAAAGAGGGAGAAAGAGAGAATAAAAGCCATTTGTAGTGGAGCACCTGCTTGAGCGCATATGTTACATTCAGGGGACCTGGGTGAAGCAGGTATGCAGATGCTTTCTCTTTCTCCTTCCCTCTATATCTTCCACCCCTCTCAATTTCTCTGTCATATCAAATAAAAGGAAAAAATGATGCTGGTACTGAGTCCCAGCAATAACCATGATGGCAATAAAATAAAATAAAGAAATAAGTAAATATACCTGCAGTACTGCTCCACTACTTGTGAAGATTCCTCCCTGCAGGTGGAGACCAGGGGCTTGAATCTAGGTCATGGCACACAGTAGTACTGGGTATTCTGCTACCTGGCTTTTTTTTTCTTTCTTTTTTTTTTTCTTTAGCACTGGGACCTCGTGTATTCATAATTTCTCTGTTCCCCAGTGAATTTTTCATTCTTTTTCTTTCATATACCAAGGGAGACAGAAGAATAAAAGGAAAGACACCAGAGCACAACTCCGCCATCTGTGGAGCGTAGAGGTATTATGGTGCTCCCATATGGTATTGGGACTTAAATCGGGGGCTCTGCACAGGATCAGGCAGGCACCCCACCAACTAATCTCCAAGCCCCCGTAATTCATTAAAATATTTATTTATTTATATTAATGGTTGGATCATCCAGAATGATATTCTAGTTTTGTTTTCTTTATTGGGGGGATTAAAGGTTTACAGTTGACAGTAAAATATAGTAGTTTGTACATATGTAACATTTCTCAGTTTTTCCACATAACAATCTAACCCCCTCCAGGTCCTCCTCTGCCATCATGTTCAGGGACCTGAACCCTCCCCATCTACGCCCACCTGAGAGTCTTTTACTTTGTTGCAATACACCATCAGCTGATTTTTTTTTTTTGTCAGATCCTACCTATATCATTTCATCTATAAACATTCACATATATATGAACGAGAATTATTTCAAAAAGCATGACAGACACCAGTTTTTATCTGAAGTTAATTATAAGCCCATCAAGTCTTCAAAGTTGTCTCATAGATGTTAATATTTCACAGGTTTTTTTGTTTGTTTGTTTGTTTTGGAGTTAAGAGTTCATATTTTATCTGGTTGATATGCCTCTTAAATCTTCCACAGTCATTAGTCCAAATTCTGTGTTTGTTTGTTCATTTTTGCTATTGGGTTTTTGTGCCTTTCCACCTTTGCTACTGGGCCCTCCCCCCCTTCAGTATGAGACAGAAACAGGAGGGAGAGGGAGGAGAGACACCACAGCATGGATGCGCCACTCAAGACGCTTCCTGTGTGCATAGTGCTCCTTGGCTGGTGTCAGTGAAGTGTGTATTCTGTAGAGTGCACTATCTACCAGCCCCCTCTCTGTTTATTTTTTTTTAAGCTTTATTTTTTAAGAAATCAAATCATTTGTCTTAGAGAATGGTTTCCAAGATGAGTTTTCCTGGGCAGGGATAGATAACATAGTGGCTATGCACAGATACTCTCATGCCTGAGGCTCTGAAGTCCCAGGTTCAGTCCCCTGCACCACTATAAGCCAGAGCTGAGCAGTGCACTGGTTAAAGGAAAAAAAAAAATGCAAAGTGAGTTTTTCTGAAGGTATCTCTGTCATGACATCTTCCTTTCTATTCCCCCTGTAAACTGATTAGATCTCGGAAGTTCCAGCTGGCTAAGAATTCTTGTTTGAAAACATTTTGGAGCCGGCCAGATTGCCACAGAAAGTAGTTTTCCTGTGTAGGTGGGAGACAATGATTGGAATGAACTCATCTTAGATCACCAAGGTGATATTCACTTTTAAATTGCCTTTGAAGTAAACCTTAATGAAATATGGCATACACAAGTGTCTGTATCATTACTATAAAGCTTGATGAGTCTTAAGTGCACGTGGCACAAAGCGCAAGGACCTATCTAACAATGGCAACATCCGTAACAACAACAATAATAACTACAACAATAAAAAGACAAGGGCAACAAAAGGGAAAATAAATATATATATATATTTTTTTATTAATTTTTTTTTTGAGAGAGAGAGATGCAGAGAGAGAGACACATATAGAAACACCAGACCACTGCTCAGCTCTGGCTTATGGTGGTGTGGGGGATTGAACCTGGGACTTAGGAGCCTCAGGCATGAGAGTCTGTTTGCATAACCATTATGCTGACAACCCCACCCAAAAAAAAAAAAAAAAAAGAATAATCAAACTGGGATACTCAGGCACTCAAGTCCAGTGCTGTCAGTTGAGCTATTTCCCCAGTTGGACTTTTGTTTGTTTGTTTGTTTTTTAATATGATATCAGGGAATGAATTCAGAGCTTCTTTCATGCAGGATACCTTTAAGCTGTCTTCTGGCTCCATTTCTTTTTTTCTTTTATTTTTTTATTTAAGAAAGGATTAATTAACAAAACCATAGGGTAGGAGGGGTACAATTCCACACAATTCCCACCACCCAATCTCCATTTCCCACCCCCTCCCCTGATAGCTTTCCCACTCTCTATCCCTCTGGGAGCATGGACCCAGGGTCATTGAGGGTTGCAGAAGGTAGAAGGTCTGGCTTCTGTAATTGCTTCCCCGCTGAACATGGGCGTTGACTGGTCGGTCCATATTCCCAGTCTGCCTCTCTCTTTCCCTAGTAGGGTGGGGCTCTGGGGAAGCGGAGCTCCAGGACACATTGGTGGGTGGCTCCATTTCTATTTTATTTGATTGATTGGTTGATTGATTGACCGAGGCAGAGAGAGACCACAGCATTGAAGTTTCCTCTAGTGCGTTGGGGGCTGATGTTGAACCTGGGTCGTGCACATGGCAACCCAGAACAAACAGAATGAAACCTCAAGACACCAAAAATACCACTCTGCCATTTATAGTATCTTGGTGCTATCCGTTATAATCCACATGCTACCAGGGATTGACACTACAGCCTTAACTCACAAGCCATCCCTGGTGTCCCTAGAGTTCTCTCACTTAGGGAGTCTGTCTTCCCTTCCTCTCTCCATTTCTCTCTAACAGTGACAACATAATATAATAATTACATATAATAACTACATAATAACTACAACAACAATTTTTTAAAAAAGGGCAACAAAAGGGAAAATAAAGAAAAATATAAAGAAAAAAGAAATCATTAAAAAAAAAAAGAATTCTCTCGCTCAATCTTTCAGTTCCTTCTATGTAAGAGACATAAGTAGTATGCGTTCTTTTGTGTCTGACTTCTTTCTCTATATTTATGAGAATCATCCAGACTGTTGCCCGTAGCAGTCATTTGGCCATTTCCACAGTAAAACAATAACTCTGTTGTATGAACTTGCTTCATTTTATCCAGGATGGTTGATGGATGCTCCCCTCTGCAGGTGGCAGGGTGGGGGCTTGAACCTGAGTCCTCGAGCATACTAACATATACTCTACGCAATGTGCCACTACCTGGCCTTTTTTTTTTTTTTTTTTAAGATTCATTTGTACTCATGGGGGCTGGACAGTGACATACCTGATTGAGCACGTACATTACCATGCACAAAGACCTGCATTACAGCTCCCACTCTCCACCTGCAGGGAGCACACTTCATGAGCAGTGAAGCAGGTGTTTCTGTCTCTCTCCCCCTCTCCCCCCCCAATTTCTCCCTGTCCTATCAAATAAAATAGAAAAAAGGAAAAATAGGAACTTCAGGCACTAAGGCTATTTCCCTCGTTGGCTTGCTGTAATTCTTTCTGCAACATCCTCCCAGTTATCCACATGGCATCTAATGTCTTCATGGATATTTTGAAATTTATCTCATATATTGTCATTCTTACTGACTAGAATAACATTTCGTGAAGGCAAGGATTTCGACTTATTTTCTTCACTGCTTTGTCTTTGCCAGGACCTGTTATGTAGGTGTTCAGTTAGTATCTACTGACCGAATCATTATTTTATGTAGTCCTACTGGTAGTATTGAATGAGTAGGCCAGAGACACAGTTGGCTTTTTTGTTTTTATTAGTAACTTATCTTTAGTAATAGCACATGATTTTTTAAATATTTATTTCCTTTTTGTTGCCCTTTTTTTTGTTGTTGTTGTAGTTATTGTTGTTATTGATGTTGTCATTGTACAGGAAAGAGAGAAATGGAGAGAGGAGGGGAAGACAGAGAGAGGGAGAGAAAGACACCTGCAGACCTGCTTTACCAACCTGTGAAGTGACTCCCCTGCAGGTGGGGAGCCAGGGGCTCGAACCGGGATCCTTATGCCGATCCTTGCACTTTCCACCACGTGTGCTTAACCTGCTGTGAATACACAATTTTTAAGGTCTGACAATACATTTAATTTACTTTCCATTATAAAATTGTTGGAAGAAGCCCAGAAAGTGGCATAGTAGGGAAAACTTTGGACTCTCAAACATGAGATCCTGACTGATTCCCAGCATCACATGTGCCAGAATGATTTTAATTGTTTTTAATTTTATAATTTTTAATTATATTTATTTATTGGGTAGAGACAGCCAGAAATCTAGAAGAGGGGGGAGATGAGGGAGAGAGTCACCTGCAGCACTGCTTCACTGCTTGTGAAGCTTTCCCCCTGCAGGTGGGGACTGGAGGTTCAAACCCAGGTCCTTGCACATCGTAACATGTTCATTCAACCAGGTGTGCCACCACCTGACCCCATAAATAAGTATTTAAAAGAAATAAAGTAGGGCTGGGGAGATAACATAATGGTTATGCAAAAGATTTTCATGCTTGAAGCTCTGAAGTTCCAGGTTCAATCCACAGCACCACCATAAGCCAGAGCTAAGCACTGCTCTGCTGCCTGTCTGTCTCTTTCTCTCTGAATCTTTCTGTATCTCTCTCATTAAAATAAACTAGATAGGGGCCTGGGTGGTAGCACACCAGGTTAAGCACACATAGTACAAAGTGCAAGGATCCTGATTCAAGCCCCCAGCTCCCTACCCGCAGGGGGGTGCTTTGCAAGGAGTGAAGCAGGTCTACAGGTATCTATCTTTCTCTTCTCTCTCAGTTTCTCTCTGTCCTATCCAACAATAACAACAGCAGCAGTAAGAACAACAGCAGCAACAACAACAATGGAAAAAGATGGCCTCCAGGAGCAGTAGATTCATAGTGCGGGCACCAAGCCCCAGTGATAACCCTGGAGGCAAAAAAAAAAGTAAAACTACCATATATATATATATATATATATATATATATGTATTTTTTTTTCCCCCCAGCATCACCAAAAGCCAGAACTGGTGCTTTAGTGTCTCCCTTGCTCTCACCCCCCTCATTAAAATAAAATAAATATAGAAAGTAGAAAAATAATGAGAATTCAGGGTCTGTCAGACCCATCCTCAGTTTTTTATTTGTTTGTTTAGTTTTTTTTTTTTTTTAAGATTCTGTTTATTTATGAGAGATATAGGAGGAGAGAGAAAGAACCAGACATCACTCTGGCACATGTGCTGCCAGGGATCGAACTCAGGACCTCATGCTTGAGAGTCCAAAGCTTTATCACTGCGCCGCCTCCCGGACCACTGTTTGTTTAATTTTGTTCTATTTTTGCCACTCAGAATTCCACCACCCCTGGTGGACTTTTTTTTTTTCTTCTAGATAGAGAAGGAAAGTGAGACAGAGAGGAGCAGAAATACTGTAGCCTGCTCTGCCACTTACGAAGCTTCCCCTTTTACATAGTGGTCCCATGTGGTGATAAGGGGTTTGAACCTTTGTCCTTGCATGAAATAAGTGTGTACTCTGCCAGGTGAGCTATCTCCCAGTCCACCAAATTCAAATTTTAGCTCACTCACTTAGCATCCCTGTGACCCTGGGAAACCCTAAGGCCATCTAGCTCCTTTCTGAGTACCTTAAGACTAAGTGAGCATAGCAACTAACGTATCTCAGAGGATTCAAAAGTGCAAGCCATTTTGTTACTCAGTTTGTTTCCCTAACCCATTATAGTTCACTCACAGAAAGATTCAGCTGTTTCTCATTACTTGGGAACTTGAAACCACAGGAAGTTATGGGTGTATAATGAGTAATGTTTTTATATCATTTTTTAGGGGAAAAACAGTTTGAAAAATGCTGTCTTTTTCCTTTATTTCATGAGAGAACCCAGTCATAGCTCTAGTATATGTAGTGCAAGGGTTCAAACTCAGCACTTCATGTTCACAAGTCCTGCTGTCTACCACTGAACCACCTCCCTGACCACAAATCCACTCTTTTTCAAAGGCCACTGTTCCCTTTTGAGGTTTCTGCACCCAAAGGAAATAATTCTTTACATGTTCGTGTTGAACTGAGCCATGTGTGCTTGTCTGACTTGGGACTAGTGCTACTGTGGTTATTCTTTCCTATGCTACCACCATGTGCCTCCTTAAATTTCAAGCATGTATCGGGTTTCTGACATGAGTTCTCTCTGCCCACTGGGCTCATTTGGGACCATCTGCTTCTGTGTCTTTCAGAATCCTCCCTGGAAAAGGACAGGGAGACACCCAGTCCCATCGACCCCAACTGTGTGGAGGTGGATGTGAACTTTAACCCCGACCCTGCTGACCTAGTCCTCTCCAGTGTGCCAGGCGGGGAGCTCTTCAACCCTCGGAAGCACAAATTTGCAGAGGAGGACCTGAAACCTCAGCCCATGATCAAAAAGGCCAAGAAGGTCTTTGTCCCTGATGAGCAGAAGGTAACGTGGTAGCCTTTCTTTTTCATTTTTTTTTTAAATTTTATTTATTTTCCCTTTTGTTGCCCTTGTTGTCTTTTTTTAAATTTTTTTATTATTTTATTTATTTATTTATTTTCCCTTTTGTTGCCCTTGTTGTTTTTCATTGTTGTTGTAGTTATTATCATTGTTACTGATGTCATTGTTGTTAGATAGGACAGAGAGAAATGGAGAGAGGAGGGGAAGACAGAGAGGGGGAGAGAAAGATAGACACCTGCAGACCTGCTTCACCACCTGTGAAGAGACTCCCCTGCAGGTGGGGAGCCGGGGGCTCGAACTGGGATCCTTAAGCCTGTCCTTGCGCTTTGCACCACGTGCGCTTAACACACTGCGCTACCACCCGACTCGCCCTTGTTGTCTTTTTATTGTTGTTGTAGTTATTATTGCTGTTGATGTTGTCATTGTTGGATAGGACAGAGAGAAATGGAGAGAGGAGGGGAAGACAGAGAGAGAGAGAAAAATGGACACCTGCAGACCTGCTTCACCACTTGTGAAGCGACTCCCCTGCAGATGGGGGAGCCAGTGGCTCAAACTGGATCCTTCTGCTGGTCATTGCACTTTACACCACCTGCGCTTAACCCACTGTGCTACTGCCCGACTCCCCGTGGTATCCTTTCTAAATGAAGGTGCAGCATTGGTGCAAGAGCTGAGGGCCTGTGGTTGCTCCTGGGTGATTTTCTCTTGAAGGCCCTCCCTCTTCGTTGACACTGTTCAGAAAAGCATGAATTCAGGGACTGGGGCGGGGGGTGGTACACCTGGTTGAGTGCACACATTATAGTGCACAAAGATGCAGGTTCAAGCCCCTGGCTCCCACTTGAACGGGGAAAGCTTCACAAATGGTGAAGCAATACTACAGGTGTTTCTCTGTCTCTTTCTCCCTCTCAATTTCTCTGTTCTATCAAATAAAACTAAGTTGTTTTAAAAAAAAGAGGGAATCGGACAGTAGCACAGCGGGTTAAGCGCACATGGCGTGAAGCGCAAGGACCGTGACTGGCATAAGGATCCCGGTTCAAGCCCCCGGCACCCCACATGCAGGGGAGTTACTTCACAGGTGGTGAAGCAGGTCTTCAGGTGTCTATCTTTCTCTCCCCCCATTTCTCTCTTATCCAACAATGACATTAGTAACAACAACAACAATAACTACAACAATAAAAAACAACAAAGGTAACAAAAGTGAAAATAAATATATATAAAACATTTAAAAAAACAAAGAGGGGCTAGGTGGTGGCACACCTGGTTGAGTGCACATGCCACAATGCGCAAGGATTCAGGTTTGAGCTCCGATCCCCACCTGCAGGGGGAAAGCTTCGCAAGTGGTGAAGCAGCACTGCAGGTGTCTCTCTTCTTCTCTATCACCCTCTTTCCTCTTGATTTCTGGCTGTTTCTATTCAATAAATAAATAAAGATTTTTAGAAAGAAAGAAAACAGAAAGAAAGGCATGAGTTCAAACTGTAGAGCCTTATCCTGCAGCACTTGGTAGAAAGAGAGGACGTCAGGTGGCATTTGGCCCCAGCATGACTCCCTGTAGCTTCTCTTTTCCTTACTGATCACCAGCTGTGGCGATGCTCTGCCTCCCTGGCTGTAGCCCAGCCTTCGGGCAGGAGCTCACCAGGCCACAGGAACTGGGGCTGGACAAGCCCTCACTTTGAAGGACAAAAGAGAGTTGTGTACAGCCACCCCCAGGGATGAGCCAGCAGCTTCCATGCTGATGATTTTGTAGGAACTAAGGCTGGAGAGAGGACTTTTTGTTTTTTCTGCTCTCTCCATGAACAAATTAGAGAAAGAGCTTTTCATCCAAATTTTGGATCAGATAGACCAAAATCAAACCCCACTTTGCCACAAGACCAGGCCATGCCTCCATTTCTTCATCTGTTAAGGAAGAAAAACTGTACCTGCCTTGGGGCCGGGTGGTAGCGCAGCGGGTTAAGCGTCCATGGCTCCAAGCTCAAGGACCGGTGCAAGGATCCCTGTTCAAGCCCTCGGTTCCCCACCTGCAGGGGGGTCGCTTCACAAGCAGTGAAGCAGGTCTGAAGGTGTCTGTCTTCTCTCCCCCTTTCTCCTTCTTTTTTTAATATTTATTTACTTATTCTCTTTTGTTATCCTTGTTTTATTGTTGTTGTTGTTGTTATTAATGTCGACATTGTTGGATAGGACAGAGAAATGGAAAGAGGAAGGGAAGACAGAAAGGAGAGAGAAAGATAGACATCTGGAGACCTGCTTCACCCACTGCGCTACCGCCTGACTCCCTCTCTCTCCCATCTGTCTTCCCCGCCTCTCTCCATTTCTCTCTATCCTATCCAACAACAATAGTAACAACAACAACAATGATAACAAGGGCAACAAAAGGGAAAAAATAGCCTTCAAGGAGCAGTGAATTTGTAGTGCAGGCACTGAGCCCCAGTGATAACCCTGCAGGCAAAAAAAAAACAAAAACAAAAAACTACCTGAGGAGTCAGGCGGTAGTGCAGTGGTTAAACGCACGTGGTGCAAAGCACAAGGATGGGCGTAAGAATCCAGGTTCAAGCCCTTGGCTCCCCACCTGCAGGGAGTCGCTTCACAAGCGGAGAAGCAGGTCTGCAGGTGTCTGTCTTTCTCTCCCCCCTCTGTCTTCCCTTCCGCTCTCCATTTCTCTCTGTCCTGTCTAACAATGACAACATCAATAACAACGACAATAAAAAACAAGGGCAACAAAAGGGAAAATAAATTACAAAAAAAAACCTATCTGCCTCTCAAGGGTTTCTAGTCCTTCAATAATAACAGTGATAATGGCAAACATTTATAGGTCCTTCCTACAGGTCAGGCACTATTACAAGCACTTTGTTGATAATAATAGATAATCCTCAACTCTACAGAATTGTCACTGTTATTATCCCTACAGTATAGATAAGAGACTTGAGACATTGAGAAACTAAGGAACTTGTCTGGTTTCACTGCCTGTAAGTGGCAAGGTTGAGACTTGAACTCAGGAGGTAGGATCCAGGGTACACCAGACCCCTGGCCACAGCCAAAATGCCTAAGTGAAGCAAAGTTCAGAGAGAGCACTATGTCAGCATTGGACCAGCACATGACAGGCTCCCAGGGTATAGGATCCCTTGCCTTTACCATATTCCCTCCTGAGGAACTTCTTTTCTCATCCCACCTTCCTGGAGGAAGGGCCCTTCCCATGTCCTGGCCACATGCAGCTCCTTCCCCATGGCCCCCACTTGGGTTCTGGCTGGGTCAGAGTCACAGGAGGAATTTCAGGTGCAGGGTGACTCCAGGAGAGGAAAGGTTGGGTTCCCTTCTTGGGGAAAGACACGAGACCCACAAAGGATGCTTCCCCACAGGATGAAAAATACTGGACAAGACGCAAGAAGAACAATGTGGCAGCCAAACGATCTCGGGATGCCCGACGCCTGAAGGAAAACCAGATTACCATACGGGCAGCCTTTCTGGAGAAGGAGAACACGGCCCTGCGGACGGAGGTGGCTGAGCTGCGCAAGGAAGTGGGCAAGTGCAAGACCATCGTGTCCAAGTATGAGACCAAGTACGGGCCCTTGTAACCTGTACACCACCTGGGCGCCGCTGCCCGCTCCTCAGACCTCTTCAGGGGACTCCCTGAAACTCTGCACATGCGTGGAGACTTTTGACTCGTCATGGCGATGGCAGTACACCTGCTCCAGGAGCATTCGCATTCAAGCTTCATTATCACCTGGCCAGCACATGTGGTGACTTCCCAGGGGCTTCGAGGGAATCTACACAGATGGGGATTCAGCCTTAGCTTCTATTCTTGGATCTCCTGGTGGAACCGGAAGGGACTTCCGAAGTGCAGATCTCCCGTTTCACAGGGCGCTCCGGCTCCCATTGACTTTCCCTCAGTTTCTATCCCAGGTGTCAAAGCCTGCCTCCACAGGATGAGTCGTGATTGCAGTCACCCTTCTGTCTTCTCAGGGAGTGGGGTGCTCAGGCTGGGACGTGTCTGCGGTACACCTCACTGTCCCCAGAAAGTCTTTGAGAGAAACACCCACTCCCATCTTCCTCAAAAGTAGAAAGGATACCAGCTCTTCCACAGTGTCCACACTGGTGACAGGCCTCAGGAATGGGAACTCTGCACAGCCTAGGAGGGGGTTTGGGCCTGGGGCCCGCATCAGAAGTACATGTGCCCAGTCTTAGCTCCCTTTTCTCTTTTGGCACTGAGGCCTGAAGCCTGGGAGGCAGCCCTGGAAGATGAGCTTTCTCTGCATGTCAACTGTTCTGGAGGAGAACTCTTGAGTCTCTGAGTCCTACTCCCCAGAGCAGAGGGAGGCTTTTTTTCTCTCCCCTCCTCTCGGTTATTTGTGGAGGTCATCTGAATCTCTGGTTTCCAGTAGACTGCATTTCTAGACCTGGTAATTTGTTTCACCAGGAGCCAGTCTCTGATCTTAAAAAGGAAAGCCCCTCGTCTAGGAAGCTTCCAGAGCCCAGAATGCACCTTCTACGTGGTGTCTAGAAATCACCCTCCTTAGCCCCCTTATGCTATAGACAGGAGAAATGGGACATGTTTCTTGAGAAGCTCCTTTTTTCCCACTTGTGCTTTCTCTAATGTGGGTCAGGCCAGAGTCCACACTCCCTGAAGGCAGAAGAGGGCTTCCTAGGTCTTGCTTCAGGATTCTGTCCCATGCAAGCTACCCAGAGGGTACCAGCAGAGGGTGGGGACACCTGGTCAGAGGCCCCCAGTGTCTCAGCACAACTCTTGTGGAACAGCAGTCTCTTGGGACATTTACACTGGCTAGAGCTCCCTCAGTCAGGGTCCCAGGAGATATCAACCACCCACATTGGTTGCCCACCATGGTATGGTGGGGAGGGTCTTTATAGCTGTGACTTCACTTCCTCACAGCTGTCCCTTCCTCCTTGTCCAGTGGGACTACTCTCTCTGCTTTGCCCCCAACATCAGTTGAGGAATCATGGACTCTTCTGCTTACTGTGGTCATCTGGGCACCAGAAGATGGGTATGTTTTTGTTTTTTGCTCAGGGCAAGCAACCTATGAAGAGCGGTCAGAGGTGACAGGTGCACTTTGTCATGTCACTGACTGTATTTAAAGTGGTGGTTCTGGGTCCCGGTTCCTGACCCCTAAGACTTTTCATTATAAATATTAAGACCACAGGGATGCCACCCACTGGCTGTGGACCATCCCCCAGGGAATGCCACGGCCCTCCGGGGACCTGCACACCTGCCTTTCTGGGGAACTTGACAAGGGTCCCTGAGGCCAAGGGAGATCACCCACTTCCTCCAGGCCCCTGACTTTTACTTTGTGGTTCTATAAAAACCGTGTACACACGTTCCACTCTATTGTACCGCAACAGAGCAGTTGCATCCGGCATGTCAGTGTCCTGCTCTGGGCAGCTTGCCCGCCCAGCACTATCCCTCTGGTTTGTTCACCCACCAGGAGGGCACTTTTGTTATTGGTAGAAGAGCCTTCAGCTTAAAAGCTCTTTATTTTCTTTGGCCAGAAAGTGTCTGGTTTGTGGTTTTTTGGGTTTTGTTTTTTTTTAAGCTAGATATTTAATCTCTAGTTTGTCTCTGTGTGGGATGATGGCCTGATGTCTCTCCTCTTTGTTTCACCTTCTGCCTATTTAGTGCTCTCCCCTTCTAAACCTCCCCCAACCAGGCAGTAAGGTGTCTGGTTCCTTCTCAAAGTGCTTACTTGGAAGGAATGCAGCTGCTGGCCTCTTTTAGAAGAGGCCCTTTGAGTCAGGAGCCTGGTATGGACAGAAAGATGTCCATGGAGAGAGATACTTGGGAAGAAGGAGGGCTCTGGTTAGCTTGTCTCCTTATGGACCCAAGCATCAAGTTCTTACAGAAAGAGAGGGTTGGTGTCTGCTCATTTCCTGTCATGAAATTTGGAGTCTTCTCAACTCCCTCCTAGACCTCCATTTTGGGGCCCACAGCTGAAGGCTGAGGCTGCTGTGCTCAGATCTTTGACATCTATAAAAAAACACTTGAGGCTAGAGAAGCCAACATATAGGGCTTTCTGTGGGCTTGTGATGGGCTGGGAAGTGCTACCCCTTCCCAAGGGTCCTGGTCTTCAGCTTCCCAGCAGCCCCATTACAACCTCAGAACAGACAAATCATAACTGAGCTAGAATGTTGCAAATATACATATAATAAGGTTATATCTAGATGAAGAAATATGAGTAAGAGATCGAGCTCTCAGAACGCCAACAGCCAAGTGGAGGACCTAGGTAATTCTTACCCTTGACCAAAGGAAGACATTTATTTGCCTGACTGGGTCCTGAGGTTTGGAAGGCACTTAGCAGAGAAGCTTAACTCTGGTGAAGCACCGAGGGACTGCTGTGTCCCTGAGGCGGGTGACAGGTGTGGGAGCTGGCAGAGTGGGGCCACTCTGTGCTGGGCATATCACCCAGTGCCCTGAGAGTTCTGCTCCACATCATGCAGAGGGCTGAGAGCAAAGCCCCGCCCAAGCTCCCTTCACATCTGTTAATTAAGTGCAATAAATTTTTCTAGAAAATGGCAAAGACGATTTCCAGGTGGATATTGCTATCTTACGGTGTTGGTGGATGCCAGAACACCACTTGGCTTTATTTTTCTAAGTGCATGTGATGTGCTAGAGTGTGTGGGGCTGTGTCCTCCCCTGGGAACTGGCATTCCAGCATGCCCTCTCTCCTTTACTTTTGTTGGGAGAAGGTAGCAAGAAGAAAATCCCTTCTTCCCAGCTGGAGAGGGCCTAAGTGGAGAGTAGCCCATTGGCCTTATGTGCGTGTGTGTGTGTGTGCGCGCGCGTGTGCGTCACTGCTGGTGGGCCGGAGTGATGTGATGGGGAGGGAAGCTGGGACTGTATCCTTTTCAAAACAAAATTAAATATTTTGAGACGAGAATTGTGGGGCTGTTTTTTCTGTCTCCCTACCCTTCCGCCCTCCTTTCCATGTGTCCCTTATCTATGTGTTGGCCTAGGAGCTTGAGGTTCTCCTGACTTCTCATTACCAGTCAGGTTACTGTTGGCCAAATCACCTACCCCCAGTGTGCCTCAGTTTCTTCCTCTGTCAGATGGAAGTAATTCCTACCTGATGACCTCAGTGTATTGAGGAAGGACAGAGATCAGACCAAAAGCAGTTTAAACAAATAAAGGTGATAAATGGGAGTCAGGCCGTAGGTAGCGCAGTGGGTTAAGCACACGTGGCACAAAGTGCAAGGACCGGCATAAGGATCCCAGTTCAATCCCCTGGCTCCCCACCTGCAGGCGATGAAGCAGGTCTGCAGGTGTCTATCTTTCCCCCTCTCTTCCCCTCCTCTCCATTTCTCTCTGTCCTATTCAACAGTGATGACATCAATAGCAACAATAATAGATACAACAATAAAACAGCAGGGGCAACAAAGGGAATAAGTAAATATTTTTTTAAAAAAAGGTGATAGCTGGTGGAAAGGGAACAGCTTGTGAAAGGTTCTCATCGAGACACTTGATGGCAACTGAAAAAAGGAGAAAGACTGAAGAGCTGAGTCCTGGTGGTGGGATTTGGCTGGTTTTGTTTTAGCTTTTCTATTTTTTTGTCAAGCTTTCTACACCTATAAGACTTACACAGTCAAGAATACCACAGGGGAGCTGTCACACTGCTCATAGCACACCAGACTTACCTGCCTGAGGTAAGTCTGCCTCACCCTCATTGCCATAAACCAGAGAAGACCAGAGTAGTAGATAAAGCATTGGATCCTCAAGGGTGAGGTCCCAAGTTTGAACCCTGGCATCGCCAGTGATACTGTGGTTCTGTCCCCCACTTATAAATCTAGGGCTGGCTTGTAGCTGACCACTGGGATGCATGTGTTGCCGTGCTCCCGGACGCAGGCTTGAGCCTCTGTCAACACCTAGAAGGGGATGGCTTTAGAAGCTGTTGAACAGTGCTGTAGGTGTCTCTTGTTCACTCTCTGTCTCTCCATTTATCAAAAGACAAAACATAGGAACAGTGGCATTAAGTAGACACCAAACCCAAGTGCCAAAAAAAGAAAAAAATATTTGGGAGTTGGGTGGTAGCGCAGTGGGTCAAGCACAGGTGGTGCAAAGCACAAGGACCAGCGGAAGGATCCTGGTTCGAGCCCCCGGCTCCCCACCTGCAGGGGAGTCACTTCACAGGTGGTGAAGCAGGTCTGTAGGTGTCTTTCTTTCCCCTCTCTGTCTTCCCCTCCTCTCTCCATTTCTCTCTGTCCTATCCAACAACGACATCAATAATAACTACAACAATAAAACAACAAGGGCAACAAAAAGGGAATAAATAAATAAAAACCAGTAAGTACACATTTTAAAAAAAAGGGAGTCAGCGGTAGCACAGGAGGTTAAGCACACGTGGCGGTAAGCTCAAGGACCGGCATAAGGATCCAGGTTCAAGCCCCCGGCTCCCCACCTGCAGGGGAGTCACTTCACAAGTGGTGAAGCAGGTCTGCAGGTGTCTGTCTTTCTCTCCCCCTCTGTCTTCCCTTCCTCTCTCCATTTCTCTCTGTCCTATCCAACAACAACATCAATAATAACTACAACAATAAGACAACAAGGGCAACAAAAGGAAATGAAAAAAAAATCAAAATATATATATATATATATTTTTTAACACAATAATAAATCTGCAATTGGGGGAGCAGCTTAACTGGTAGAGCATCAGATGCCCATGCCTAAGGTTTTGGTTCAGTTCCCGGCACTGCAGGTACTAGACTAGACGCGTTCTGGTTTCTCTCTTTTTTTTTTTTTTTTGGTTTTTCTCTTTTCCTTTCTGCCTCAAGTGAAATTCTCTCCTGTATGTAGCAAAATAAACCTTTCTTTATATAATTTTTTAAATATTTATTTCCTCTTGTTGCCCTTGTTTTATTGTTGTAGTTACTGTTGTCATTGTTGGATAGGACAGAGAGAAATGGAGAGAGGAGGGGAAGACAGAGAGGGGGAGAGAAAGCTAGACACCTGCAGACCTGCTTCACCACCTGTGAAGCGAGCGAATGCCCTGCAGGTGGGGAGCCAGGGGCTTGAACCGGGATCCTTATGCCAGTCCTTGCGCTTTGCGCCACATGTGCTTAACCTGCTGCGCTACCACACAACTCCTAAAATAAACCTTTTAAACAAATCTTTAAAACACTTTTTAAATCATTTTTAAAAATTTCTACAATTGTGCAAAGCGCAAGGACCGGCGTAAGGATCCCTGTTTGAGCCCCCGGCTCCCCACCTTCAGGGGAGTCGCTTCACAGGCGGTGAAGCAGGTCTGCAGGTGTCTAGCTTTCTCTCCCCCTCTCTGTCTTCCCCTCCTCTCCATTTCTCTCTGTCCTATCCAACAACAATGGCATCAATAACAACAACAATAATAACTACAACAGTAAAAAACAAGGGCAACAAAAGGGAATAAATATATTTAAAAAATCTCTACAGTTGTGGGCCGGGTGATGGAACACCTGGTTTAAATGTACATAGTATATGTGCAAGGGCCTGGGTTAGAGTCCCCATTCCCTGCCTGCAGTGGAGATGTTTCACGAGTTGGCTGGCAGGTGTCTATCTTTCTTCCTCTCTATCATTCCCTCCCTTCTCAATTTCTCTCTGTCCTATGGAATTAAAAAAAAAAAAAAAGGAAAAAATGGCCATCAGGAAGGATGGAATCACTGCCAGCACTAATCCCTAGCTATAACTCTGGAGGCAATAAAAAAAATCACAATCAAAACTTCAGTCTACGCATACATGTGAAGCACTGGGGCTGTCATGACTGAGCCACTTGGTGTTGGCATCCCCAGGCCCCTCCCCAAGACTGGTCTTGCCCCTGAAAATCTTCTGTGAAGGCATGGAACTGGGAACCTTATTCTTGGCCATTCCTATTGCAAAACCCCTTCATCTCTTTTCCCTTTGCTGCTTTCTGCTTCCTTGGCAAGACTGGGATCTTCCTTTTGCAGCAAGACTTTTTTTTTAAAGATTTTATTTATTCATGAAGAAGAGAGAGAAAAGAACCAGACATCACTCTGTACATGGTACATGTGCTGCCAGGGATTGAACTCAGGACCTCATGCTTGAGAGTCCAATGCTAGATCCACTGGACCACCTCCTGGACCACCTCAGCAAGACCTCACCCTACCCCCCCCACCCCCGCCTACACACACACTGTTAGTGCCTAAGGCCCCTTATTGTGTCTAAGGAGAAAAGAACCTGCATTTAGAGTTTGGAGATGTGCTGAAAAGTTGGGTGGGGTGTTTGTTGTTTGTCTTTCTAAATGACCATTTAATAAATCAGCACTGAAGCTCAGAAACACAATATGATATGCTCTCATCACAGCAGCTATATTCAAACCCAGAGTGGGGGTTTAAGGTAACAGATTCCCAGGACAATGTTGGCAAACCCTGTTCTCCACCCTGGAAAATATCCCATGTTTAGTCTTTTCGCCAGCTACCCTTGAATCTTCTGTTTTTAGAGCATTCCAGCTTACCCCCATTCCAGCTCCCAGTATGGTGACCATCTACACAGACTGTCTTGAGCCTCTGTCTTTTTTCACCTTCCAAGAGGAATCATATCCCACTGTATGAAGAAGGACACCAAACCCTAGAGAAATGTCAGCAAATCTGTGTTCAGTGTCTTTTTTATGTCAGCTCTGTCTTCTTGCTATCTGTTACAAAAGACAGACATTAGGCAGACAAAAATAGAGAATGAGTGGTCAGGAAAATCGCCCAACTGGCTTAGCATAGGACTTGCATGCTTGAAAGTCCTGGCTTGATCCTGAGCTCTGTATGTGTCTGAGTAGCGTTCTGGCTTCTCTCTCCCTCTCTCATGTGAAATTCTCTCTGCCTCATGAAATAAATATGAAATATTTAAAAAAAATTTTGTATAGAGAATGACAAGGCAATGGGTAAATAGCATAATGGTTATGCAAACAGACTCTCATGCCTGAGGCTCCAAAGTCCTAAGTTCAAGCCCCTGCACCACCATAAGCCAGAGCTGAACAGTGCTCTGGTAATTAAAAATAAATAAATAAATATAAGAAGACAAGACAGAGAAGGACCATAGTGGAGGCCTTAAAGAGACCTCTCTGTGGAGGCAGTTAAGTTGGGAAAAGAAAGGTGAATGATTAGGTCTTTTTTATTATTATTATTTACTAATGAGAAAGATAGGAGGAGAGAAAGAACCAGACATCACTCTGGCACATGTGCTGCTGAGGATTGAACTCAGGACCTCATGCTTGAGAGTCCAATGCTTTATCCACTGCGCCCCCTCCTGGACCACGAATGAGATTAGGTTTTACCTCAAGGTCCACACACAAATTGAGCACTGAGCTGAGTCCCCTGGACCTCCTGCCATCCCTCTCCGTCCACCCCATGTTCTGTAGATATGGCCAGTCTGAAGAGCCAGAGGTCAGAGGCACAGAAAGCAGATCCCAAAAGGGTTGGTTCACTGACACCCCTGTCTCTGTTACTTAGATTGGGAAGAGACACCAAGAAACCGGGGGTGTGGGGGGGTGGAAGGCAGTTCACCCTGGTAGATAGTTTACCTAGAAGATAGATAATTTACCTAGTAGAGTTCACCTTACCATTGACAAGTCCCCAAGTTCTAGCTCTGGAACCACAGTGAAGTTCAGAAATGAAGGAGCAGTGCTGTGGTGTCTCTGTATTTCTAAGTTTAAAAAAAAAAAAGTGGTCCGGGAGGTGGCACACTGGATATGGCATTGGACTCTCAAGTGTGAGGTCCCGAGTTCAGTCCCCAGCAGCACATGTACCAAAGTGATGTCTGGTTCTTTCTCTCTCCTATCATTTCTCATGAATAAATAAATAAAATATTAAAAAACAAAAAGGCGGGGAGGGTGGGGGAGATAGCATAATGGTTATGCAAAGAGACTCTCATGACTGAGGCTCCAAAGTCCCAGGTTCAATCCCCTGTACCACCATAAGCCGGAGCTGAGCAATGCTCTGGTGTTTCTCTTCGTGTCTCTATCTGCATCTCTCGCTCAAAAAATAAATATAAAAAGGTGGGGGGTGGGTGGTGTTCAGGTCCTGGTGCATCAAGTTGAAGGAGGAGGCTGAGGGTGAGAGTGAAGAAAATTTAGTAATTTTACACATGTACCAACAACTGTATTTACTGTAAACCATTAATCCGCCTAATAAAAAGTTTTAAAACAGGGAGCCAGTCAATGGCACACTAGATTAAGTGCACACATTACAGTATGCAAAGACATAGGTCCAAGGCCTTGGACCCCATCTGCAGGGAAAGATTCACAAGGGCAAAGCAGTGCTGCCAGTGTCTCTGTCTCTGTCTCTGTCTCTGTCTCTAACTCTTCCTTCCCTCTCATTTTCTCTCGCTGTCTCTATCCAGTAGTAAATAAAAATAAATAAAATATTTAAAAGTAAATAAGAATTGAGCCCCCGGGTCCCCACCTGCAGGGGAGTCGCTTCAGAGGTGGTGAAGCAGGTCTGCAGGTGTCTCTCTTTCTCTCCCCCTCTCTGTCTTCCCCTCCTCTCTCCATTTCTCTCTGTCCTGTCCAACAATGATGACATCAATAACAATAACTACAATAATAAAAACAAGGGCAACAAAAAGGAAATAAATATTTAAAAAGTAATAAAATAAGTAAATAAGAATTTAAGGGAGTGTGGGAGAGATAGCATAATGGTTATGCAAGAAGATTTGTATGCCTGAGACTGAAATCTCAGGTTCAGTCCCCCCCATAAACCAGAACTGTTCAGTGCTTTGGTAAAAATAAATACATGAATAAATAATAATATTACTTGGAAGGTTGCTCAGTGATATACAATAGACCCTGAATTCACTCCCCAGAACTGCATTTTTTAAAAGATTTTATTTATTTATGAGCAAGATAGGAGGAGAGAGAAAGAACCAGACATCACTCTGGCACATGTGCTGCCAGGGATCGAACTCAGGACCTCATGCTTGAGAGTCCAAAGTTTTATCACTGCGCCACCTCCCGGACCACCCAGAACTGCATTTTAACACTTCAGGGGCCTGGAGGTGGTGTTCCTGGGAAAGCACACATCACTATGTACAAGGACCTGAATTCAAGCCCCAGGCCCCACCTGTAGGGGAGAAACTTCATAAGCAATGAAGCAGTGCTGCAGATGTCACCTTCCCCCTCTTTCTCCCTTCAACTCCAGTTTTCTATATCTGTCCAAAAAAAGGTCAGGTAGCATAATGGTTATGCAAAGAGACACTTTTTTTTCTTTTTTAAAATTTTTATTTATTTATTCCCTTTTGTTGCCCTTGTTGTTTTATTGTTGTAGTTATTATTGTTGTCATCGTTGTTGGATAGGACAGAGCGAAATGGAGAGAGATGGGGGAAGACAGAGAGGGGGAGAGAAAGACACCTGCAGACCTGCTTCACCGCTTGTGAAGTGACTCCCCTGCAGGTGGGGAGCAAGGGCTCGAGCAAAGAGACTCTTATGCCTGCGTGTCCGAATTCCCAGGTTCAGTCCCCTGCACTACCAAAAACCAGAGCTGATTAGTGCTGTGGTTAAACAACAACAACAACAACAAAAAAAACACCAGGAGCATTTTTTTTGGGGGGGGGGTTGGTTTTAAATACTTCTAATGAAAGAGAGGGACAGACCAGAGCACTACTTAGCTCTGGCTTATGGCAATGCATGGAATTGAACTTGGAGCCTCAGAACTTGAGGCAAGAAAGTCTTTTGCATAACTATTAACTATTGTGCTGTCTTCCCCAGCCCACAGGCACTTTTATGCAGGCACTGAGCACCAGTGATAACTCTAGCAGAAAAAGCAGAAGGAAAAGAAGAGGTAGAAGAGAAAGAGAGGGAGGGATGAAGGGAGGAAGGCCAGAAAACACCAAGAATCACCCCCCCCAAAAAAAACTGTTGAAGAAACAGAAATAAAGGTATCACACTCCCAGATCTCAAACTATACTATTAAGACATCATAGTCAGCCTGGTAGTGGAACAAAAATAGGTACCCCCAAAGCTCCATAGCCAGTCCCCTCCCCTGATAGCTTCCTGTTCTTTATCCCTCTGGGAGTATGGACCCAGGATCATTATGGGGTGAGAAGGTGGAAGGTCTGGTTTCTGTAACTGCTTCTCCGCTGAATATGGGCGTTGGCAGGTCGAGCCATACACCCCATCTGTCTCTCTCTTTCCCTAGTGGGGCAGGGACCTGGGGAGGCAGGGCTCCAAGACACATGGTGGGGTCCTCTGCCCATGGAAGTCAGGTTGGCATCATGTTAGCATCTGGAATCTGGTGACTGAAAAAAGAGTTAGCATAAGAGCAGGGAAAGTCCAGGAAACAGCTTAAATGCTCATCAACAGATGACTGGTTAAAGAAATGGAATATGGGGGGCTGGGCAGTAGCGCAGCGGGTTGAGAGCACATGGCTCAAAGCGCAAGGGTCAGCATAAGAATCCGGCTTGGCTCCCCACCTGCAGGGGTGTCGCTTCTCAGGCGGTGAAGCAGGTCGGCAGGTGTCTATCTTTCTCTCCCCCTCTCTGTCTTCCCCTCCTCTCTCCATTTCTCTCTGTCCTATCCAACAACAACGACATCAATAACCACAAGGGCAGCAAAAGGGAAAATAAATATTTAAAATAAATAAGTAAATAAAATAAAAAGAATCCGGCTTGGAACTCCTAGCTCCCCACCCACAGGGGGTCGCTTTGCAAGCGGTGAAGCAGGTCTGCAGGTGTCTTTCTCTCCTTCTGTCTGTCTTCCCCTCCTCTCTCGATTTCTCTCTGTCCTATCCAACAACAACAGCTATGACAACAATAAAAACTACAACAAGGGGGGGGTCGGGCGGTGGCGCAGTGGGTTAAGCGCACGTGGCGCAAAGCGCAGGGACCGGCGTAAGGATCCCAGTTCGAGACCCCGGCTCCCCACCTGCAGGGGAGTCGCTTCACGGATCCCGGTTCGAGCCCCTGGCTCCCCACCTGCAGGGGAGTCGCTTCACGGGCGGTGAAGCAGGTCTGCAGGTGTCTATCTTTCTCTCCCCCTCTCTCTGTCTTCCCCTCCTCTCTCCATTTCTCTCTGTCCTATCCAACAACAAAGCAACGTCAACGATGGCAATAATAACCGCAAGGAGGCTGCAACAACTAGGGCAACAAAAAGGGGGAAAAATGGCCTCCAGGAGTGGTGGATTCATGGTGCAGGCACCGAGCCCAGCAATAACCCTGGAGGGGAAAAAAAAAAAAAAAGAACTACAACAAGGGCAACAAAATGGGAAGAATGGCCTCCAGGAGCAGTGTATTCGTAGTGCAGGCACCGAGCCCCCGTGTTAACCCTGGAGGCAAAAAAAAAAAAAAAAAAAAAAGAAAAAAGAAAAGAAAAGAAAAGAAAGAAAGAAAAGAGTGGTCTAGGAGGTGGCGCAGTGGATAAAGCACTGGACTCACAAGCACGAGTCCTGAGTTTGATCCCCGGCAGCACATGTACCAGAGTGATGTCTGGTTCTTTCCCTCCTATCATTTCTCATGAATCAATCAATAAAAATTTTTTAAAAAAGAAAGAAAAGAAATATAATATGGGTCTGGGAGATGGTGTAGTGGGTAAAGCATTGGACTCGCCAACATGAGGTTCCAAGTTCCATTCCCAGGGCCACATGTACCAGAGTAATGCTCTGGTTCTCTCTCATTAATAAAATATTTGAAAGAGGGAGTTGGGCAGTAGCACAGCGGGTTAAGCGCAGGTGGCACAAAGCGCAAGGACCCACAGAAGGATCCCAGTTCAAGCCCCTGGCTCCCCACCTGCAGGGGAGTCACTTCACAGGCGGTGAAGCAGGTCTGCAGGTGTCTTTCTCTCCCCCTCCCCTCCTCTCTCCATTTCTCTCTGTCCTGTCTAACAACAATAATTACAACAATGAAAAGCAACCAGGGCAACAAAAGGGGAAAATAAATAAATATAAAAAAGAAAGAAAGAAGAGGTAGAAAGGGCTGGAAACCTGATACTTTCTTTAAAATTGGTGCTCTGTGGACAGCACTGAGAGTCAGTGGGAAGCGAGAATGCGCAGGCCAACGGCAATCTCTAGGTCTGCTTCCTAAGAGCCCAACTCTTTGCAGCAGTGAAGCAGGTCTGCAGGTGTCTGTCTTTCTCTCCCCCTCTCTGTCTTCCCCTCCTCTCTCCATTTCTCTCTGTCCTTTCCAACAATGATGACATCAATAACAACAACAATAATAACTACAACAATAAAACAACAAGGGCAACAGAAGGGAATAAATAAATATTTTGAAAAATTAGAAAAAGAAAAAGAAAGAAAGAAAGGAAAGAAAGAAAGGGAATATACCATGGGATACTACTCTACAGTCAAAAAGATGATATTGTGTCCTTTGGGACAAAATGGACAGAACTAGAGGTATTGCTGAAGGACAACTGCCAGATGCCTTCACTTGTATGTGGAATCTAGAGAAATGATTCACATCAACTTGAAACAAAAAAAGAAGAAGCAAGACTTGTGAGAACTATAGTGGATAGTTTTGGGAGGTGGGAGGCAGGGGATACATAAATCTGGGGGTAGGTGTGGTGTGGAGCCATACACTGTAATCTTAAAATCTTGTAACCTACTATTAGTCACAAATTAAAAAAAAACAAAATTAAGCCCAGGAAGAAGGAGTCCCCATGTGAAGTGCCCAGTGGGCACACTAAGGGAGGTCTCATCTGATTTTCCCACTGTCATAGACACCAAGCATTAGCTCTGAGATCCAAAGTCAGACCTGGTGGTTCCTAAGCCCCAGCTCTTTCTGCTAACTCAGTCATCTTCTGACCCAAGTGCTGGCCCTGTCTGGGCCAGTCTACACTGGAAGGACACCTTCACTTTCCACATCCCTTAGGCCAGATGAGGTCAGCCAGCTAAAGCAGCCAGAAACCAGGCCTGAGCTGACGTCTGTCTCCCAGGCCACCAGCCAGCCTAGCCAGCCACATGGAGAACAGGCACGGCCACTCACCCCGAGGAGAAAAAGACTGGCCTCAGTGCGACAGACCAGGACAGGGCCTTCACCATGACCCCATTTGACAAATATGGAAACAGACCATTTGTCTTTTCATCCTCCTACCAACTTTGTCCTTGGTCCCCAACCACCCAACTGTGACTTTTTTTCCCTCCAAGAACAGTGCTCAACTCTGGCTTTTGACGGTGCTGGGGATTGAATCTGGGGCCTTAAAGCCTCAGGCATGAAAGTCTTGTTCAGAACCATTATGCTATGTCCTCACCTCCTATTTTATTATTTGTTTATTTATTTTACTGGATAGTGGCAAAGAGGAATCAAGAGGGAAGGGGAAGGAGCCAGGTGGTGGCACAGCTGGTTGAGCACACAAGTTACAATGTGCTAGGACTCAGGTTCAAGTCCCTTGTCCCCACCTGCAGGGGGAAAGCTTCATAAGTAGTGAAGTAGAGCTGCAGGTGTCTCTCTATCTCTCTTTTTTAAATCTTCATTTTTTTATTGGATGGACACAGCCAGAAATTGAGAGGGAAGAGGGGATAGAGAGGAAGAGAAACAGACACCTGCAGCACTACTTCACCACTCACAAAGGTTTCTCCCTGCAGGTAGGGACCCCAGATTCGAACTTGGGTCCTTGCGCACTGTAGCATGTACACTCAACTAGGTGCGCCACCACCCAGCCCCCTCTCTATCCCTCCCTATTTCCCCCTTTCTTGATTTCTCTTTGTATCTATCCAATAATAAATAAATAAATAAGAGGGAATGGGGAGATGGAGAGAGAGGAAGAGGAAGAGAGAGAAACCTGCAGCACTATTTTCCCACTTCCCCCTGCAGATGGGCACCAGGGCCTTGAACCTGGATCCTTGTGCACTCAATCAGGTGAGCCACCACCCTGCTCCTCCCCTTTATAAATATACATTTTACTTATTTATTTTGTATAGAGGCAGAAAATTTGAGAGGGAGATAGGAAAATCAATTCCTTAAAAAAAAAAAAGGCGGTAGCACAGCGGGTTAAGCACACATGGCGCAAAGCGCAAGGACCACCATAAGGATTCCGGTTCGAGCCCCTGGCTCCCCACCTGCAGGGGGGGGTCACTTCACAGGTGGTTAAGCGGGTCTCCAGGTGTTTGGCTTTCTCTCCCCCTCTCTGTCTTCCCCTCCTCTCTCCATTTCTCTCTGTATTATTCAACAATGATGACATCAATAACAATAATAGCTACAACTATGAAAAAAACAACAAGGTCAGCAAAAAGGGAAAACAAATAAATATTAAAAATATACTTAAAAAAATAATCTATACAATCTTGCAGCTTGTCACCAGGAGCCACAATTTGGGCCCAGCCTGAACGGTTCTAGAACCCTGCCTCAGCCATGCTGTTTCCCTTCCCTCTTGTCACCAGGAACAGTGTCCCTGTCCCCACTAAGACCTCCCTTCCTGTGCATACTCACTTGTGATTCTCTCTCCCTGCCTTTCACCACAACCATCTCATCATCCCACAAAAATGCTGTACCACCTTCCATCCCAGAGAGGAAAATACCAAAGGTCCTGGGCCTACATGGCCCACTGGCTACCATCAAGTCTCTGCTTTTTTTTTTTTTTTTTTTGCCTCCAGGGTTATCACTGGGGCTTAGTGCCTGCACTACAAATTTAAATCTACTGCTCCTGAAGGCCATTTATTTATTTATTTATCTATCTATTTTTGGATATGACAAAGAGGAATTAAGAGGGAGAATGATAGACACCTGCAGACCCGCTTCACTGCTTGTGAAGTGACCTCCCCTGCCAGTGGGGAGGCCTGGGCTTGAACTGGGATCCGTGTGCAGGTCCTTGTGCTTTGTACTATGTACACTTAACCTGGTGCACCGCCACCCAGCCTCCTGCCTCTGCTCTCTCTTTGTAGGGAAACTCTGCCCAAATGGGGCCCACATTCCTGCCTCCCCCCCCTTTCCTCAAGCCAGACTCCAGCCTCCATGGAAATCCCCTTTGCAGGGTCAGCACCAATCACCCGTGTCACCAGAGCAACTGGGGCCGATACTCAGGCCCACCTTTCTCCACTGCTGAACAGCGTTTGAACCAGCCACTTATTTGACCTTCTGGAAATATTCTTTTTCTTCTTCTCCTCCTTCTCCTTCTTCTTTTTAAACCAGAACACTATTTAACTCTGGTTTATGGTGTTATGGGGGATTGAACCTGGGACTTTGGAGCCTCAGGCATGAGAGTCTCCTTGCATAACCATTATGCTATCTACCCCCACCCTGGAAATGCTCTTCTCTCCTCCCTCCCAGACTACTCATCCTCATCCCCCTTTGCCAGTTCTCTGAGGCCCTGTCCTTTTGCCCTGCTGTGAACAACTCCCCCCCCCCCCCAATCAAGGTCTGGAGTACTGTCAACAGCTGGCATTGTAGACATGATTTCTCATACCTCTGAGCTCCAAACCATTTTTTTAAAGTATTTCTTTCTTTTTTAACTTTATTTATTTTTAATAGAGACAGAAATTGTGAGGGGGGGGTAAATAGTGCTGGAGAGAGACAGAGAGACACCTGCAGACCTGCTTCACCATTTGTGAAGCTTTTCCCCTGCAGGTGGGTACCACGAGCTTGAACCCAGATCCTTGCGCACTATAATGTGTGTGCTTAACTAGGTGCGCCACTGCCTGCACCCCCCCCTTTTTTTTTTCTTCCAGGGTTACTGCTGGGGCTCGGTGCCTACACTACAAATCCACTGCTGCTGGAGGCTATTTTTTCCCTTTTGTTACCCTTGTTGTTTATTGTTGTTATTGCTGTCGTTGTTGTTGGATACGACAGAGAGAAATAGAGAGAGGAGGGGAAGACAGAGGGGGGAGAGAAAGATAGACACCTGCAGACCTGCTTCACTGCTTGTGAAGCGACTCCCCGGCAAGTAGGAAGCCGCGGCTCGAACCGGGATCCTTCCGTCAGTCCTTGAGCTTTGCACCATGTACACTTAATCCACTGCACTACCTCCCAACCCCCATTTTATTTTATTTTATTATTTATTTACTTTGCCTCCAGGGTTATCTCTGGCACTTGGTGCCTGCACTATGAATCCACTGCTCCTAGAGGCTATTTTTCCCCTTTTAATGCCCTTGTTGTTTACCGTTGTTGTCATTATTAGTATTGTTGCTATTGCTGTCATTGCTGTTCCATAAGACAGAGAGAAATCTAGAGAGGAGGGGAAGACAGTGAGAGGGAGGGAAAGATAGACACCTGCAGACCTACCTCTCCATTTGTGAAGCAGCCCCCCTGCAGGTCGGGGGCTGGAACGGGATTCTTACATTGGTCTTCGGGCTTCAAGCCATGTGCACTTAACCTGTTGCACTACTGCCTGGCCCCTTTTATTTTATTTTATTTTATTTACTAGAGCACTGATCAACTCTGGCTTATAGTTCAGCTTCTACTTCCTCCAGTCATCTGTGTGCCTTAGGACTTCAAAGCCAAAGGTATAAAAGTCCTTTGTAGAACCATTCTGCTATCTCCCCTGCCCATTATTTCACCTTATTTATTATCAGTGTTGGGACCCAAACCCAGGACCTTATACATGGAAAGTATGTTTTATATTACTGAGCCACACCCCCAGCCTCCCAATAGCCTTTAGACCATCTACCATGTCCCATGACTCCCATCACACTCAAGATACAAACCAGATCCTCACCGTGGCCTGAAGAGCCCTATGAGATCTGCCTGGATAACCAGATCCACTCCCCTGCCAGCGTTTCTTCAGTAAGTGCCAGGTCTGACCCCACTAGGTCACACCTCAGACTTGCCATCTCAGTGACTGCACTTGCTGTCCTGTCTGTCCAGAGATCCTCCCCTACCCTCCCTGTCCCCCCCCCACACACACATATGGTCAGACCCATAGCAACTGGCATATAGTAGCTGTTGGCTAAATGTCTATTAAATCTGGAGCGGATGACGTTATCAGGACCAGGTGCAGCAGGAGCAGCAAATGACCACAGGGTGGTGCTGCAGACAAGTCCCTGGGCAGTGACCTTGAGCCCAGTTCCCAGATTGTCCCTCTTAGCAACACTTGGCCTGTGTGCCAGGCTGTGTAGTGGGGCACCTGCTGACTTGTGGATGTGTTCTGGAGGTCCCAACAGAGGTTGGGGGGGGATGTTTGCCTTCTTTCCCTTGTACTTCTTTGTTTGTCTGTTTTAATATTTACTTATTTTCCCTTTTGTTGCCCTTGTTTTTTGTACTTATTGTTGTAGTTATTGATGTCATCGTTGTTAGATAGGACAGAGAGAAATGGAGAGAGGAGGGGGAGACAGAGAGGGGGAGAGAAAGACAGACACCTGCAGACCTGCTTCATCGCCTGTGAAGCGACTCCCCTGCAGGTGGGGGGCCAGGGGCTTGAACCGGGATCCTTTCGCCAGTCCTTACGCTTTGCGCCACGTGCGCTTAACCTGCTGCGCTACCGCCCAACTCCCTTCCCTTGTACTTCTAAGCTCTTGCTGGGGGGGCATAGAAACTGGAGCTCAGCCTGCTGTTTGGGATGAAGAATTCCCAGTGGAGGTCCAGACTGAGTCTGTCCACTGGACTTGGGTTCAGCTTCTACTTCCTCCAGTCATCTGTGTGCCTTTGATGAGGCTGGTCCTGGCTCTGACCCTCAGCCTCCTCACTTGTCAAAAGGGATTAAAACTGTGAGCAAGGGGAGTTGTGTAGTGGCACACACTGTTAAGAACACACACTGGGGGGGGGGAAGGGGGGGGACCGGGTGGTAGCACAGCGAGTTTAGCGCACATGGCAGGAAGCGCAAAGACCTGTGTAAGGATCCTGGTTCAAATCCCCCGGCTCCCCACCTGCAGGGGGCGTCGCTTCATCCCCCCTCTGTCTTCCCCTCCTCCATCAATTTCTCTGTCCTATCCAACAACAACGACAACAATAACAATAATAATAGTAACAAGGATGAACAACCAGGGCAACAAAAGGGATAAAATGGCCTCCAGGAGCAGTGGATTCGTAGTGCAGGCACTGAGCCCAGCAATAACCCTGGAGACAAAAAAAAAAAAAAAAGAGCACACACTACCATGCACAAGGACCCATATTCAAGCCCCCCCTCCAGCCCCCACCTGCAGGGAAAAAGCTTAACAGTGGGTGAAACTGTGCTGAAGGTATCCCACTTCCTCTTGTCTCCCTTGTCCCTCTTGATTTCTCTGTCTCTGTCCAATAAATAAATATACATTTTTAAAATTATGAGCAGGGGACCAGGACATTTACCATGTTCAAGGACATAAGTTTGAGCCTTCCTTTCTCACCCCCCAACTACAGGGGAGCACTAGACACAGCGGAGGGGAACACCATGAATGATCTTCCAGTGTCTCCCCGCCCCCCCTTCCCAAAACTAAAAGGGTGGAGGGAGTCCACAGGAGCAGTGGAATCCTGTAAGTACAAGGCCTGGGTGGGAACAAAAATGTGAGCAAGGAGGAGAAGCCTGTTCTGGGGAAGAACAGAGAGACAGAGAGAGAGAACAGCTGTAAGGGAGCAAGACCCCCAGCAGTGGATGCTGTGTCCACTTGGCTAGCATGCATGCAGCTTTTGGGGAAAAGGAATATGGGAGGGGCTCTGAGCTGATTGTGGCTTCTCTTCCAAGTCCCCATCCTGCCAGATAGGCATCTCATCTCCTTCTTCAGTGTTGCTTCCCAGGCCACTCTTCCTGGGTATCTTCCAGGATGTTCCATCAGAACTGGCCTTTCATGGACTGGGGAGATAACATAATGGTTATGCAAAAATATTTTCATGCCTGAGGCTTTGAAGTCCCAGGTTCAACTCCCAGAACTACCGTAAGTCCGAGCTGAGCATGCTCTGGTAAAAATTGAATATAAAAAAATTACTAGGGTGGAGTTGGGTGGTAGCGCAGCGGGTTAAGTGCAGGTGGCGCAAAGCACAAGGACTGGTGTAAGGATCCCGGTTCGAGTCCCCAGCTCCCCACCTACAGGGGAGTCACTTCATAGGTGGTGAAACAGATCTGCAGGTGTCTGTCTTTCTCTCCTCCTCTCTCCATTTCTCTCTGTCCTACCCAACAAGGACTACAACAATAACTTTTTTTTAATTTTAAAAGATTAAAAAAAAATACTGGGGATCAAGCAGTAGTCAACTCAGTTCAGTACTCATGTTACAGTGTGCAAAGACCTGGGTTCAAGTCCCTGACCCTCATCTGCAGGAGAGAAGCTTCACGAGTTTTTTCTCTCTAACTTCCCCCTTCCCTCTCTATTTCCCTCTGTCTCTGCCTACTAGATAATAATTAAGTATTTTTTTAAATAATTATTGGAGCTTTAATTTAATTTAAAATAAATAATTAAAATAATTTATTGGAGCTGGGTGGTGGCACACCTGGTTGAGTGCACATATTACAGCACACAAGAACCCTAGTCCAAGCCCCTGGTCGCCCACCTGCAGGGGGCAAACTTCACAAGCAGTAAAACAGTTCTACAGGTCTCTCTTAATATATATTATTTATTTATTTGCCTCCAGGATTGTTGCTTGTGCTGAATGCCTGCACTATGAACCCACTGCTCCTGGAGGTCATTTTTTCCCCCTTTTGTTGCCCTTGTTATTGTAGCCTTGTTGTGGTTATTATTATTATTGTTGATGTCGTTCATTGTTGGGTAGGACAGAGAGAAATGGAGAGAGGAGGGGAAGACAGAGAGAGGGAGAGAAAGACAGACACCTGCAGACCTGCTTCACCGCCTGTAAGGCGACTCCCCTGCAGGTGGGGAGCTGGGGGCTCAAACCGGGATCCTTATGCCGGTCCTTGCGCTTTGCGCAATGTGCACTTAACCCGCTGCGCTACTGCCCCACCCCCTATATTATTTACTTTAACAAAAGAGAAATATAGAGAGAAAGAGAGAGAGAGATCAGCGCACTGCTCAGCTCTGGTGTATGGTGGTGCTGGGAATTGAACCTGGACCTCAGAGCCTCAGGGATGAAAGTCTTTTGCAGAACCATTATACCTTATCCCTAGTCCTCTTTCTCTCTATCTTCTCTCCTCCTCTCAATTTCTCTGTCTCTACCCAATAAATAAATAATATATATTTGTGAATATTTATTCCCTCTCAGGTCATTAAAAACTATTTTTAAGAATAAGAATTTTTTGCCTCCAGGGCTATTTCTGGGGCTGGTGCCTACACTACAAATCCACTGCTCCTGAGGCCACGTTTCCCTTTTGTTGCCCTTGTTTCCTTTTTTTTTTTTAATATCTAATTTATTCCCTTTTGTTGCCCTTGTTGCTTTATTGTTGTAGTTATTATTATTGTTGTTATTGATGTCATTGTTGGATAGGACAGAGAGAAATGGAGAGAGGAAGGGAAGACAGAGAGGAGAGAAAGACAGACACCTGCAGACCTGCTTCACTGCCTGTGAAGCGACTCCCTGCAGGTGTAGAGCCGGGGGCTCTAAGTGGGATCCTCATGCCAGTCCTTGCACTTTGCACCATGTGCACTTAACCTTCTGCGTACCACCTGACTCCCTCCTTGTTTATTTTTTTAAAAAAATTTATTTATTTATGAAAAAGATAGAAGGAGAGAGAAAGAACCAGACATCACTCTGGCACATGTGCTGCCGGGATTGAACTCGGGACCTCATGCTTGAGAGTCCAAAGTTTCACCACTGCGCCACCTCCTGGAACACCCTTGTTTATATATATATATATATATTAAATTAAAAAAATTTTTTTAAATTTCCCCTTTTGTTGACCTTGTTTTTCACTGTTGTTGTAGTTATTATTGTTCTTGTTATTGATGTTGTCATTGTTAGATAGGACAGTGAGAAATAGAGAGAGGAGGGGAAGACAGAGAGGGGGAGAGAAAGACAGACACCTGCAGAGCTGCTTCACTGCCTGTGAAGTGACTCCCCTGCAGGTGGGGAGCCAGGGGCTTGAACCAGGATCCTTCTGCTGGTCCTTGTGCTTTGCGCCACGTGCGCTTAACCCGCTGCACTACTGCCCGACTCCCATAAATAAAATATTTTATAAAAAATAAATAGACTGGGGGGTCGGGTGGTGGCGCAGTGGGTTAAGCACATGTGGCGCAAAGCGCAGGGACCGGCGTAAAGATCCCGGTTCGAGCCCCCGGCTCCCCACCTGCAGGGGAGTCGCCTCACAGGCGGTGAAGCAGGTCTGCAGGTGTCTATCTTTCTCTCCCCTTCTCTGTCTTCCCCTCCTGTCTCCATTTCTCTCTGTCCTATCCAACAACGAATTGCATCAACAAGGGCAATAATAATAACCACAACGAAGCTACAACAAGGGCAACAAAAGGGGGGGAAATGGCCTCCAGGAGCGGTGGATTCATGGTGCAGGCACCGAGCCCAGCAATAACCCTGGAGGAGGAAAAATAAATAAATAAATAAATAAATAAATAAATAGACTGGAGGCCGGGTGCTGGTGCACCTGGTTGAGCGCATGTATTACAGTGCTCAAGGACATGGGTTCGAGCCCCCGGTTCCCACCTGCAGGGGGATAGCTTTGCGAGTGGTGAAGCAGTGCTGCAGGCGTCTGTCTCTCTCCCTCTCTACCGCCCCCTTCCCTTTTGATTTCTGGCTGTCCTTATCCAATAAATAAAGATTTAAAAAATTTTATTTAAATAAATAAATAAAAATAAATAGACTGTGGAGTCAGGCGGTAGGCATGTGGTGCAAAGCACAAGGACCGGCATAAGGATCCAGGTTCAAGCCCCGGCTCCCCACCTGCAATGGAGTTGCTTCATAGGTGGTGAAGCAGGTCTGCAGGTGTCTGTCTTTCTCTCCCCCTCTGTCTCCCCTCCTCTCTCCATTTCTCTCTGTCCTATCCAACAACGACGGCATCAATAATAACTACAACAATAAAACAACAAGGTCAACAAAAGGAAATAAATTTTTAAAAATTAAAATAAATAAATAGACTGATAAAGTAACTCTGATGTTGAGGTTCAGGTTAGTGACAGGCCCTTACTCAAAAGTCATTTAAGAGTGATAATAGGGAGTTGGGTGTTAGCGCAGCGGGTTAAGCACACATGGCACAAAGAGGAAGGATCCTGGTTTGAGCCTCTGGCTCCCCACCTGCAGGGGAGTCGCTTCACAGGCGGTGAAGCAGGTCTGCAGGTGTCTATCTTTCTCTCCCCCTCTCTGCCTTCCCCTCCTCTCTTCGTTTCTCTCTCTCCTATCCAACAATGACGACATCCATAACAATAATGATAATAACTACAACAATAAAACAAGGACAACAAAAGGGAATAAATAAATAATTTTTTTTTAAAGAGTGATAATAGTGTGGTCCAGGAGGTGGCACAGTGGATAAAGCATTGTATTCTCCAGCATGAGGTCTTGAGTTCAGTCCCTGGCAGCATATGTACCAGAGTGATGTCTGGTTCTTTCTCTCTCTCTCCTATTTTTCTCATGAATAAATAAATACACTCTTAAAAATATATATGAAGGCTGAGAGGTCTAGTTTCTGTGACTGGAGACATTGGGCAAGGTCTAGGTCTCTATGTCCCCTCAGAAGCTTTGAGGGTGTGGGTCAGGCAATAATATATGTATGGAGAAAAGCTTCAGGAGCATGAGGGCTCAACAGGGACTTAGGTGGCAGGGTGGACCCAGTGCAGTGGAGCCAGAAGCTGACCAAAGCGAGAGTGGTTAAAAATAAAACCTGCCTGAGCATTGTCAGCTCAGTCAGCTCCAGCTTTTGGGGCCTGGTGACCCTGCCTGGGCACAAGATGTCCCTGGCAGGGGCCAGAATAGCAAAGGGGACACAGCAGTTAGGGGTCCTGCTCTGCCCTTTCTGCGCCTGGAAGCTGTTTGTGTTTGTGGGAGTAGAGGGCTTGCCAGGGCTCCTCCTGTCCTGATACTTGTGAACATCCCACTTTGCAGCTGAGAAAAGGGGGGCCCAGGGAGGTTTCTGCTTGCCTGAGCCCCGGCCTGGCACAGTGTGGCAGCTCCAGAGTAGGGCTAGATCTCAGGAAGTGGGTCTAGAAGCCGGGGAGACAGGAAGCAAGGGAACCTTGGGGAGAAGATTGGCCTGGATGCAGGGCAGGGGAGGCACAAAGCAGCAGGTGCCTGGCACCAAGCAGGCAAAGCTTCTACTCACAGCCTCTGCTCCCCACTCTGACCCAGGGGCAGACTGGTGGTGAGTAATGCTGCTCCCCTCCTTTATTTATCTATTTATTTGTCAAATATGTCCTGTCTCTGCTGGGACTTCACTCCTCTAGGCCAACTTTTTCAGACAGAAAGATAAAAACAGAGGGAGAGAGGAAAAGACACTACAGCACCGAAGCTTCTGGGTGCTGGAGCCAGGTTCAAGCCTGGGTCACATGCTTGGCAAAAAAAGCACTCTTTCAAGTGAGGTACTTTGCTGGTCCCTCATTTTATTTTAATTTTCCTTTTTTTGGGGGGCAGGGTTTCATGTATGTGAAACATGCATTCTATCACTGAATTCTCATTTATAGATAAGGAAACTAAGACCCAAAGGGAAGAACTCCAGGTCTGGTAGTCAGCAGTGTGCCTCATTGGGTGGCATCTGGCTTTGACCTGCTGATAATAGAGCCAGATTGGGCAGGCGTTGATAGCATAATGGCTGTGCTCATGCCTGAGCCTCTAAAGTCCCAGGTTCAATCCCTTGCACCACCATAAACTAGAGCTGAGCAGTGCTTTGGTTAAAAAAAAAAAAAAAAAAAAAAAAAACTAGGGGAGTCAGGCAGTAGCGCAGCGGGTTAAGCGCACGTGGTGCAAAGCTCAAGGACTGGTGTAAGGATCCCGGTTCAAGTCCCCGGCTCCCCACCTGCAGGGGGGTGGCTTCGTAAGCGGTAGAGCAGGTCTGCAGGTGTCTATCTTTCTCTCCCTCCTCTCTGTCTTCCCCTCCCCTCTCCATTTCTCTCTGTCCTATTCAACAACAACATCAATAACAACAATAATAATGACTACAAGGGCAATAAAAGGAAATAAATAAATAAATAAATCTAGATCTGTGGGTCTAGAAAGTAGCATAGTGAATTGAGCACTGAATTTGGAAGGATGAGATCTCCAGTGTGATCCCTGGAATCCCATGTGCCACAGTGATGCTCTTTCTTTCTCTCTTTTTATTTTATTTATTTATTTGTTTATTTATTATTTTACCAGAGCACTGCTCAGCTCTGGCTTATGATGGTGCAGGAGACTAAACCTGGGACTTTGAGCCTCAGGCATAAGTGTCTCTTTGCATAACCATTATGCTGTCTACCCCTACCCCCCCCCCCCAATAAGAGAGAGAGAGAGAGCACATGTGCATATGCCAAGCCTGGCTATGGTGGAAGGGGCAGGTGGCAGGTGGGGTAGAGAGGATCGCAGAAGGAGAGAGGGGAGGGCTATTTCTGAATTTAAGCCCTCTCACCATTCTCCTCACTCCTCTCCAGGGGCAGATGCCTTACTCCCCCTACTCAGGACAAAGCCCAGCCTCCAGGCCTGGCCCAGCCCTCCCTACTCACCCTAATAGGTGGCACACCAAGCTCAGCTGCAGACTGCCACACATCCCTGCAGCACTGCTATTTCAGGCTTCTGAGCAGTGGAACAAGCTGTTCCCACCTGGAATGCCTCTCCTGCATCATCTTCCTAGGAACTCCTCTACCTTCCTACCCCACCCCCACCCCCAGTGAGTGATAGGCTGTCAGGTCCTGGCTCACCTCTCCCTTGAGCTGTGGCTGTCACTCTTCCTTGCTCTCTTTGCCCCTCGTCTAGCTAGTTGCTAGATGAAGTCACTAAGTCCTGAACCTGTCCCTCTCTTGCTGGGGACTATATCCAAGTCACTTGTCCTCCTGAGCCTCCTAAGGTAGGGACAAGGCTCACTGGCATAAAAAGGGCCTCCCCACTGAGTGTGGGGTGTTGTGCAGACCATAATTCAGACTTACTCTTCTCTTACCAGGTCACCCCCTCACCAGCTGTCCCTTCCTCTGTCCCCTCTGCCCTTCCTCAGATCATCATAGGTGCAGTCCCAATCTGCCATTCCCATCTCTACCTGCACACCTAGTTCTTCTAGGGAGACTGTTCCAAATGTGAAGTCCCAGGCCTCAGCCCAGTGGGGGCCCCTGGTAAGGAACCCCAGACTCAGCATTATCAAGCAGCTTCCCAGTGGTTACCACCCAATCTTTCTTCTTTTTTTTTAAAAAAACATTTATTTATTTACTCCCTTTTGTTGCCCTTGTTGTTATTTTATTTTTATTTTTATTTATTTTTTTCCTTGTTTTTTATTGTTGTAGTTATTATTGCTGTTGTTATTGATGTCGTTGTTGTTGGATAGGACAGAGAGAAATGGAGAGAGGAGGGGAAGACAGAGGGGGAGAGAAAGACAGACACCTGCAGACCTGCTTCACCGCCTGTGAAGCGCCTCCCCTGCAGGTGGGGAGCCCGGCTTGAACCGGGATCTTTTCGCTGGTCCTTGCACTTTGTGCCACCTGTGCTTAACCCACTGTGCTACCGCCCGACTCCCTTTTTTTTTTATTTTTAATCTTTTATTTATCTATATTTTTGGATAGAGATGGAGAAATTGAGAGGGGAGGGGAAAATGGAGAGGGAAAGAGACAGAGACACCTGCAGCCCTTCTTCACCACTCATGAGCTTTCCCTGCAGGTGGAGACCAGGGGCTTGAACCTGGGTCTTTGCACACTGTAATGTGTGCGCCTAACCAGGTGTGCCATTTCCTGGCCCTCTTTCTTTCTCTCTTCCTTTCTTTCTTCTTTTGATAGATGAGAAACAGGAGAAAACAATGAAGGACTATTCCATCCTGCAGGTGGGGTGCAGGCTTGAACCCCAGGCCTCATGCATATCACTCTGTGCTCTGTCAGTGAGATACTACCAACTCCCTAGGTCCTGTTTCATAACTGTGTGTGTGTGTGTGTGTGTGTCTGTGTGTGTGTGTGTGTGTCTGTGTGTGTGTGTGTCTGTGTGTGTGTGTCTGTGTGTGTGTGTCTGTGTGTGTGTGTGTCTGTGTGTGTGTGTGTCTGTGTGTGTGTGTCTGTGTGTCTGTGTGTGTGTGTGTGTGTGTGTTGGGGGAAGGGGATGCAGGGAAGCCCCAGAAGACCCCAGTTTGGATGCCAGTGCGGCCATAGGGCTGGGTGACACAGGCCTGCTTGCTTCCCTCCTTTGGGGAGGCGGGGCGGCCCCCAGCCCAGAGCCTGTGCTTGCTCCAGGCCTTGCCTCGCTTGGAGCCGGTGTGGGGCAGACAGACGCGCTATAAATAACAGCGAGGCCAGGCCAGATGAAGTAAGTGCGAGCTGACAGCGGCAGGAACTGCCACTGGGGAGGCTTGGGGCTGCTCTACCAGGTGCTCCTCGCTCCTGGCGACCTTGGAGGAGGGGAAAGGAGAAGGGAGAAGGGGGGGGAAGAGGAGGAGCCTCAGGGGGAGGAGGACCAAAGGTACCCTCAAAGCTGGTGGAGCCTCCAGGAGGTGTGAGGTGTAACACCCTGTGGGGGGCAGGGCTCTAAGCAGAGGCCCCCCACCCCACCCCAATAACGGCCTCAGCCCCTCTGCACCCGCAGAATCCCTAGAGTCCTTCCCTGGCAGGCTCGGTGGGCTGGGGCTGGTTGGGGTGAGTGTTTTGAAGTCATGAGAACGGAACTGCCTAGCTATTTCGTGGGAGGGGGCTCCCCCAGAAGCTCTGCACCCCTTCCCCGGCACTGCTCTGCCCTCCCCCCTTCCCTTCCCTTCGCTCATTACGTAACACCACCCCTCCCCACCCCGCGCCCTGCTGGGGTGAGTTGGAGGCAGGAGAAAGCTGGACCCCCTACTTGAATGGCCCAGCGAGAGGGGCAGCCTCTCTCCTGCTCTGATTAGCACCCTAGGGGAAACTGAAGCGTCTCCGGAGGTGCCCGCTTCCCTGGACCCGCCAGGAGGGTTTAGATGGGGGGAGGAAGGTAGCATTGTCATGCTTCCCTTGTGTCATCACCTCTAAAACTGCTCAAGATACTCCTGGTATTGTAGGAGAGGACCAGACATGCTAGCACCTGCTGGGAATTTAGCAAGGTAACTGCATGGTTTTTAGCCTGCCCTCGGCCCTCCCAGAGCCGGCTCCTTAGACCTGGCCCAGGGCTGGTAGGCAGTGCTCTGTTGGGACCTGCACCTCCCTGCGGACCTTAGCCTTTGCCAGGGAACACGTGATCCAGCCGTGGGGGTGGGCCGCAGGGGACCCTGCCCTTGGCCCTCCACAGAGGATCCCTTCAGAGCTACCCACAGCCTTTGCTGAGAACCTTCTAGGAGAAGACTAGAAGGAGGAAGGCGCTATCTTCCCAGACACCATGGAACCTTCCTTAGCAAAATGGGGAGAGTCACACCCCCTCTCTATGCTAGTGGATGAAATGCTGCTCCCTCTCTCTCCTTTACTGATGGAAGGCCAAAGAAACAGATAATAGCACTGTGGTCCGAGAAGTGGCGCTGTGGATAAGGACTCTCAAGCATTAGGTCCTAAGTTAAATCCCCGGCAGCAAATGTACCAGAGTGCTGTCTGGTTCTTTCTCTCTCTCTTCTCCTATAATTCTCATAAATAAATAAAAAATATTTTTTAAAAAGGGTGGGGATAATAGCATAATGGTTATGCAAAGAGACTCCCATACTCTGAAGTCCCAAGTTCAATCTCCTGCACCACCATTAGCCGCTAGAGCTGATGGTAAAAAAAAAAAAAAGAAAAAGTAAAGAAAAAAAAAATAGATGGGAGTCGGGCGGTAGCGCAGCGGGTTAAGCACAGGTGATGTAAAGTGCAAGGACCGGTGGAAGGATCCCAGTTCAAGTCCCTGGCTCCCCACCTGCAGGGGAGTCACTTCACAAGTGGTGAAGCAGGTCTGCAGGTGTCTATCTTTCTCTCCCCCTCTGTCTTCCCCTCCTCTCTCTATTTCTCTCTGTCCTAACCAGCAATGACAATATCAATAACAACAACAATAACTACAACAATAAAAAAGAATAAGGGCAACAGAAGGGAATAAATAAATATTTAAAAGAAAGAAAAGTGGTCCAGGAGGTGGCGCAGTGGCTAAGGCACTAGATTGTCAAGCATGAGGTCCTGAGTTTGATCCCTGGCAGCACATGTACCAGAGTGATGGCTGGTTCTTTCTCTCCTCCTATGTTTCTCATGAATAAATAAATAAATTCTTAAAAAAAAAAAAAGAAAGAAAAGGAATAGATGCCATTTTTCAAGTGCAGACTTGATTTACAGCAAATGTGTCCCTCCCAAGGTCATATATAGCAGAAGGCTCTGTGATTGCCAGGTTTGGCAAAACCCTTGGAATCCTTGGCTCTCAGATGGCCACTGGGCCTGTGAGGAAATTAAGGCACAGGGAGGGATTGCTGAGGCCCCCTGCCTCCCTCCCACACCAGCTGGCCCTTTCCTTGTCCAAGGTGGCAGCACAGGTTGCAAGAATAAGCCCTTTACACAGGTTAGACTGCCCTCAGTGCCCTCACCCCCCAGTCGGCTGACTGCCCGTACCCTCTGCCAGCTACTGTTCTTTGTCAGCCAGCCAACCCCTATGGCAGTCCAGAACATTGTGTTCAGAGACTGGGACAAGTGCCCCCCCCAGTGGCTGCTGACCTCCTGCCCTGTCCCTCCCGGCCTCTAGCCAAGCTGGCTTGTCCACAGGCCTGACAGGAGCAAGAAGCCAGGACATACTCACCCAGTGAGGCCCAGCCTGAGGGGGGCTTTGTGCTCCAGCTCTCTCCCCAGGAGGCTGATTCCCCAGAGTGTCTCTCAGAAGTCAGCTGGGATCCTGGAAACCCCTCCCCCCCAGGGACATTTGTGCCCTGCCTGTTCCCAAGTGTCAGCTGAGCCATGGGGAAAGGGAACCAAAGCATCACTCTGGTATGTGTAGTGCTGAGGACTGAATTTAGGACCTCATGCATGCACATCTGACTTCTACCTATTGTGTTACCTCTCAGGCCACAGACTTTGAGTGGATAATTAAAATTTTGTTATGACTTTCAGACATTTCTGGTGTGTCTCCTCTCCCTCCCTCTCTCTTTTCCGCTTTCCCTCTCTCTCTCTCTCTCTCTCTCTATATATATATATATATATAGTCTTTTAAAAAAAGCTTGAGGAGTCTTGTGTACAGATGTGACCACATGACCCCCCTCAGAAAATGAGGGGAATTACCCTCAATCTCTCCCATCTTTACTCCTGAGCTCTGAGGCAAGAGCTCTGAGGGGCTGGCAGTCCCCAGGTCCAGGAGTCTTGGCCAGATTTCCTTCTGTGATCTGGGAAGCATGTGGAGGGCAATGGTGCCTAGCTCCTTGACCTCTGGGTCACACCCAGGGTGAGCAACACGGCAGCGTGAGGAGTGGATTCATCTGACTCCATCAACATCCCATGGCAGGTAGTTTTTTTGACAGAAGACAGAAAGATCAGCAACAGGGACAAAAAAAATAAGTCCCTTGCCCCCAACCCTGTCTACTTGTCTGTTTTCCGAAGAAACTCCCAGGTTTCCAGATACACAGAGGGCCCTGTCCCATCCCCAGGCTAAAGGCTGGGCTATTGGAGAGGAAGCATGGTGGTTAGCTTGTCTCACCCAAGCTGGCTTGCTGGGAACAAGAGGAAAAACCTGGGCCCCCACCTAATCTCTGTCCAGACTCCCTCTACACCCCTGTCTTGTCCTGTTGCTGATGCCACTGGATTTTTAAAAATTTATTTATTCCCTTTTGTTGCCCTTATTGTTGTTGTTATTGTTATCATTGTTAGATAGGACAGAGAGAAATGGAGAGAGGAGGGGATGACAGGGAGGGCAAGAGAAAGATAGACACCTGCAGACCTGCTTCACCGCCTGTGAAGCGACTTCCCTGCAGGTGGAGAGCCGGGGGCTCGAACCAGGATCCTACAACAGCCCTTGCGCTTTGTGCCACGTGCGCTTGACCCGCTGCACTACTGCCCGACTCCCAGTGCCACTGGATTTTGACCTGTTTGCTGATGCAAGGAAGGAAGCCTCCCGGACTGGGTTAGCTGGTGCCTTGAGGATGGGTGCTAATAACGTTGACAGAAATGGCCCTCATCTACTCCAAGCCGGCCACTGATCTTAACATTTTCTACTCCTTTCATGTAATTTTGACAAAGAGATACCATTTTTATTCTCATTTCTCAAGTGAGGGAACCCAGGCACCAGGTAGTTTGCTTGGGTCTCCAGGGAGTGGGGGTGGGGTCAAAAGCAAGTCTTTTCAGAAAGCAGAGTTCAGACACCTTGACGGGTGCCCTCCTGACAAATGCTTTTCTCCTTCCTCACAAACCTGCGAGGGTTCTCAGGACACTCATCCTATAACTTCTATTCCCAGAGCACACAAAACAGATAGTGGGTGCTCAGAGGGGGTTGTTGGGTTAATAAATGAGCCTTTTTCCTGAGGAATTGTGAGTCTATCAGAATGTTCTTTCTTCTATTGCTGGATGTAGAGCAGGGGTCCCAAGCAGCCTTTTACAACCCCCTTGTACACACCAGTATCCTGCTCTTTCACTCCAACTTAGTGACTAAATGACGGCATGGATGGATGAAGGCCATGGAGAAGAGGGCATATTCCTTCACCTGTGGAGTCTCCGTTTCTTCAGAGATGAAAACCTGACCTGGAAGGTGAACTCTGCCTCTGAGCTACACCTCCCCCAGGTCCACAGTTGATATACACAGAGATTGGGAACAAGTGAATATGGCACCTATGGTGATAGATGCTGTTTATGTATTTAAACTGGGGGGGTAGGGGATGAAAGCAGCCGCCAGCAAAACAACTCACTGCATCGCTATGTGTTATAATCCATGTTTGAGCCTGGCCCCCACTGAGTTGAAGGAAGCTTCAGTGCTGTGGTCTCTTTCACTCTCCCTATATAAAGAATGAAAAATGGGGCCTGGGTGGTGCTGCACCTGGTTAAGGACACATGTTACAACGCACAAGGGCTCGAGTCCAAGCCCCTGGTCCCCAGCTGCAGGTGGGAAGCTTCACAAGTGGTAAAGCAGTGTTGCAGGTGTGTGTATGTCCTTCTCTGTCTCCTTCCCTCTGAATTTGTCTCTATCCAGTAAATAAACAAAGTATAAAATAAGAATAAAAAAAAGCAGGGAAAGATAGCATAATGGTTATGCAAAGAGACTCTCATGCCTGAGGCTCTAAAGTTCCAGGTTCAGTCCCCAAACCACCATAAGCCAGAGCTGAGTAGTGTTCTGGCAAAAAAAAAAAAAAAAAAAAAAAAGAATTGCCAGCTCTAGTTTATTGAATCTGGGACCTCAGAATCTCAGGTATGAAAGTATTATTATTATTATTTTATTTTTGAGAAAGATGCAGAGACACACACACAGAGAAACACCAGAGCACTGCTCAGCCCTGGCTTATGGTGGTGCGGGGGACTGAACCTGGGACTTTGGAGCCTCAGGCATGAGAGTGTTTGCATAACCATTATTCTGTCTCCCCTGGCTATTATTAATATTATTATTTGGCTTATTCACTATATACTATCTCCCTGGCCTTGTTATCTTATTATTTATTTTTTTATATCATATAGAGAGAAATCGAAGGAAGTGGGAGACAGAGAAACACCTGTAGCACTATTTCACTACTTGTGAAGCTTGCTGCTTAAACCTGGGTCCTTGAGCACTCTAACAGTTGCTCTCTACCAGGTGTGCCACCACCTGGCCTTATGAGACCAGAGCATTGCTCAACTCTGTTATAAGGTGGTGCTGCGGATTGGAGCTGTGGCTTCTGGGGTCACAGGCCTGCAAGTTGGTGATACAGGCTGAGATGTCTCTCCAGTCCTTTTGTTTACATTAACATAAGTAGGACAAGTGTGCCAGGGGCTTACAGGTGGGCCTGGGCAGAGACCCAGGGACAGGCTAGGCTTCACCTTGAAAGAGGAAAAGGCTACTACTGATTGATCTTATGTCTGCCAGAAGGTGGGCATCTTGGTCTGGGGTCTCCCTCTGTTCAACAGGCTGGACACCAAGGGCTTTGTGGACCCTATGCAGAGATTGGACCTAAGGGTTCTAAGTCTAGTTCTTTTTTTTTTTTTTTAAATATTTATTCCCTTTTGTTGCCCTTGCTGTTATGCTGTAGTTATTGATGCCATTGTTGTTGGATAGGACAGAGAGAAATGGAGAGTGGAGGGGAAGACAGAGAGGGGGATAGAAAGATCTGCAGACTTGCTTCTCGTTTGCGAAGCAACTCCCCTGCAGTTGGGGAGCCAGGTACTCGAACCAGGATCCTTACGCTTTGCGCCACCTGCACTTAACCACTGCGCTACCGCCCGACTCCTCTCAGTCTAGTTCTTAGTCTACTAGTATGAGTACAGAAAGGTGGGTGCTTGCCTGGTTGGGGAGTGAGGAGGCTGGGGAAACCCCACCCTCCTGATACCCTAGAAGAGCTGTTTGGCACCTGTCACCCCACTCACCTAGTGTTACTCTTCAGGTTACCACAACTGGTATACAAGTCACATAGATGTCAAAATCTTGGCACTGTGGGCTAGGGAGGTGGCTTGGTGGTTAAGAGCGTGTGCCTTGCATAGATAAGGCTTTGGGTTTGCCACCAACACCAGATAAAATGGTAGAGTGGTGCCCCAGTGGTAGTGCACCTGGTTAAGCACACGTTACCATGTGCAAGGACATGGGTTCAAATGCTGAAGGTGTCTGTCTTTCTCCCTGTTTCCTCCCAACTCAATTGCTCTCTATCCTATCAAATAAAAAATAACTTAGGTTTCATAAAAAAGACATCGACTTGCGAATTTAGCAAGTAATCAAACTTGAAGCTCATTTCTCAACCATACAATGCCTCAGACTAGATTGTCAGTGAGGATTGTGACTCCACAAACACCTCAACCTTGGAATTTTACTAACAATCTCCACTTAGAAGGGAGGGGCCCGGGGATCGGGCGGTGGCGCAGCGGGTTAAGCGCATGTGGTACAAAGCACAAGGACCAGCGTAAGGATCCCAGTTCGAGCCCCCAGCTCCCCACCTGCAGGGAAGTCGCTTCACAGGCAGTGAAGCAGGCCTGCAGGTGTCTTTCTCTCCCCCTCTGTCTTCCCCTCCTCTCTCCATTTCTCTCTGTCCTATCCAACAACGAACAACATCAACAATGGCAATAATAATAACCACAACGAGGCTACAAGGGCAACAAAAGGGGGAAAAAATGGCCTCCAGGAGCGGTGGATTCATGGTGCAGGCACCGAGCCCAGCAATAGGGAGGGGAAAAAAAAAAGGGAGGGGCCCAGGTGGTGGCACACCTGGTTGAGTGCATGTTACAAAGCACAAGGACTTGGGTTCAAGTCCCTGGTCCCCACTTGTAGGGAGGAAGCTTTGTGAGTGGTAAAGCAGGGCTGCAGGTGTCTCTGTCTCTTTCTACCTCCCCCTTCCCTCTCATTTTCTGGCTGTCTCTATCCAATAAATACAGATAAAAAAATTAGAAAAAGGAGAAGAGAGAATGGAGACCTGCAAGCTCATCTGGGAGAGAACCTCTCTGAGCCAGGCTCGAGTCCCCCAGAGCATCACATAGGAGTACAACGACAGTGGGGGAAGATTCCGTGCTTCCTCTAGCTGAAGAATTTGGAGTTGGTCTAGACCAATGAAATCCTGGCAATGACAAAAAGAAGAAATGAAACAGGGGCCAGGTGGTGGCACACCAGGTTAAATGCTCACATTACAGTGCACAAGGACACAGGTTCAAGCCCCTGGTCCCCACCTGCAGGGGGAAATCTTCACAAGTGGTGAAGTAGAGCTGCAGATGTCTCTCTTCCTTTGTCTCTCTTCCTCTCAATTTCTATCCAATAATATTAAAAAACAAAAACAAATGAACAAAAAACAGGGATCACCCTATAAAAGAAAAAAGGGTAGAATGGGCAGCAACAGCAAGCTGGGGGAAGTGGGGGGCTGGGAGAGGGAGGCGGCCAAGCTCCTCAGGCAGCCAGAGGGTGGGAGGCTCTCTTCCTCAACCTGGGCTCAGGCACACTCAGCAGTGACTTTGGAATAGCCTAGCCCAAGACAATCTAAATTCTAGGCTTTTGGGCAGAACCTGACTTGGGTTGACACTTCTTATTCTTGTCTAGTCTGAAAGATCTTGTGGCTTGGGGTAGGGAAATGGGTAAATGTAGGGCAAGATGTATAAGTAGTTTGAGTCCTTCCTTGGTCACTGAGGAATAGGTGATTCCAAAAACAAAACAAAAATGCCCAGAACTTGCCTGGTCTCAAGGCTCTGCGCTTCAATCCTTTCTTTCCCACTTACTAAGGGAGGGGACAGTTTCCAGTGTGGACATGATAAAAAGGGGCTGTGACACTGATGTCCACCCCAGGGTAAGATGAGGATGATTTATCTTATCTGTAAGTTGATAAGCATCAGGTCACCCCCACTCTCTTCATCTCAAAAGGGGAACCCAGAAACGAAACAGGCTGGGAGCAGACCGAAGGCTATTATTATATATCATGCTTTTAATACAAACTTAAAAAAATCTGGAACAATATAAACTGTACAGATTTGATCAATCTTTTGTTTTGTTTTTAAACTAAATCTCTAAACACACCGATGTCCCATTCCAAAATATTGCACAACATTCTGAATACAAAATGCTTGATTGTATTCTTCCTTCACTAAAGAAAAAAAGTTCACAACCTTGCTCCCCCCAAGCTCCTCTCCACGTTGCTTCAATGCCCCCCGACCCATCTCTAGGGGTCAAACTAGAGAAATCTACAGCTCACTGCATTGAGAAAAATACATCATTCTGGACTAAAAGTTTACATTCTTTACAAGACACTCCACCTTTTGACTTGTTCTTGAGAAAGAGGGGTACATAGAGAGGGGGTTGGGAACGGGGAGAAAAAGGTTTTTGTTCTCCATTTTTTAAAGTTTGTTTTTCCTGAAAAAATATCTGTTTCTCTCCTAAGAAAAAATCTTGAAAAGAAAAAATTACTTTTTTACGTTAGAAATATACATATATTATATATACCTCTTACATTTTACAAATGTAGCAAATTATTCAATACAAACGGACACCAAAAAATGTAAAAAAAAAAAAAAAGTTCCTACGAAACCAGGTAAATTAGTGCAGATTTGTTTCCTTAAAAAATAAAATAAAATAGAAGCAAGATACCTAGATTTGAGACAAGACAGAGTGAACTGAGCTCAAGAACCCAGCACTGGAGTCATGCTCCTGAACACACATTTTTCTCCGTATTTCAGGATGCCAGGGGTTGGTCCCCCCTCCCTGTATGTGGTGACACAAGCTGATCAGGGTGGGGGTAGGTATCTGTGTGAGTGGGGGAGGGGGTGTAAGGCAGCATCTGCCCTTCCCCAGTGAGCAGCCATCTGCCTGGGCCTGCCACCTGTGTGGGAGCTGAGGGCTGGGGAGAGGATGGCCCAGACTGGGCTGGCTCCTGAGAAGTCTAGGGGGACAGACGGTGATGGGCTGAGCAGTCAGGACATTGCCCTGCTAGGGGGAGGTAGAGCCTGTTGCTGCTGCCGGGAAAGAAGGCTGGCAGTGTCTATCTGGGCCAGACCCACTGCCAGAGCAGCTGCCCATGTAGGGTTACCATGGTGCCAGAGGCCTTAGTACACTCTGATAACGGGGTCTTGACATCATACATGTATCAGGCATGGAAAGCCAAGACGGCATGGTCAGAGAAACTACCTCTCTGATGGCAGGGGTGAGGAGTGTGTGCTCTCCCATAATCCAAACCCAGCTGCAGTGGTCAAGTGCCTGTCTAGCCCGACCTCCTTACAGCAAAGGCCTACAGGGGTGGGCTGGGCAGTGAGGGGATGGCAAGAGACACCAAAAAGTCCTCAAGCAGACAGGGTTAGAACGTACTAAATTAACACTGACAACCATGACCACAGCCTCAATCCAAGGCTCAGACTTGCTCACTCTAGGCAAAGACCCTAAACTCCCACCCTTGGGCTAAGGTCACCTGAGGGACTCAACAGGAGGGTCTGAGTCCAGGCATTTCTCATAACATATTCCTTTAGCCCCTCAAGCACCCCTCCCCTTTTTTGGTCAAAAACAAACAAAAAGTGCAGATCCCTCTGAAGACCAGTTCCTTTTGCAGTGCTTCCCCAGCACTGTCTTAGGCTCAGGGCACATGTCCCACCCCATAGGAGGATTGACAGCCCACCCTGACCTACTTCCCAACCTTGACAGAAATAAGCACTTGCTATAACCCAGAATCGCATCCAGAGGGCAAAGTTTCACATGGCTTGGAATCCTTTAACATAGGACAGCAAACCAAGGACAGATAGACAGACAGACAGGCAGACCCACACTTGCCTGCCCCCAACTTTAGACCCAGGAAGGGACTATGAGTGGTCACGTGGATTGATGGAAGGGTTTCTGGGGCCATTGTGGCAGTCTGGGCCATATGGGGGGAGGTGTTATGGAGCCACAGGACAGAGATGAAAAGTCCCATCAGAGTGTTGACCTCCCTGGAGTCAGACATCAGCTTGGGGGGAGGGTGTCAAGTGACCAGCTGCTATCTCTTCATGGCCTGGGCCTGAGGAGTGGGAGCAGGGGCCAGACCTATTCAGGTGGCAGAGCCTGAAAAGGCCTGTTGAGGTTAGATGGCTTTAAGAGGATAGGGTGACAGAGGCAGTGACATGGGGTGGCCTCTCCCTATTCTGGGGAAGGGCCAGGCCCTAGCTGCAGCTCTTCCTTCCCTGTGAGCTTGGACACACCAATCCTAAACCAGGTGGTGTGTGGAGGAGGGAGAGAAGGAGGGAGCAGCAATTCACATCTGGACCATTCTTAGCACAGGAAGCCAATAATTAAAGATATTATAGAGTGCTACAGGTAAAAAAAAAAAAAAAGAAAGAAAAAAAGAAAAGAAGAAGAAAAGAAAAAGAAAATAAATATAAAACCCAAATCAACCAAAATCAGGCCGGCAGAGAAAGGGCAAGGGGTGGATTTAAACACCATTTAGTGCTTTGCGAGCCCCTCCCACTCCATGCCTGGGCTGGATCTTTTTTTTCTAGAAGTGAGAGTAAGAAGACTGGAAATCTTTAATCTTTTTGTTTTCCTTCTCCTTTTTTTTCTTTTTCGGTGTTTCCTTTCCTTTTTCTTTTCTGTGGTCTTGGATGCACCTGGCCCTGTGGACAGGGGATGGTCAGTTGGCCAACACAACCGGTTGGAAGGGCTGGCTAGGGTACTGCATGGTGTTCAGGTTGTAGCTGAGGCCTTCCACAAAGGGTGTCTTCTCCAGGAAGAGGCTGTTGGTGCCACCTCCAAACACCTGGCTCATGTCAAAGCTGCTGTTGTTGCTGAGACCAGCTGCACTGCCCCCAAAGGGGGCTGAGGTGCTACTGCCCTGGCTATCAGCCCCATCAAAGAAGAGGCTGGGAGAGCCTCCACCATTGTACACGAATTCCTTGGCATTGGGTGAAAGCTGGGACTGAGGGATCGGGTTGGTGGTAATGAAGTTCAGTGAGTGCATAGACAGAGAAAGGCTCTTGTGCTTCAGCAGACCGTTAGTAGGGGAACGGGCCATGCGGGGCTGCTGCTGTGGGGGCTGAGGGCCACTGACTCCCCCACTGGCCACACCCCCTCCACTGGCTGCCCCACCTCCCTTCTTCATCTTGGTGGAGCCAAACTTGGTGGCAGCAAAGGATGCAGTGGTAAAGGTGATGGGCTGGGCAGAGCGGGGGATGAAGGTGGGGCTAGGTGACTGACCAAAAGATGGTGACGGGGAGTTGGACAGAGAGCTACCCTGACTGCCGATGGGCACGAACACCTGGGCATCCGGATTAAAGCTGCTCTTGATCTCCTTGTCCAGCTCCTGGGCCACACAGCCTTCACTGTCATCCAGGTATAGCACTTTCACAGCCCCCTTCTCACCGATCTGGTAGGACACCTCAAAAGGGTCGATCCACACACTCAGCTCCTCAGGCACATTGGCCCGAACATCCTCCACTGCCAGGCCACTGCGCTTGGCGGCCAACTCTACAACTGGGTCTACGATCTCCCCAATGTGGACACAGCGGAAGGCGGAGCCCTTCAGCGGTTTGTCGGGGTACCAGTGGCCTTCATATTTCTTTTTCAAGAGGCGCTCTAGCTCCTCCCCAAACAGATCTGCCCGGCGCCGGGGCAGCTTGTTATACAAGTAGGAGATGATGAAGTTTAGGGCCACTTTGATCTCCAGCTGCATGGTCCTTTCCTGAGCAGACAGCGCTGGGCACGTACACAAACTCAGGGCAGTAGCAGAAGTTACGAGGCAGGCAGGCAGGTGTGGGCTCCTGATGACTCTAAGAAATGAGAAAGGGCATCATTACTGAATATGCAGAGTGGAGGGCTGGGGTGGGGTGGGGCAGTCAGAGCAAAGGACGGTCCACGTGCGTGTAGCAAGAAGAGTACCCTACCAAGTGAGCTATCTAATCAGGGCCCCTGAAATTACCTTGGTGAAGTCATGCTCCCTCCCAAATGATCACAAACTCAGACCTAACTTAAAAATTTTGTAAGTTTATTTATTTATTTTCCCTTTAGTTGCCCTTGTTGTCTTTTTATTGTTGTTGTAGTTATTATTGTTGTTATTGATATCATCGTTGTTAGATAGGACATTGAGAAATAGAGGAGGGGAACACAAAGGGGGGAGAGAAAGACAGACACCTGCAGACCTGCTTCACTGCCTGTGAAGCGACCCCCCGTGCAGGTGGGGAGCCGGGGGCTCGAACCGGGATCTTTAAGATGGTCTTTGCGCTTTGCGCCACCTGCGCTTAACCCAATGTGCTATCGCCTGACTCCCTAACTTTAAATTTTTTACTTTCTTTTTTTTTTAAAAAAAAGTATTTATAAAATAAAAATATGGAGAAGACCATAGGATAAGAGAGATACAATTCCACACAATTCCCACCACCAGAGTTCCATATCTCATCCCCTCTCTTGAAAGCCTTCCTATTCTTTATCTTTCTGGGAGCATGGACCCAGGGTCATTATGGAGTGCAGAGGATGGAAGGTCTGGCTTCTGTAATTGCTTCTCCGACTTTTCCTCAGCCCCCCCCCCCCAATTTTTAAAATTTATTTATTCATTCCCTTTTGTTAACCTTTTAAAAATATTTATTTATTCTCTTTTGTTGCCCTTGTTTTATTACTGTAGTTATTGTTATGATGTTGTTAGGTAGGACAAAGAGAAATGGAGAGAGGAGGGAAAGACAGAGGGAAGAGAGAAAGACACCTGCAAACCTGCTTCACCGCCTGTGAAGCTATTCCCCTGCAGGTGAGGAGCTGGCAGCTCCAGCCCTTATTGCTTTTTTTTATTACTGTAGTTATTATTATTATTGTTGGATAGGACAAAGAGAAATAGAGAGAGGAGGGGAAGACAGAGGGGGAGAGAAAGACACCCACAGACCTGCTTCTCTGCCTGTGAAGTGATTCCCCTGCAGGTGGAGAGCTGGGGGCTCCAGCCCTTGTTTTTTATTGTTGTAGTTATTATTATTATTGTTGGATAGGACAGAGAGAAATGGAGAGAGAAGAGGAAGACAGGGAGAGAGAAAGATACCTGCAGACCTGCTTCACTGCCTGTCAAGTGACTCCCTGCAGGTAGAGAGCCGGGGGCTGGAACCGGGATCCCTACACAGGTCCTTGTGCCTTGTGCCACCTTGCTTAACCCACTGTGCTACCACCCGACTCCTTTTCTTTTTTTTTTAAGTATTTTAAAAAATATTTATTTATTTATTCCCTTCTGTTGCCCTTGTTTTATTGTTGTAGTTACTACTGTTGTTGTTGGATAGGACAGAGAGAAATGGAGACAGGAGGGGAGACAGAGAGGAGGTGAAAAAGAACCTGGATCATTATGCCCGTCCTTGCGCTTTGTGCCACCTTCTTAACCCGCTGTGCTACCGCCCGACTCCCCTTTTCTTCTTTTTTAAATGCAGTGTCTAAGAATACACCTAGGGTGGTCTGGGACGTGGCACAGTGGAGAAAGCATTGGACTTTCAAGCATGAGGTCCCAAGTTTAATCCCCGGCAGCACATGTACCAGAGTGATGTCTGATTCTTTCTCTCTCCTCTTTATCATTAATAAATAGAAGACTGAATCTAGGACCTTGCTCCTACATGATACTGCTGAGATGCCTCCCCAGTCCAACTTTATTTATTTTTATTTAAAAATTAATTAAAATTTTTATTTTTATTTAAAAATTAATTAAAAATTAATTAATTTTTAATTATTATTATTTTGCCTCCAGGATTATTGTTGGGGCTCAGTGCCTGCACCACGAACCCACTTTTCTTGAGGCTATTTTTCCCCTTTTGTTGCCCTTGTTGTTTATTATTGTAGTTATTATTGTTGTCATTGCTGTTGTTGTTGGATAGGACAGAGAGAAATGGAGAGAGGAGGGGGAGACAGAGTGGGAGAGAAAGACAGACACCTGCAGACCTGCTTCACCACCTGTGAAGAGACCCACCTACAGGTGGGGAGCTGGGGGCTTGAACCGAGATGTCGGTCCTTGCTCTTCGCATCATGTGCGCTTAACCCACCGTGCTACCGCCCAACCCTCTATTTATTAATTAGAAAAACAGGAGGAGGGGAGTCAGGTGGTAGCACAGTGGGTTACGCGCAGGTGGCGCAAAGCAAGGATTGGTGTAAGGATCCTGGTTCGAGCCCCCGGCTCCCCACCTGCAGGGGAGTCACTTCACAGGCGGTGAAGCAGGTCTACAGGTGTCTGTCTTTCTCTCCCCCCCTCTGTCTTCCCCGCCTCTCTCCATTTCTCTCTGTCCTATCCAACAACAATGACATCAATAATAACTACAACAATAAAACAAAGGCAACAAAAGGGAATGAATACATAAAGAAGTAAATATTTAAAAAGATAGGAGGAGAGAGAACCAACTAACTTTTGTACTTTTTTTTTTTTAAATAGAGAAAAATGAAGATAGAGATGAAGATAGAGACAGGGAAAGACAGCAAAGCGCTGCTCCACCATCCACGGAGTTTTCTTGGTGCTATCCATCCATGTTGCTTCCATATGATGCCAGGGATGGAACCCAGGGGGGACCTATTCATGGTCATACATAAGCTTCACCACCGAATCATCCCCCAGGCACCTGGTTTCCTCCTTAAATGGAAAAGCATATAGGCCACTGAGCAGAGAGCAGCACGGCCAACATTTCAGTAGGAGTTTGGACTCCAGTCACATCCCATTTGTCATCCACGGTTCCCTGGCTCCCTCTGGGTTTGCAAAACTGATTTAAGGGTGCCACAGTGCAACCAAGGGGTGTTTCTACCCTGAGAGTCTCCAAGAATGAAAACAAGAGCAAAATGTCAAGGAAAAAGTCAAGATCTCTCACAAGCGGTGTGGGTCCACAAGGGTATTGTGGAGTGGGGGTGGGTTACCTCCAGGGAAGCAGAGGAAGGAGAAGGAAGCAGGGCTCTGTAAGCTTACACATTAAGAGCATCAAGGCACAGCATGAGGGAATCTCTGTTCCGGGTTAGCATATAGGGGATGGGGCAGGTAGAAAGAAGAAATTTTCCATCAACCTATAGTTTCCAGCTAGAGACCCATCGTCACTTTGGTTTCTCAGACTATCTGACCACCTGTTCTTAGCACTGGATCCAAGTTATCAAGTGTTTGGAAGATCCCTGGAGAAAAGGCAGTCCAAAATCAACACGCAGATTGTTATTTTGGGATTCTTTCACAGCCAGATCCCACAGAGGTCAAAAAGGTTTATTCCTGAGGTCTGGGCCAGCCTCATGTGTCAGGAAAATGATCTGTGAAGCCCAGAGAGCCAGAAATCCTAATCTTTCTTTCTCCAAAAAAGTAGATTCTAGGATCTCCTAGGGTCGTGCTGTTGAAATACTAAATTGAATAGGGCCACCCTCGAGGGCAGGCAGGGCTAGACTGGCCCATGACATCAAGTCCTCCTCAAACTTACGAATCAACTAGAACCGGATATTGACTAAAATCCCTTCTGAGCCTAGTACAGAGCATCCAGGTGGGAGCCTAAGGCTTGAGAGTCTTGAGGTTGCTGAAAACTTGCCCCCACTTTCTTCCCTGTAATTCTCTGGTCAAAGTTTGGGGAAAAGGCTAAAGATGCACTGGGTTAATTTGGAACATCATACACAATGGTGTGGTCTAGCCCTACCCTTATTTCAGGTCTCAGCAAGCAGAGAGGGTCATGCGGGCAGTCAACAGAGCTGACATAATCACAGCCAGTCTCAATCTCTCCACAGACATACTCAAGATTCTGGAGAGTCATCGTCTCCCTCCTCTCTGACTGTAACACAGACTAACCTCCATGATTCTTCAAATGTCTGTTCATGGGGGCTGGGTGGTAGTGTACTGGGTTAAGTGTGGCACAAGGATCTGCACAAGGATCCCAGTTCAAGCCCCCAGCTCCCTGCCTGCAGCAGGGTTGCTTCACAAGTGGTGGAGCAGGTCTACAAGTGTTTATCTTTCTCTCCACCTAACTTCCCCACCTCTCTCAATTTTTCTCTGTCCTATCTAATAAAATGAGGAAAATGGCCTCCAGGAACAGTAGATTCATAGTGAGGCCCTAGATAGTTCTAGAACCCTTCTAGGTTTCAAAAGGATAGTAAAAAACAGTAGGTTGAGGGGTTCGGTGGTGGTGCACCTGGTTGAGCACACATGTTACAATGTGCAAGGACCCAGGCTCAAGCCCCCTGGTCCCCACCTGCAGAGGGAGAGCTTCATGGGTGGCAAAGCAGGTTTGCAGATGTCTCGCTCCCTTTCTCTAACCCCCTCCTCCTTCCTTCTCATTTTCTGGCTGTATCTATCCAATAAATAAAGATAATAAAAAATTAAAAAAACAAAACAAAACAGTAGGTTGACAGTAGTTTCCAAGAATGGTCAAAGAACTCCAGACTCTTTTTTTGAGGCTTAGGAGGTGACACAGTGAATAAATGGCAGAATCTCAGGTTCTGAATTCAATCCCTGGCATTATGGTACCAGAGTAATGTTCTGGCTCTCTTTCTCATAGATTTTTTTTCTCCCAAAGGTAAAACAGGTTTAAACACAACATTTGACATATTTCCCAAGGCATCACATGACCTCTTGGGATGTCACCCAAACCAAAGATTTCCTATACCTTTTCTAGGCCTCCTAAAAAAAAAGGTGCATAATTGCCTACCAAGTTAGCCTGTTACACAAATAGTTCCATCTCAAAATAGGTGCATTCACGCTAAAGTCACTGGGAAATAAGCCTCCCACCCCAATAAACAGTGGCACCACTGCCATAAGCCTGACCTAGCTAACCATTTTCTGCAGAATAAGACATTGAAAACTGCACACCAATTTATACCTCAGTGATGCTGTCACACGAATAAGGAAATGTATCATGCCACCTTTGCCTTTTTAATTGGATAGCAGGCCAGGCCAGATGGCTGTGGGGTGAAACATTACAAAAATGCCAGACAACCAGGATGAGATTTTCTGCTCTATCAGCTCAGACTAATTTTGACTTCAAGAAGCTTACGCAACCAAGGAGTAAGGCACTGGTGTTGTGTTGTCTTTAACTAAAGATAGGAGTGACCATGCATCAGAGTCTGATCATTCAAAAATGAGTTTGATTTTTAAGGCATGGGCAAATCCTAGAGCTTATAGATAGAATGTTCATAGAATGTGGTTATGATGAGAAATAATCCTGGTTCAAGCCCTTAGTCCCCCACCTGCAGGGGAGTCACTTCACAGGTGGTGAAGCGGTCTGCAGGTGTCTCTCTTCCTCTCTCCCTGTCTTCCCCTCCTCTCTCCATTTCTCTCTGTCCTATCCAACAACAACATCAGTAACAACAACAATAATATCCCCGTACCACCATAAACCAGAGCTGAGCAGTACTCTGGTGTTTGCTCTCTGTGTGACTCTCTCTGCATCTCTCAAAAATAAAATAAATGAATTAAAAAAAAAAAAAGAAAGAAAGAACTACTCTAGTGGTCTGGGAGATGGAGCAGTGATAAAGCTTTGGACTCTCAAGCATGAGGTCCCGAGTTCAATCCCCGGCAGCACATGTGCCAGAGTGATGTCTGGTTCTTTCTCTCTCCTCCTATCTTTCTCATAAATAAAATATTTTTAAAAATTTTAAAAAGAAAAAAATAACTACTTTGGGAAGTCAGGTGGTAGCGCAGTGGGTTAAGTGCACATGGCACGAAGCGCAAGACCAGTGGAAGGAACTCAGTTAGAGCCCCTGGCTCCACACTTACAGGGGAGTCGCTTCACAAGCTGTGAAGCAGGTCTGCAGGTGTCTCTCTCTCCCTCTCTGCTATCTTCCCCTCCTGTCTCCATTTCTGTCTGTCCTATCCAACAAAAACAACATCAGTAACAACAATAATAAAACAATAAGGGCAACAAAAGGGAATATATATATATATATATGAAATAACTACTCTTTGGGAGCTGGGCGGTAGAGCAGTGGGTTAAGCGCAGGTGACACAAAGTGTAAGGACCATTCAAGGATCCCGGTTTGAGCCCCTGGCTCCCCACCTGAAGCGGAGTCGCTTCACAAGCAGTGAAGCAGCTCTGCAGATGTCTATCTTTCTCTCCCACTCTGTCTTCCCCATCTCTCTCCATTTCTCTCTTTCCTATCCAACAACAATGACGTCAACAACAATAATAACTACAATAAAACAAGGGAATAAAAAGAACATTTAAAAAATAGGGGGCTGGGTGGTGGCACACTTGGTTGAGGGCACATGTTACAGTGCACAGGATCTCTGTTCAAGTCCCTGGCACCCATCTGCTGCGGGAAAGCTTCATGAGTGGTGAAGCAGGTTTGCAGGTATCTTTCTGTCTCTCCTTTTCTTTATGATTTGTCTCTATCCAATAAGTAAAAAAAAAAAAAAAAAATTAAGTTTGAATTAGGCAGCAGGAAGACTAAGAGGTAGGACAGGGAGTCGGGCGGTAGCGCAGTGGGTTAAGCGCACATGGCGCAAAGTGCAAGAGCCGGCATAAGGATCCCGGTTCGAGCACCCTGCTCCCCACCTGCAGGAGGTCGCTTTGCAAGTAGTAAAGCAGGTCTGCTGGTGTCTGTCTTTCTCTCCCCCTGTCTTCTCCTTCTCTCTCCATTTCTCTCTGTCCTATCCAACAACAACAGCTATGACAACAATAACAACTACAACAAGCACAACAAGATGGGAAAAATAGCTTCCAGGAGCAGTGGATTTGTAGTGCAGGCACCGAGCCCCAGCAATAAACCTGGAGGGAAAAAAAAAACAAACCAAAAAACAGTAGGATAAAAGGGGGCGGTGTGCAGGAAGTAGATAATGAAAAATACTTTTGTTAACACATTGAGAAGTTGCGCACGTGAGTGCAACTTTTAGATTCACCTCCAGCAACAAAGTTAATCCTGAATTCAGATGCTGGAAACCCCAAACTGCCCTCACAGTGATAAAGGCCTTCTTTTGGGAGTCTAGCGGTAGCGAGCGCAGCGGGTTAAAAAACCGAATAAGGATCCCGGGTTTGAGCCCCCAGCTCCCCATCTACAGGAGAGTTGCTTCACAGGTGGTGAATCAGGTCTGCAGGTGTCTATCTTTCCCACCCCCTCTGTTTTCCCCATCTCTCTCCATTTCTCTCTGTCCTATCTAACAACGATGACATAAATAACAATAATAACTACAACAACAATAATAAAAAAGGCAACAAAAGAGAAAAATAGGGAGTCCCGCGGTAGAGCAGAGGGTTAAGTACAAGTGGTGCAAAGTGCAAGTACTAGCATAAGGATCCGGGTTTGAGTACCTGGCTCCCCACCTACAGGGGAGTTGCTTCACAAATGGTGAAGCAGGTCTGCAGGTATCTTTCTCTCCCTGTTTCTGTCTTCCTCTCCATCCTATCCAACAACAACAACAATAATAACTACAACAATAAAACAAGGGCAACAAAAGGGAATACATATTTTTTAAAAAGGGAAAAATAAACAAATATAAACAATTTTTAAAGGCCTTTTTGACAAGGTTTTTTTGTTTTGTTTTGTTTTGCCTCCAGGGTTATAGCTGGGGCTTGGTGCCTACACTTCGAACCCACTGTTCTAGGAAGTAATTTTTCCCATTTTGTTGCCCTTGTTGTATTGTTGCCACTGCTGTTGTTGGATAGGACAGAGAGAAAGATAAGACACCTGCAGACCTGCTTCACCACCTGTGAAGCCATTCCCCTGCAGATGGGGAGCCAGGGGCTTGAACCAGGGTCCTTGCGATTCGTACCATATGTGCTTAACTCGGTGCGCTGCCACCCAGCCCCCAGTCAAATTACTTTTTCTTTCTTTTAGTTTTCTTTTCTTTTTTTTTTATTTAAAGATTTTATTTATTTATTCATGAGAAATGATAGACTAGAGAGAAAGAACAAGGCATCACTCTGGTACATGTGTTGCCAAGGATTGAACTCAGGACCTCATGCTTGAGAGTCCAAAGCCTTATCCACTGCGCCACCTCCCAGACCACACAAGAGTTACTTTAAAGTAGAAAAGGAAGTCTAATGCAGAAGCTATTCGGCTGCCAAACCATGAATATCTATAACATTCAAGGGCCTCACCTAGTCATCTGATAATCAGGCAGTACTGGATGCAAATATATGTGCAAAGGAATCAGGATCATTAAGTGTCATAAACTGGTGGACAGGAGTGCCCCCACGCTGCCAGGGAGTGAGAGCCAGCTCCAGCACAGGGGACCGCCCTAGACTGCATGTCCAACAGGCAGGCCTGGCAGAAAGACTTCGAGGACTTGGGCTGGCATCATGCCACCCACAGTCTCACAACAGGGAATGTGCAAGCTCAGGACTGACACCACAAGGTTCCTTCAGGTTCACAGTACCCTTTCTAGGCCCCTTCAGTAAGATCCCACTGAAACCCAAGGCAGGCGGGGATGCCAGCAGGACCAAGCCGCGCTCTGCACTATGGGAAATGTAGTCCTCAAACCCCTCACACTCGAGGCGTTGCAAGTGACCTACTTTCTCCGCGCACTACACTTCCCTGTATGCTTTGCGAATGCTCAGCTGGCACTACGCATGCCTGGTGGTGAGGTGTGACCCGGAGTCGGGGAACCGAGGAAAAGTTTCAGAGGCACATGCGCACCGCGCCGGGCACCCCCCACCCCCAGCACAATTTATATAAATGCTACCCATAAGGCCTATTCTCCGTATTGTATCACCCCACCATATTCCCGTCTGGGCTGAACTTTTCCACCTTTTCGCTTCACTACCTCCCATGACGGCTGAAGGAAGGATCTGCTTCCCGAGAGTTTTTTGGGGGCGAAGGCACAGGGCTGGGCTCGATAAGGTCACATCCCCTTCCCCCACCACGGCGCCTTAATCTGTATTCTGGGGGCCCGGTGGTCTCAGTCTGGAGCTGTTGTAGGGCCCGAGACTAAGAGGAAAAAAGAGCCCTTTTCACTTGATTGATGGCCACAGGCTGGGCTCCAGCACCCCACAGCCAGGCAGAAAGGACACCCAGCTCTCCCGCCCCTCGGCCATAGAAATCCCGGGGCAAACTGCACGGAGGCACCGGGCTGACGAGCAGCCGCAGCCTCGCCCCCTGGAGTCCGAGCCACCAGACCTGGCGACGGAACTGGGAAAGGCTCCCGGGTGAGGAAGGCAGGACAGCACACCTCAGCCCACCTCCTAAGACTCCAAACTCTGGGTCTCCTCCCACCGCAAGGCCTGCTCCATGACCAGATTTACCAGATCCTCCGCAAAGCTGCCCTACAGGGTATTAAACCTCCCTAATCCTTCCTCCCACACAAGCTCCTCTCCCCTCTGCCTGAGAGGGGGATGGGGATAGGCGCCCCGGAGTGTTTTTCTGCTGAAAAAGCACAGACGTAGGACCCAGGGTTGGGTGGGCAGAAGCAAGCTCAAGAAAGGTCAGCTGCCGAGCAGGGTTCAAGATGCCTCCCGGACTGGGGCGGGGAGGGCGGCAGAGCCCCCGCCCGTCAAGGGCACGGTCCACCCCGGGGCTGGAGGGTAGGAGCTTAGGGCAGGACGACTCTGCACACACGGGCACTTCCCCGGCTTCCACCAGCACCCACTCGCTGGGACTGCTCTCAGGGTAGTTTTTTTTTTCTTTTTCCGCCCAGCTTTCCCTTAAAACAAGAAGCTCAAACTAAAATGGTGAATTCTGGCTCAGCGGCCAGAGGACAGTCACCAATGACCGGTTCAGAAGGGCGTGTGGGGGCTCCACAGAGCCACAAAATAAGCCCAATTAATCATTACCTCCCCTTGCCCCGCACACACGGGAAAAGCAGAGAAACCAGGTCTGGACCCCCTTGCCTAGCTTCGGCTAATTTAATGGTGGTGGGGGTCGTAAGTTGGGGAGGGGCAGAACAACCAAGCGGGCCCAGGAAGGGGGGTCACACTTGGAAGTGACAGACGTGGGATCTGGGGTTCTCCGGGGTGAGCGCGAGCGTGAGAAGAGGAAGTGGGGGGTATTATTTTTTAAAAAAAATTGGGGGGTCGGAAATGAGAGAAGCAAGCGGGACCAGCGTGTGCGGGGCGCCACTGCAACCGCGAGCGTCCAGCAAGAGCGGCTGACTGCGTGGGGGGGTGCTGGGGCGTCTCGGGGTCCCCCCGCCCGCACACCCGACTCACTCGGTGTCCGCGGGGCCGCCGCTCCCTCCAGGGTGGTCCGGGCGCGGGGCGGAGACCGCTCTTCCTTTCTCACCTGGCGCCGCCGGGGCCCGGGCTGCTGCGTCCGGTTCCCCGTCGGGGGCTAGGAGCGTGCGGGAGGCCCCGGGCTGTGGCTCTCGACACTAATCCTCTCAGCTTTGGGGAGGTCGGGCTCGACCTCGGGGGGACGGAGTGCGGGCGGGGCGGCCGGCGGCGACAGCGCGGGGATGGCGGAGCAGAGGGCGGCTAGTGTCGCGGGGCAGAGGACGGTCCGGGCTCTGGTCTGCGGGCGCTCCTGCCTTCTGGCCCCACGTCGCCCGAGCCACCCGGCCGCCTGAGCCGCAGATGTCAGCAGACGACTGCTCCTTCCCGCGCCCCGGCCCGAAGTGAGCAAAGTCAATGAAAAGTTTCACCCTTAGCAACCCTGCGCACGGATCCCGCTTCCCCACCCTTGCGTGATGCGTCCCTCCGCCAGGCAGGGGCGGGGCGGGGCGGGGCCGGGCGCCGGGCCGGGACTACTTCCCAGCCGCGCGCGCCGCTTAACCCCTCGTGCGGCGGGTGCGTGACGCGCCGGGGGTCCTGGGTTGCCCGCGCGCCCCTGCCCGGCCACACACACTGTTCTGTGGACACCGCGTCTCGTCATCCTCCCCCCAGCCCAAGCGTCAGCGCGGCCATCTCTGTCCGACCTGCTCAGAGCTGAGCGTCTCTCCCCACCGCGGAGCCGCATCGTGCTCCCTTCCCCGCCCCAAGCCCCTGAGAGCGTGCTCCTCCTGGAAGGGGTTTCCCCGGTTGGCCCGCGAGCTCCGGGAGCACGTGGGGCGAGGGGTGCTGCCCTGGGCCGGGTGCACTTCAAACGTGCGGGGAGAGGAACTGCCCTGCTGCGCCTTCGTCCCTGCACCTGCGCCGACGGCTCCTGAGCGCAGCCGAGCCGCCACCCCACCCTCGCAGGCAGCCCCTCCAGCACCCGGCGCCCCAGTCACAGCCTCTCCGCATGTGGGGGAGCCCAGGGGCCGGCGGGAGCCCTTGGAAACATTTGGGGTTTTGGTCCATCCGGTTGCCCCTAGTGCGCCGAGCGCCCCGTTGCGGGAAGCAGGTGGAGGTGGGCGCGTGAGGGGGAACTCGGGGCCGGAGCGCAGAGGAAACCCAAAGGGCATCAAGAGGGGCCGAGCGCTCTCTCCGAGCTGCTTTCTGCGCCCGGTTACTTCGCGGGGAGCTGGAGAGGGACAGCTTGGGCTCTGCGCAGGCGCGTCCCCAGCCCACCCCGACTAGTCCTGGCCGATCCTCGAGACAGTAGGGTTCTGGCGTCCCTCATGGGCCCCCTGCGGGGCCTGGGGGCGGGGCTTTCAGCCACAGCTCTGGGTGCCGGAGAGGCACCTGCCGGCTGGCGCGCTGGACGGTTGGCGGCCGAGCTCAGAGACCGGGACCCGAGCGGCCAGTTGCCCGGGCGGGGTCACAGGTGACAGTGCTGCCAGGCCCGAGGTCCAGGGCTCCTGGGAGCGGCCTTGTGAAATCTGATTCCCCTTCAAGTCTGTCCTCACCCTGGACCTTTATTCTCATTCCAGCCCAAGGGCAGCCTTCGATCCCACTTGGGGTGGCGAGATCTGAAAGTTTCCAGCTACTGACAGTTTGCAGTGTTATATTTGCTTCCTTGATCTTTTTCTTTCTTTCATACATTTATTTAGTGAGGGCAGAGAGCTGCAGCAGCACTGCGGTTTAAACACGCCTCGGTTGGCTGCAGCGGAGAAAGGCCGAGTTGGACTGAGAGCAAACACCGCCGGCTGGGCTGGGCGGGGCAGGGAAGGGGGGTGGCGGGCGGAGTCCCATCCCCCACCACTGGGCTCCCCAGACTCGGGGGCACCTCCAGGGACTACTTGCCTCGTGCGTCAGCGACAGGCTGAGCGTCACGACACGCCCCCCGCCTTGCCCCACTCCACCCCGCCCCTTCCCCCTCGGCCTCGTAACATCCCTTCCCTCCGCTCGCGAGCCAGATCCCTGCTCCCAGACCCGTGGGACCTGGGAGGGTTCAGAAGACGGAAGAGCTAAAAATATCACCGGGACTTAGCAACAGCCTTCCTATTGGTGGCGGCGCAATAAAAGAGAGGGGAGGGGGAAGGGTGGAGGCCCAGGGAGAGATGGCGCGTTTGCGTAGTGGGGCGCTGCAAGGGGTGATGGTATTTGTAGTTATTGGAGGCAGTCAGGGAATTAGGTGGCTTTGAATTCTTAAATCTGCCACCAGCTGCTGCTGTCTTGTTTTCATGACAAAAACAGAACAAAACGAAAACCTCATCACGTCTCCAAACCTATTTTCCCATCAAACCTACGCATTATGTAAGCTATCATATGTGAAGTCTGACCCAAACAGTTACTATTCTTAAGTGTAATGGTAACCGCCGTTCTGGTCAAATTGCATCCCACATAGCCTGTAATCTGCTTGGCGTGTATTCCCCAATGAAAACCCTTAAAAGGTAGAAATAATGGTGAGCTGAAACGAATTCTAGAATATCCCAGGAACGAAGAACTGAATCTATATAATCAGTAGACACAGGTTGCCTGCCAGCCGTCGCAGGCTAAGGCAGAGCTGGCCGAATCACTGGAACGAAGGAATGGATTTTCTGAGTATTCCTTTCGTTCGAATCTCCTGCAGTTCTAGAAACACATCAGTCTAGAATATCACCTCTAAGACAAAACTGAGACATCCAGCCTGCAAATTAAGCCCTGGATGAAGGGATAGCCTCTATATAGCAAAATCACAGAGCAAAAAGGCAATCAGCCTTCTCCTTTTATCATTTGGTGAGGAAGCATTTTTTTCCCTCTCCCCAAGTATGATTTCATCTTGTCAGATTCTGTGAGCAGAATTCCTACTCAAGCTTTCAGAATCTTCTCTCATTTTTGAATTATGTAGAAAGGCACGCGCCGTATTTTCAAAATGGTGAGCTGCAGAAGAGTGGGGAGGGTGAGGCCCATACCTCTGAGAGTATGCAAGTTAAGCAAGATGTTTTTGCTGCCTTGTCAAACCAGGCTGGTCACAATTAGTTCCAATTAATTCTCAGGAATGAATCACTCCCTGATACATACATGCCAGGGTGTGAAATTTTGTACTTTACTTTGTTATCCAAAAAAAAAGTTTCTCAGTTTGTTTCTACGACTCCACAGCTCCATTTAAGCAGAAGCAGAGACAGCTGTGACTCTGGCGAAAATTGAATGCTGAAGGCAAATGATTTGTTGTTTATTTACCACTGATGTGCAGCAATTCAGGGGACTGTGAACAAACCTGCCTATTGTTAAGGCACTACAACTGCAGAGTTCAAAGAAAGTAGCACTTGGTGGTAGCAGGTGGGATAGAACTGATAAGCAACTGAATAATAGCCAGGGAGGCTTGTGGCATTTTCCATGTTATTTAACTCCTTTTTCTGTTCTTTTTTTCTGCCTCCAGGGTTATCAGTGGGGCTCCCTTTCTGCACTACTATTCCACGGTTCCTGGAAGCCATTTTCTCCATTTTGTTGCCCTTGTTATTGTTACCATTGCTATTGTTTTGGATAGGACAGAGAGAAATCGAGAGAGGAGGGGAAGACAGAGGGATAAAAAGACACCTGCAGACCTGCTTCACCACTTGTGAAGGGACTCCCCTGCCAGTGGGGAGCTGCTGGAACTTGGATCCTCTGGCCGTTCCTTGTGCTTTGCACTGCCTGCGCTCCTCACCTGCATGAGCCATTGATTCACAAGCAATGAAGCAGGTCTGCAGGGGTTTATTTTTCTCTCCCTCACTTCTCTTGATTTCTCTTTGTCCTATCCAATAACAATACAATAATGACGACAACAACAAGATGGATAGAATGGCCACAGGGAGTGGTGGACTCATAGTACAGGCACAGAGCCCCAGTGATAACTCTGGAGAAAAAAAAAATTTAAACTTCCAGACTGTCGTATTTGACCCGGGTTCAAGTCTGGCTCCCACTGCACTGAGGAAACTGGTGCTGTGGTTTCTTTCTTTTTTACCAGATTAGAAGAGCACTGAGCAGCTCTTGTTTATGGTGGTGCAGGGGACTGAACCTGGGACTTCAAAGCCTCAGGCAGGACAGTCTGTTTGCATAACCATTATGCTATCTACCCTCCGCCCAGTGCTGTGGTTTCTTTCACTTTTTTTTTTTTAATACTTGTTTATTCCCTTTTGTTGCCCTTGTTGTTTTATTGTTGTAGTTATTGATACTGTCATTGTTGGATAGGACAGAGAGAAATGGAGAGAAGAGGGGAAGACAGAGAGGGGGAGAGAAAGATAAGACACCTGCAGACCTGCTTCACTGCCTGTGAAGTGACTCCCCTGCAGGTGGGGATCTGGGGGCTTGAACTGGGATCCTTATGCCGGTCATGGGCTTAACCTGCTGTGCTACCACACGACTCCCCTTTCACTCTATCTGAAAAAGTCAGCCCGTAGTGAAGACTCATAGAAAACAAATAAAACCTGCTTCCAGACCACTTACTTCATCTTAGGTGTTAACTCAAAGTATCTTATTTTTTTTCTGCCCTCTGAAAGAAAAACCAAGATTGTGAAATTAGGTGACAGAGTTCAGCAGGGAGTTCACTGGGCTGAGGTTGAATTTGTCCCACAGCTGTGGAATATGCACTCTGAGATCCTACTGAGTATTGACCTTAAGCTCTGGTGCATAACCTTTTCCCTTTTGTTTTGCTGAGTAATGAACTTGGGCTGGCTGTGGAGACACCATGTTAGGCAAAAAGGCTTTCATGCTGCTAGGTCTTAGACTCAACTCCCAGGAGCACTAGAAGTCAGGGTTAAACAGTGCTCTGGCAAACAAAAAATAATAAACATGAATTTGAGCCTAGTATCTGTGTGGTATCACTGAGCCACCTCTTGGTCACTTTTCTGACTTTTCTACAGGGAATGGATAAATACCAAAACATTTTTCCAACAATCATGAAGTTCACTTGTGCTGTTCATGCTGTTCTCACAAGATGCTAGGGATTGAACCCTGGGCCAGAGGTATGGCATGAGCTTTATCTGTAGAGCCATTTCCTGGCATCCTCAATTTAAAAATCATATATATACACGAGAGCACCAAAGCATTGTGACCCATGAAGTCCCATCGGTGCTGTCCGTGGTGCTCCCTTATGCCAGGGGTTATACCTGGGACCTCATACATGGTAAGGCATGGGCTTTGCTGCTAAGTCATCTTCTGAGTTCCCCTTACAGGAGCTTTTTTTTGCCTTCAGGGTTATCGCTGGAGCTCGGTGCCTGCACTGTGAATTCACTGCTCCTGGAGGCTGTTTTTTCCCTTTTGTTGCCCTTGTTATTATTACCTTTGTTGTCATTATTATTGGATAGGACAGAGAGAAATCGAGAGAGGAAAGGAAGACGGGGAGAGAAAGACACCTGCAGTCCTGCTTCTCTGCTTGTCAAGTGATCCCCTGCAGATGGGCTTGAATTAAGATCCTTATGCAGGTCCTTGTGCTTTGGCCATGTGTGCTTAACCTCTGACCAATTTGCCACGGGTGTCCAACAGGTGGCTATTCCCCCCCCCCTTATCAAGATCAAATTAGAGCCAATGGCCTCACGGCCTGGCGAAAGCTTGATGAGGGACCCACTGAATCCCCCATAGCAGGCATTAATCAAAAGACCAGTGAAGACCTCCCCTCCTTTATCGATAGGGTCCAGAAGAGCTTACAAAAAAAATTTCCGGCAGGTGAACTTAGGGACCGCTTTGTCAGATCATTGGTTTGGGACAGCATGAACGCTAACCATAAACTGGCCTGTGCTGGCCTACGCCAGCAGAGTCTTGATCGTTAGATTATTGCCGCCAGAGATGTTGGCTCTTCCTTCCACCAGACTAGGGCCTTGGTGGCCACCCTTAGAGAGACCCATAAAGAAGATATAGCTGTCCTAGTTAATACCCTCCAACAAACTTTAACTAGCAAAGGGCACACTTGCTTTGGTTGCGGCAGAGAGGGCCACTTTAAGCGAGAGTGCCCTAACCAGGCGAGAAACGTGAGTCCCTGTGATCTTTCTTTCCTTCTCCCTATCCTTCACGCTCCAGGAAAGCTCGTAGAGTGGATGCAGAGAAGGAACCTCAGCAGATCAGAACCCTGTCCAGGCTCTGAGAAACTGAGTGTCCTTCCCGTTAAAAAAAAAAAAAAAGGTCCCGGTTCGAGCCCCTGGCTCCTCACCTGCAGGAAGGTCGGCTGCACCAGGTGGTGAAGCAGGTCTGCAGGCATCCATCTTTCTCTCTCCCCCTCTGTCCTCCCCATCTCTCTTTGTCCTATCCAACAACAACGACATCAATAACAACAAGAACTACAACAATAAAAAAACAAGGACAACAAAAGGTGAGGAGCTGGGGGTTCAAACCGGGTTCCTTAAGCCAGTCCTTTCACTTGGTGCCATGTGCGCTTAACCCACTGTGCTACCGCCCAACTCCTGGCATTGAATTCTTTTTGGTAGTAATAACAGAATAGGTACTTAAAGAATTTTACCAATTCTATCTCAAACCAATTCCTGAATGACTAAACTTCTAGAGTTAAACTAAATTGAGACAGTGACTACCAGAAAATACACACCCACTTTATTAATAAAAGAGCAACAGAAAAAGGTTTCCAATTGCTTAGAAGGAAAATAACATGGACCAGCACTACCTGGCAAGGATAAATCACCTACATTTGTTGTTCTGAGACCTTCCTACCACACTGCAGATGTTTGACCAGGACAGTTACCACCCGTTTGAAGCTCTTGCTTTTTCTCAATGTGGGTAGGAACTTCATAGTTAACTCTTCAAACAGAAAACAGAAACTTGATGTTATTCCTGTTTTGGAAGCTTTTGGTATATAGAGAAAACATTAATATGAAAAAACTGTCTTTTTCTGAATTCAAGGGAAACTGTGAAGTAATCATCACTTTTTTTTCTGATATGGTCTGCCGGAGTGCTGTGTCAAGAATCCTTTTTCCATTGCTAGCACGTGTCTGGGTGAGAGGAAAGGGTGGAAAGGTGCCAGTGCTTGACACAGGCGCTGCAGGTGATGCTCCGAGTCCACCGCCTCTCCACTGGCTGCAGGTGTTTTTGAGGCAGATGCAGCAGCTTGATGAGGCAGCCCAACCTTTCCTTTACCTCTTCTTGAAACCATATTTTTTGCGTTCATAAAATAGATCTGTCTTGGAACTCCCCAAGTTGACAATCTTTGGGCAACCATCTCTCTGAAAAACAGAAGGATAAATTGTTAAAAATCTTTGAGCTGAGATCAAGTTAAAAACGGCTTCTGGTTTAATAGTTCAACTTTCCAGTTCATTCATCTGACTAGTTAGTTTGCCTATTTGACCAAACCTATTTGCCTATTTGCTACTCACCCTCCAAGTGTGTCACGGCAGATTAGAGATTATCTTTGAAAGATGGATTTGCATGTAAGCAAATCCTTAGGAGGATCTCCCAGGAGAGATCTAATTAATGAAGGCAGAACTTAAATCAGCACGCTTTATTAACTTTTCTTTTCTGAATCCTATGCATTAGTTTATTTAAAGATCCAGTCTTAAGGCGGGGGTAGATAGAAAAATGGTTATACAGAGACTTCCTTGCCTGAGGCTACAATGTCCCAGGTTCAATGTCCCTGCACCACCATAAGCCAGAGCTGTGCAGTGCTCTAGTAAAAAAACAAAAACAAAAACGTCCCAGGTCCCCACCTGCAGGGGGAAAGCTCCACAAGTGGTGAAGCAGGGCTGCAGGCGTCTCTCTCCCTCCCCTATCTAGAAAACAAACATAGGTAGTGGGGGGTTGGGGCAGACACCCCACAGCACAGTAGCTTCCATCAGTGTGGCAGGGGCTGAGTTCAAACCTGGGTCGCACACAAGGCAAAGCAGCACAGTATCCAAGTGAGCTATCAGTGCCAGCCCAAATCCAATGCTGTATCTACTGAGCCATTTCCTGGACCCTGAACCTGAAATTCCCAAGATAGCCAGTGGAGAGATGGAATGATCTGCATTTAAAGCTCTTTACCACTATCCAAGAAGAAAATACCACAGAGAAACTAAAGACTTTATCTGCCATTTTACCTTTAAATTTATTTCTTTTACTTTCTATGAGCTAGAATATATAGATTCAGGAGAAACAAGCCAGAGCACAACACTAGTACATGCAGCACCAGGGACCTAACCAGGAGCTCCAGGTATGCAAGTCCTGTGCTCCACCTGCTATTTACTCAGCTCTAGTATATGACATTTTCAATAGCACATAGTACAGTATTTGATGTGTCCTCAGTAATTCATTTAGTTTGAAACAGTCTTTGGTGGGTAGTAGGGAGGGAGGCAGCAGCAGGGTTGTGGGGTATGGGAGGGAGTTAAGAGTGTTCCTGTGTCAAGAGATGGTCACTGATGGTCCATGCCTTGATTTGTAGTGACATTCTCCCCTGGCCATTTTGTAAAACTGAGTTGTTTCAAGGAACCCTTGAGTGAAGCTATATTCTGTAAAAAAAATGTTTCAGGAGCTGGGTGGTGGTGCCCCTCTGTAGTGTATATACATGTTATCATGCAAAGGGCCCAGCTTTAAGCCCCTAGCCCCCACCTGTGGGAAGACCTCTTCCCACCTATATCTCTGTCTCAAATAATTAAATGCTCAACAGACACTGAGCCCCAGCAATACTCCCTGATGGCAAATATTGGGCATTAGGAAAAGTCACTGAATAGCCCCATCTTCTCTCGTTTAATCAGAGCACTGCTCAGCTCTGGCTTACAGTGGTGCAGGGGATTAAACCTGGGACTTTGGAGCCTCAGTTCTGTTTGCATTAACCATTATACTATCTACCGCTACCTGCCCCATCTTTCCTATTAAAATTCAGCTTCTTCTCATTGTTATTTTTTTCTTTCTTTTTTTTCCAGGGTTATCGCTGGGGCTAGGCACCTGCTCCTAGAGGCCATTTTCCCCATTTTGTTGCCTTGTTGTTTATCATTGTTGTTGTTATTATTGCTGTCTCTGTGGATAGGGCAGAGAGAAATCGTGAGAGGAGGGGAAGCCAAAGGAGAGAGAAAAAGACAGACACCTACAGACCTGCTTCACTGCTTGTGAAGACCCCCCTGCAGGTGGGAAGCCAGGCTCGAACTGGGATCCTTAAGCCAGTCCTTGCACTTAGCACCATGTGCACTTATCCCTCTGTGCTACCAACCAGCCCCCAAGAAAGAGGGAAAGAGAGACATCTGCAGCCCTATTTCACCACTCGTGAAGCCTTCCCTCTGCAGGTGGGGACCAGGGGCTTGAACCTGGGTCCTTGTGCATTGTGATATGTGCACTTATCCAGGTGCGTCACCAAGTCCTGGCTCTTTTCAATCATTGTACAAAAATCTTTGAAAATTCACAAGCACCAACATTTATTTTTTTAAAGTTAAGATTATGTCCTTTTAAGAAAATATTTAAATCCCTTTATTTTATATGTATTACTGAATAGGGTCAGAGAGAAATTGAGAGGGGAAGGGGAGATACAGAGGAAAGAGACACCTGCAGCCCTGCTTCACCACTTATGAAGTTTTCCCTCTGTAGGTGGGGACCAGGGGCTTGAACCTGGGTCCTTGTGCACTGTAATGGGTGCACTTAACCAGGTGCACCATCACCTGGCCCCAACATTTCTAATTTCTATCCTGAGAAATCTCACCTGTGAAGCCTGGTGTGGTGGGAGCCAGGTTCAGGGTCCAGTACCACCAAATGGCTTCCTAAATGGACAAGTCCATTATGCAGTCTTCTTACAGTCCTAAGAAACACTAAGACAGACCTGGGCAGAGCTACCACGTATTGTCCTGTGACCTTGGGTTAAATCACTTAACATGCTCAAGTCTCTGTTTCACAGCTGATACTCAGCACAGGTAAAAGAAGACAGCATTATTATTCATGTAAAAAACTTTTTTTTTGAGAGTACTTTATGATGTCGTTGTTAGGACAGAGAGAAATGGAGAGAGATGGGGAAGACAGAGGGGGGAGAGAAAGATAGACACCTGCTGACTTGCTTCACTGCCTGTGAAGCAACCCCCCTGTAGGTGGGGAGCCGGGGGCCCAAACCGGACCCTTAGGCCGGTCCTTGCGCTACGTGCCACAAACCCGCTGCATTACTGCCCGACTTCTGCAAAAAACTTTCATACCTGAGGCTCCACAGGTCCCTGCTTTATCCTTGGCATAGTTGTAAGCCAGAGCTGAGCAGTGCTTTGGTAAATAGTGTGTGTATGTGGGGGGCCTGGGTGGTGGCAAACCTGGTTGAGTGTATACATTATAGTGTGCAAAGAGCTGGGTTCAAGCCCTAGGTCCCCACATGCAGAGCAACTTCACAAGTGGTGAAGCAGTGCTGCAGATCTCTCTCTCACTTTTTTTTTTTTCCTCTCTCTCTCTCACTTTTCTGTCTCTATTCAAAATAAACAGGCCAGATGGTGGTACATCTGGTAAAGCGCACATATTACAATGCACAAAGTCTGTTTCAAGCCCTCAATCCCCACCTGCAGAAGGGAAGCGTCACAGCCAGTGAAATAGTACTCCAAGTGTCTTTGCTCCTTCCCAAATAAAAGACAATCAGCACAGTATAGCGCCTAGCACACAGCAGAAGATTCATAAATGTTAGCTATTATGTTTTCTCCTGGTTGACAGAGTTGAGAAAAATAAGGAGTAAAGGAATCAAGGGTTAAGGAGGAACAGTGAAGATGTCATACTATAAACTACATTGTTTGAAGTTATTATCTGATACAGTATTCTTTTTTTTTTTTAAAGATTTTATTTATTTATGAGAAAGGAGGAGAGAGAAAGAACCAGACATCACTCTGGCACATGAGCTGCCAGGGATCAAACTTTTTTTTTTGCCTCCAGGGTTATTGCTGGGGCTCAGTGCCTGCACCACAAATCTGTATGTAGAAGTCTTAAGGTAGTTAATCTATATGATGTTCTGCAGGCCGAGAGGCTGGATCATGTCACTGGTTTCCTTGGTGTCCCCTGGAAACTACTGCTGAGTAAATGTGAGCTAGATACCATCTCAAATATCCTTAGAACATTCTTGTATAATGTGAAGTAAAGGAAGTGATGTCTTGAATAATTCTTAGGAACAGAATGTGGCAGGAGGATCCCAGTGTATCAAGTCACACACCACATGCAGAAGAGTCAGACAGCAATTAACATTTATTAAGCACTCTCTGGTAGCAAGCTTATGCCAGGTAAGAAGTCTAGCTACAAGTGTAAAGTTTAAGAAAATGCTGTCCCTAATGGATTTTTAAAAATATTTTATTTATTTATTCCCTTTAATTGTCCTTGTTTGCTTTATTGTTGAGGTTATTATTGTTGTTATTGATGTTGCTGTTGGATAGGACAGAGAGAAATGGAGAGAGGAGGGGAAGACAGAGAAGGGGAGAGAAGGATAGACACCTGCAGACCTGCTTCACCACCTGTGAAGCGACTCCCTGCAGGTGGGGAGCCGGGGGCTCGAACTGGGATTCTTACACCATTCCTTGAGCCTTGCTTACTTAACCTGCTGCGCTACCGCCCAACTCCCAGATTGTTTTTTCTTTGCCATCAGGGTTATCACTGGGGCTTATGCCTCCACAGTAAATCCACCACTTCTGGTGGCCATTTTTTCCCCTTTTACCTATTTGATAGGACAGATAGTAATTGAGAGGGGAGGAGCGAATTGAGAGGGAATGAGACAAGGAGACGCCTGTAGTACTTACCTTACCACGTGAACAGGTGGAGCGTGGGGGTTCAAACTTGGGTTCTTATATATGGTAACGTGTGCTTAACCAGTGTGCCAATGCCTCCCAATGGACTCTTCAGCTAGCTAAAGATCTGTAAACTTGTTCTTCACTGTTGTTACCTTATTATGGCTTGATTACTTAAAATATGACACACCCACTATGTACCAGAAACTCCATAATGGGGAAATGCTATGGATAACTTGTACAGTCAGTCCCCAAAATGTGAACTATGCTTACATTACACAGCAGACATACTAGGAACTGGAAAAGAAAGGTCCTTTTTCTTTTTTTTTTTATATTTATTTTATTTATTTATTCCCTTTTGTTGCCCTTGTTGTTTTATTGTTGTAGTTATTGTTGTTGTTGTCATTGTTGGATAGGACAGAGAGAAATGGAGAGAGGAGGGGAAGACAGAGAGGAGGAGAGAAAGATAGACACCTGCAGACCTGCTTCACCGCCTGTGAAGCGACTCCCCTGCAGGTGGGGAGCCGGGGTTCAAACCGGGATCCTTATGCCGGTCCTTGTGCTTTGCGCCACCTGCGCTTAACCCGCTGCGCTACAGCCCGACTCCCTAAAGGTCCTTTTTCTAAAGGAATCTGACCTAGCTGGTAAACTAGATTAAGTAGGATATGATGTGAAAAAAGAAATTCGGGTAGTTGGGCGGTAGCGCAGCGAGTTAAGCGCAGGTGGTACAAAGCACAAGGACCGGCGTAAGGATCCCGGTTCAAGCCCCCAGCTCCCCACCTACAGGGGAGTCGCTTCACAGGCGGTGAAGCAGGTCTGCAGGTGTCTTTCTCTTCCCCTCTTCTCTCCATTTTTCTCTCTGTCCTATCCAACAATATCAACAACAATAACTACAACAATAAATAAAAAAAAAAGAAGGGCAACAAAAAGGGAAAAAAAAAAAAAAAGAAATTTGTACCAGAGTTTAAAGTAGGACAACATTCAAATCAATAGATACGATGTGCTTTATAGCTTTATTATCTCTCTATAATAGAAAAGTCAGTGGTGTTGCAGGCTGAGAGGTGGAGTAGTATTAGTGTTAGGCTCCCTAAATTAAATTCCAGCTATTACATATACTCTGGTTCTCTCTCATTAGTAAAATGAAAGTCTTTAAAAATTTATTTTTGGGGAGTCGGGGGGGTAGCTCAGCGGGTTAAGCGCAGGTAGCACGAAGCGCAAGGTCTGGCTAAGGATCCCGGTTTGAGCCCCGGCTCCCCACCTGCAGGGGAGTTGTTTCACAGGTGGTGAAGCAGGTCTGCAGGTGTCTGTCTTTCTCTCCCCCTCTGTCTTCCCCTCCTCTTTCCATTTCTCTCTGTCCTACCCAACAACGATGACATCAATAACAATAACTACAACAAGAAACCAGCAAGGGCAACAAAAAGGAATAAAATAAAAAAAAAAAAATGTTGGAGAAAGAAATTTAGAGCTAAGTGGAGATCAAGAGGGGAAGGGAAAGAGAGGCACCTACAGCACCGCTTGTGAAGTTTGTCCCCTGCAGGTGGGGACCAGATGCTTTAACCCAGGTCCTTGTAAATGGTGATGTGTGCACTCAACTGGATATGGCACCACCCAGTCCCAAAGTAAATAAATCTACTAAAAGGAAAATTAACAGTGTAAGAAAGCCTCATCTGGCCTCCTTACTGGGGCTAGGATAGGATCCAAATGTGGACGGCTGAGATGTCGAGGTAGTTCTTTACAACACAGGCATATTCTATCAAAAGGACTTACATGCTGTAATGGGGTCACAACTAGGTCTAGTCAGACAGGCCAGGCTTGCCACTTATTAAGTGGGTGAGGGACTGGAAAATGGAAATAATAACCCCCCACTTAAGTAATTGTGAAGAATAAGTCACCTAGTCTTTAATTGTGGTAATGTTGAGACGTATTTACAGAAAGAGAAGCCACAACACTGCTCTATTATGTGTGAAGTGTCCTCTTTGCACGGTACTTCCATGTGGTGGCTTGAACCTGGGTCCTTGTGCACAGTGAAGTGTACACTCTACCAGGTGAGCTATCTCCAGGCCCCAAGAGTCGTGCATGTGTATTTTTATTAGTGATTTACAAAACTACAAGTATTGGGTACAATTCCACACCATTTCCAACACCAGAGTTGTGATCCCATCCCCTCCATTGCAAACTGCAGTGATTTCCTCAATATCACAGATCTGGGGTGATTATTAATTATATCTATTGAAGTATACCTATCTATATCCCCCATTTTTTTTTTTTTTTTTAACCAGAGCACTGCTTAGCTCTGGCTTATGGTGGGTTGGGTAAATTGAATCTGGACTTAGGAGCCTCAGGCATGAGAGTCTCTTTGTATAACCATTATGCTATCTACCCCCCACCCCCCTATTTTTTCTATGGTCCTGCCTTTTCTTCAATTTTAAATCACAGTTACACTTACTACTACTTCTGAATGTCTTTCCTTTTTTCCTCTTTTCTCTCTGGGTCCCGATGGAATTGGGTTTCAGAGCTCTCTAGTCATCTTCACCTAACATTTTTTCCACTCTGGGAGTATGGACCAAAAAGAATCTTATTTCCTTTTGTTGCCCTTTTAAAAAAAATTTTGTAGTTATTACTGTTGTAGTTGTTGGATAGGACAGAGAGAAATGGAGCGAGGAGGGGAAGACAGAGAGGGGGAGAGAAAGATAGACACCTGCAGACCTGCTTCACTGCCTGTGAAGTGACTCCCCTGCAGGTGGGGGACCAGATCTTTCTGCCGGTCCTTGTGCTTTGTGCCACCTGCACTTTTAACCCGCTGCACTACCGCCCGACTCCCCAAGAATCATCTTTTTATTATTATCTTTAGCACTATGCTAGATTAAGTAACTCGACTATTTTAAAAAATATTTATTCATTTAATTCCTTTTGTTGCCCTTGTTTTTTTTTATTGTTAGTTATTATTGTTGTTGTTATTGATGTCGCCATTGTTGGATAGCACAGAGAAATGGAGAGAGGAGGGGAAGACAGAAAGGGGGAGAGAAAGACAGACACCTGCAGATCTGCTTCACCACTTGTGAAGTGACTCCCCTGCAGGTGGGGAGCTGAGGGCTCGAACTGGGATCCTTATGCCCATCCTTGTGTTTTGTGCCACGTGCACTTAACCCACTATGCTACCACCCAACTCTTTTTTTTAGACATTTTATTTATTTACTTATTGGATAGAAACAGAAACTGAAAGGGAAGGTGGATAAGAGAGAGACACCTGCAGCACTGTTTCACCCTCATGAAGCTTTCTCCATGGAGGTGAGGACTGGGGGATTGAACATAGGTCCTTTTGTATTGGAGGATATACCACCACCAGGCCCTAACCAGACACTATTAGCATGGACATGCTATATTACTTTCCTTTTACTGTGTTTTAAAATGAAAATAAACTGATTCATGGTCCCATTCCCTCCATCAATCCTCCAAATCTTCTGCATCAAGGAAAGTGGTAAAAACCTTCTCCTGTTATTGATCTCTAAGATCTCTATACTGGCATTTGGCTCAAGGAATAGCTAGTAAATTCTGCACAACTTACTGTAAGAAAAACAAAGTATTCCGGGAGTCGGGCAGTAACACAGTGGGCTAAGCGCACCATGGTGCGAAGCGCAAGGACCTGCATAAGGACCCCAGTTCGAGCCCCTGGCTACCTACCTGCAGGGGATTTGCGCAACAGGTGGTGAAGCAGGTCTGCAGGTGTCTGTCTTTCTCTCCCCCTGTCTTCCCCATCTCTCTCCATATCTCTCTGTCCTATCTAACAATGACAATACCAATAACAACTACAACAAGAAAACAACAAGGGCAACAAAAGGGAATAAATACTTAAAAGAAAAAAAAAAGGAAAGTATTCCTAGCTGCTTAAACCTGAAGTCAATTTGAACTGTTCTAAATTTAAATGTTACCACATTTACTCAAATAATGCTTAATGACAGTAAAGATACTTACTGAATGGTTATTACACACCATATACTACTGTGCTAAGACTTATGAAGTACAGAATGTTATTTAAGCAGAGACATCAAAGGGATAAGAGAGAGGCCTCTCCAAATTGGTGGTGTTGACTAAGATTTGCTTCCCATGCATTTCTGCCCTTGATGCAAAATAACTGCCTTTGACTGGACTACACCCAGTTTAGCTCAAAAAACTTGAAGAAATTACAATGTAGGTGACTAGTTGAACATAGTAATCATCACAGGCCACAGAAGTCTGCTGTGGATCACGAAGTGTTACTAAATAAAAGATCAGATAGAAATCTTAGTATACACTTACATCCTTCTCCTGGATAGTACATTCCTTACAGTAATAGGCATCAGAGACTCCTGGGCCTCCGCAGATCACACAGCGGCCCTGGTAAGAACCATAGTTACACTCATCACATATGCGCACCAATGTGCAAGGCCGCACGTAGGAATCACAGATAACACACTTGCCATCACCTATGGAGAAAAGAGAGTGGAGTTATGTTCACTTGCAATTACCTCCTTATATCCTTTGATATCCCTGCTATCTGGAAACACCAGGCACTCTCATTTTAATTGTCAGAAGGGTTATCACTGGGGCTTGGTGCTGACACTAAGAATCCATTGCTCTTGGTGGGCTTCCCTCCCCCCCTTTTTCCTTTCTATTTATTAGGATACATAAAAACTGAGGCAAGGGGGTGAAGGAGAGAGGGGAGAAATCTGTAGTACTGTTTCACTGTAGGTGAGGCTTCCACACTGCAGATGGGGAGCTAGATCTTTATGCATGGTAACATACGGCCTCAACAAAGGTGCGCCACCACCTGGCTCCTAAGGCATTAAAATATTTATTTATTGCCTCCCAGGTTATCATTGGGGCTCAGTCCTGGCACTGAGTCCACTGTTGCCTGGAGACCTTTTTTTGTCGTTGTTTTATTGGCTAGGACAGAGAGAAATTAAGAAAGGAGGGGAAGATAGATAGACTGGCTGTACTACTTGTGAAGTGACCCCTCTTGGGCGGGGGGCAGTGGGCTCAAACCGAGATCCTTGAGCTTTGTACTGTGTTAAAATCTTTTTTACAACCATTATGCTATCTCCTGGGCATCAAAACTAGTCTCATTTTGGTCTTTAGCACCCTCTACTTAGGCACTGCAAAAGCTGGCTTATTGTACATTTCAAGTTCCATAACACATAGTTAATGTTAATCAATGAATATGTAAATGGCCTAGAACAGTGCCTGATGGGCACTCACCAACAAAAACCTGTACATTTAGAAGGCATCTGACTTTCTTCTTTTGCTTAGTTATTAATTAGAAAGAAAAGAAGAAAGAATGAGAGCTACCATTCTGGCATATGTGTTGCCAGAGACTAAATCTAGAACCTCATACTTGAGGGTCTAAGGCTTTATCCACGGTCTCAGGCTTTCTGGCTAAAATTAGAGATTTTCTTTCTCTTAAAAATTTTTTTTATTGTCTTTATTTGCTTATTGGACAGTAGAGACAGGCAGAAATTGAGAGGGAAGGGGGGACAGAGAGGGAAACAGAGAGACACCTGCAGCCCTGCTTCACCACTTGTGACGCTTTCCTCTTGGAGGTGGGGACCAGAGGCCTGAACCCGGGTCCTTGCACACTGTAACATGTGCACTCAAATCACGTGTGTCACCACCTGGCACCAAGCTAGAGATTTTCTTAACATAGTGTCTGAAATATGGAGTAGGGAGGTAGAGGATGCCTTTGTTTTCGGTCTGACATTGTGCTACACGCTTCCAAGCACATCTCAATGCCCTTTGGAAATGTCTGTCTGCTGGCTCGCAGAAACCGAGCGAGAGGGGTGGGGTACATGGGAATCCGTGTTCGACTCACATTTTTCACACAGTCTTCCGATGGCTGCAAGACCAAAGATAAAAGAACAATCAGAATTATGGTTCAGACAAAGGGGAAGAACATTCTTGAACTTGAGGTTGTGGGAGGAGCAGCACCCAGTGGGGAAAACTTTATCTTATCCGAGTAAATTTCAAGTGCAACCAAATCTATATATTCCTGATGTTACTCCCTGATCCTGGACAACGTGAACGTCTTTAAAACCTATTCTGACCTCCAGCCTCCAGCCCCCGCCCTCTTCATCGCCCGCCACAAACCCGCGCACTCCTGCACTACCACACCACCTACGAAGAGGCGGGAAACGTGGCGGCCAAGGCAAGAGGCTACGGAGGTGATGGAGACCACCAATCTTCTAGCTCCTACTACCCACTCCACCCACTCAGTCGGGGGGCAAGAAACAGTCTCACCTACTCCAGCTTGTTTGCGGCAAAAGATCAAATCTGGATGGTGTTTAGCCATAGCTCCCAAAGTAAGCGACGACCGGAAGTTTGAAGCGCTTCCGTCTGACCTTTAACGTCTCTGTTCCCACCTCCTGCTCGCCGCGATTGGTCCTTTAACCTTCCCTCAGCTTTACAACCTTCGCCCCTACTTCTCTGCTCTCGCGTGATCTAAGCCTTTAAATTCGGTTTTCTTTTTGACTTGGGAACCGGTTCAAAGTAGGTTCACGAGTTTTAAAATATCTCTTTGCCAGAGTCGAGTGGAGGAAAAAGCTGGAGTTTTCACTTTGGCAAGACATTTTTGGTCCCCAGCGTTGACTTCCGCAAAGTTTTTTTACGCAGCTTCAGCTCGTTTCCCACGTCAGTGCCAGACGCACTGGCCCCGCCCCTTAACGTTAGCCCAGCTCGGGCGCTTCTTTATGGGCTCCGCCCTCACGTGACGCAACCCCTGCAGATCCACCCCCGCCCGAAGGCTTTAAATACGCTGTGGAGCACGTCACTTTCACGCGACCTAATCTTTGTCAGTGCACAAAATGGCGCCTTACAGCCTCTTGGTGACCCGGCTGCAGGTGAGCGAACTCAGGGCCCGCAAATTTCACGGGGGCGGGGTGCCTCCTTCTGTGCCTGCGTCTGTGGGCGAGGCGAGGCCAGGTGAGGCGGGCCTGAGCCAACCTTTTGCCTACCTGTTCGGGCCTAGTGACTGTGCCCGCTTCTCCAACGCCCGAGGTCAATGCGTCCCCGGCTCAGACATCTTCCCCACCCGAGGGAAGGATGAGCCCTTATAGAGGCCGAATAAAGAGTGGAGACAGGTCATTATCCTTTTCGAGCACCTCGTTCCTCTTAGGTTCTTTTTGTTTGTTTTTGTTTTCTCCAGTCCCTCAAGGTGAGGGCAAGGTGACTGGGGGGCGCGCTCGTTGTTGAGTCCGCTAGGCCCAGAGCCTAAATAACTCGCTTATCATCTCTTAGCAACAGCAGAGACATGGTAGCAGGTGCACCTACGGTTGCCATACCTGAAGTTTGGCAAAAAAAAAAAAAAGTAATTCCCTATTCCATCGTTTGAGGGGCCTGTGGGACATTACCAGGAGTGGGAGTTCTGAGTACAGATGTAGTAGACAATAACAGCAGTGACTCAACTTTGCTAGTTTCAAGACTTTTAATTCCTTACTTGATCAACATTTGATTAATAATTATCTAGTGGGGTAATTCTCGATAGTGAGATGAAACTTCCAGAAAGTAGGTGAAAGTTCTACTCTCTCAGGTACGATGGCGTTAGCATCTGTCCTACTAGCTATCTCTTGTTCTTATCATATAAGTTTTTGAGCCAGAGTGTGATCTTAGAACTGATATTTGTATCTGAGGGGACCAGAATGGACTACATTGAGCTCGCATTTAACTGCTTTTGAAACTCTTGATGGGAAGGTAGAGACTCAGCAGTTTGACCTTGACATTCCTGTCATGAATCATGTAGAAAATTGGCTGTGACAGCCATATGATTTTTTGCTTCTAGTTTGACATCCTGAAGAAGGTGTTGATCTTGAAGGTTCAGAGACAGGCATGCATCTAGCTAATAAAAGTTTAAGCAAGCCTTTGTGTAGATAATTATGACAACCTTTTTTTAAATCTTTTTTTTTTTAACTTTGTGAACTTGCTTTGAATCAAGTAACACAACTTTGTAAAATTTTAAAAGTTGTTCTGTACTCAGAAAGTTGTTCTGTACTCTTACTAGAAGGTTTTTTAAAAATTAATTTTTTGCGGTCTGGGAGGTGGTACAATGGATAAAGCACTGGATTCTCAACCATGAAGTCCTGAGTTCAATCCCCAGCAGCACATGTACCAGTGTGATATTTGGTTCTTTCTCTCTCTGCCTATCTTTCTCATGAATAAATAAATACATTTAAAAAATTTATTTTTTTCATATTTATTATCCCTTTTTGTTGCCCTAGTTGTTTATTATTGTTGTTGTAGTTATTATTGTTATTGATGTCATCGTTATTGGATAGGATAGAGAGAAATGGAAAGAGGAAGGGAAAGCAAGAGAGAGGGAGAGAAAGATAGACACACCTGCAGACCTGTTTCACCGTTTGTGAAGCGACCCTCCTGCAGGTGGGGAGCTGGGGGCTCAAACTGGGATCTTTCCAACAGTCCTTACGGTTTGCACCACGTGAGCTTAACCCGCTGAGCTACCGCCCAACTCCCAGGTATTTTTTTTTTTTTAAGTCACGTTACTTAAATTTCAGTGACATGGCTTAACAAAACCATCTATCTTAAAATACTCTCATGGGGAGTCGGGCAGTAGCGCAGCGGGTTAAGCACAGGTGGTGCAAACTGCAAGGACCCGTAAGGATCCTGGTTTGAGCCCCCGGCTCCCCACCTGCAGGAGGGTCGCTTCACAAGTGGTGAAGCAAGTCTGCCAGTGTATATCTTTCTCTCCCCCTCTGTCTTCCCCTCCTCTCTCTATTTCTCTCTGTCCTATCCAACAAAAACGACGTCAATAACAACAACAATAACTACAACAACGATAAGACAACAAGGGCAACAAAAGGAAAATAAATATTAAAAAAGAAAAAAATACTCTGATCTTTCAATTCTGGGCAAAGATAAGTGATTTTGCTTTAATGATCTTTAGATCTTTTGACTAAGTTAACGTGAAAGTAAAGTTTCTTCTTGATCTTTATTTTTATTTTATTTTTTATATTTATTTTATTTATTCCCTTTTGTTGCCCTTTTTTTTTATTGTTGTAGTTATTGTTGTCATCGTTGTTAGATAGGACAGAGAGAAATGGAGAGAGGAGGGGAAGACAGAGAGGGGGAGAGAAAGATTGACACCTGCAGACCTGCTTCACCGCTTGTGAATTGACTGCCCTGCAGGTGGGAAGCCAGGGCTCCAACCAGGATCCTTATGCTGGTCTTTGCACTTTGCGCCACGTGGGTTTAACCCGCTGCACTACAGTCTGACTCCCACTTTTTGATCTTTCTGTCTTACTGTATCTGATAGGACAAATGGTTACAGATATGTTCAGTTTTGAAGAGATGGATAATAACAGTATTTCTAAAGTTTTAACTATATATTGTTTTTAAAAATTAACAAGTGAAAAAAAGAGATAGAATGAAAAGCACTGTTCTGTCATTCAAAGAATTTGTCTTTGCTCTATGTGGTTTGGGAATTGAATCCATAACCTCGTTATGTGCAGTGACCCCCTAGCTCAGTATTTTTAAATTCAAAGAAGGATCTTAGTTTGAAAACTGCTTATTCAACTACTATTTCTAGGCCATAGTTCATGTTTTTTTCTCTTCTTTAAAAAATTTGTTTATATTTATTTTCCCTCTTGTTGCTCTTTTTTATTGTTGCTGTAGTTATTGTTGTTACTGTGATGTCATCGTAGTTAGAACAGAGAGAAATGGAGAGAGGAGGGGAAGACAGAGAGGGGGAGAGAAAGACACTTGTAGACCTGCTTCACCACCTGTGAGGCAACTCCCCTGCAGGTAGGGAGCAGGGGGCTCCAACCACAATCGTTACTTTGGTCCTTGGGCTTCGTGCCTCGTGCACTTAACCTGCTGCGCTACTGCCCGACTCCCCATAGTTCATGTTTTACCTTGACTAAGTTACCTCTAGATTCTGTTTCCTTATCTGCCTGCTGAAGATGATCTTCACTGATGAACACTGGTTTTCACTACAATTATTATGAAATGATGGGAAAATTGCATGTATATGCTTATAATCATCATGTAGTTTATTCTCTTTTTCAGATGAACAATCCAAGACCTTGACAGCCTGAGTGACTTTCAGTAGCAAAGTCAGGCTTAAAATTGAGATTTTCTTGAGCTGGGGAGATATCAGACACAACAGACTTTCATGCCTGAGAGAGGTCCCAGGTTCAATACCTGGAACCACTGTAAGCCAGAGCTGAGCAGTGCTCTGGTATAAACAGATGAATAAATAAAATTGAGATTTTCTTGTTTGTTCTTTCGACTCAGATGAATAAATAGCATTATATCACAGTGTTTCCCAGTAGTGAAGCTGCGTTATGTAATAACTAGCTAACAGTATTCTTTAAGAACCTTATGATACTACCCTAGTTCTTATGTCTGCAGAATCCTGTCTATACATTCAGTTTATCTCTACCTCATTCATAGCGTACTTACCAAACATCCACGGGTTCCTCTGGATACAATAATAAAGCAGAGCCTCCATTATAGTCTAATGCATTCTGCTGCAGAGGACCTTGGAGATTGTTTCAGCCAAAATATTTTTCTTCTACCTTAGATAAATTGGGTGAAGGAAGATAATGATTGATAGAAATTACCATTACCGGAGCTCCAGTGGTGCAATTACTATTGCCACTAAGAGTAGTTAGTATTTACCTTACTATGTATGACTCATGTACGTAGTCCCCTTGATAAAAGACAGGTTTGTTTAGCCCAGTCTAACAGGTGGAGAAGCAGAGAGGAAACTAATGTGGAAGAGCGTTTATTCTGGCATTACACTGCCTGGATTTGAATGCTGACCCTAATACCAGCTCTGACTTTAGGCAAGTTACTTTGCCTTTCTGTGCCTCTTTCTTTGCTTATAAAATATGGGAAAAAATACTACGGCTGACTTACATAATAATATAACTGCATCGATAACAACAGTAATATTACAACAATAAAACAAGGGAATTAATAAATATTTTTAAAAATTATGAATGTTTCTTATTATGAATGATACTTAGGAATAAGACCTTTCTGGCCTTGAGAATAGGAACAGACTTTTTCCTCAGACTTTCCCAAATGGACTTGTAGAAACTCTCTTTAATTTTTGGCATCTTGGAAGTCAATAGGAATGCTTTCCTTGTAAAACTCAGACTGGAGGGGGTCGGGTGGTGGCGCAGTGGGTTAAGCGCATGTGGCGCAAAGCGCAGGGACCGGCAACGATCCCGGTTCGAGCCCCCGGCTCCCCACCTGCAGGGGAGTCACTTCACAGGCGGTGAAGCAGGTCTGCAGGTATCTATCTTTCTCTCCCCTTCTCTGTCTTCCCCTCCTCTCTCCATTTCTCTCTATCCTATCCAACAACGAATTGCGTCAACAAGGGCAATAATAATAACCACAACGAAGCTACAACAAGGGCAACAAAAGGGGGAAAAAATGGCCTCCAGGAGCGGTGGATTCATGGTGCAGGCACCGAGCCCAGCAATAACCCTGGAGGAGGAAAAAAGAAAATAAATAAATAAATAAACTCAGACTGGAGGAAAAAAGTAAATTTTGTAGCCAGGTATGGGATTTTACCTTTGTGCAAATTTGGACAAAACAGTATACACTTCAGAGGCTCAGTTTCCTCATCTGTAAATTGGGTATGATGACATTTGCATCACAAACCAGTATGAGCATTAAATGGAATTGTATGTATGAACTACTTAGGACAAATCTGGTGCAAGGGTATAGGCACTGGGTGAATCTTTTAAGATTTTATTTATTTATTTATTAATGAGAAAGATAGAAAGAGCCAGACATCACTCTGGTACATGTGCTGCCAGGGATTGAACTCAGGACCTCATGCTTGAGAGTCTAGTGCCTTAGCCACTGCGCCACCTCCTGGACCACTCTCTTTCCAGCTTTTATCTTCAGTTTGTACATTTTAAAAAGATAGCTCTGAGAGACCAGGTGGTGGTGCGCCTGGTTGAGTGCATATGTTACAGTGCTCAAGGACCCGGGTTCGAGCCCCTGGTCCACCTCTGCAGGGGGAAAGCTTTGTAAGTTGGTGAAGCAGTGCTGCAGGGGTCTCTCTCCCTCTCTATTTCCCCTCCCATCTCAGTTTATTTTTTATTTTTGATAGAGATGGAGAGAAATTGAGAGAGGAGTGGGAAGTTGAGAGACAGAGAGAGACACCTGCAGTCCTGCTTCACTACTCATGAAGCTTTCCCCCTGCAGGTGGGGACCAGGGCTTGAACCTGGGTCCTTGTGCACTGTAATGCATGCGCTTAGTCAGGTGTGCCACTACCCAGCCCCCGTCTCAATTTCTGGCTGTGTCTATCCAATAGATAAAGATAATAAAAAATAAATTAAAAAAATTCTATTAAAAAAGATATCTCTATGGAAACTGCTTGTTCATTCCCTAATTATACCCTAACTATCCCTTAACATTTGGTATGTAGTAGTTATTTGGGGAAAATAAATTCTCTAGCTTTTTGTTCTTTCTTTTTTTAGTTAGTGATTTAATAATGACTAACAAGATTGTCAGATAACAGGGGTACAATTCCATACAGTTCCCACCATGAGAGTTCTGTGTCCTATTCCCTCCATTGGAAACTCCCCTGTTCTTTATCCTTCTGGGAGTTTGGACCAAAATTCTTTATGGAGTGCAGAAGGTAGAAGATCTGTCTTCTGTAATTGCTTCTCCTGGGCATGGATGTTGGCAGGTCGATTCATACCCCCAACCTGTTTTTTTCTTTTTCTTCTTTCTTTCTTTCTTTTTTTTTTGCCTCCAGGGTTTTCACTGGGGCTCAGTGCCAGCACCGCAAATTCACTTATCCTAGAGGCCATTTTTTCCATTTTGTTGCCCTTGTTTATCATTGTTGTTGCCATTGCTGTTGCTGGATAGGACAGAGAGAAATGGAGAGAGGAGGGCAAGACAGAGAGGAGGAGAGAAAGACAGACACCTGCAGACCTGCTTCACTGCCTATGAAGCAACTCCCCTGCAGGTGGGGAGCTAGAGGCTGACCCCCAATCTATTTCTATCTTTCCCTAGTGGGTAGGGCTCTGGGGAGGTGAAGTTCTGGGATACATTGGTAAGGTCATCTGCCCAGGGAAGTCAGGATGGCATCATAGTAGCGTCTGCAACTTGGTGGCTGAAAGGCAGTAAGATATAAAGCAGGACAACATGTTTAATAAATAGGAACCCAAAGGTAGGAATAGAGCAGATGAAATTAGGAGGCTTCATGTTCGAAGGAGTTATGAAGTCTATTTTAGACTTCATGTTATGTTTCACAGTAATTTTTGCATGAGTCCAACAGTTAGCATGCAGGTGGACTAAAAATATTGTCTGAAAAGATGGTGTCAAAGTTGAGAATAGGACTAGAAAGATGGATTAGAGCAGAAAGTTTTCTTTATTTCTAAGTTGAAGTGCATCATTGGGAATATGAGCTCTAGAATTAGATTTGCAGCATTTTCAGTATCAAATATCCAAATCCAGGTTCTTGGAAAAATTTAAGCCCAGTGAGAGTGTTTCTACCTTTATCCCTGTAGAGATGAAGACATTTTCTAAACAATAATTTTTTAAAAAGATTTTATTTATTAATGATAAAGTAGGAGGAGAGAGAGAGAGAAAGAAGCAGACATAACTCTGGTACATGTACTGCCAGAGATTGAACTCAGGACCTCATGCTTGAGAGACCAACACTTTATCCACTGCACCACCTCCTAGACCATGAAGACATTTTCTAATTGGGAACTTTATTATCTGTGACCAATTGTGAGAGGTACCAAAGAGGTCTTAGGAGTAACTCTTAAGAGTTGTTATTCTCTCTCTTTAGTGCTGCATGGCTAGACTCCACTTTTTTGCAGGCCATTTGTGTTATTGTTATTGTTCACTGAGAGATGCAGGACTTAAGACAAGGGCTCTCCCTGCCTGTGAAAGAGGTTATATGCTGGTGAGGAAGAATTTGCTTAGCCAAAATACACTGGGCTTAAATAAGTCTCTCTCTCTCTCTCTCCAAACTGGACCATCCTGGAATTTAGAGAGGTGGCACGTTTAGTCTGCCCACGCCATCATGAGCAATGGCATTAGAGATGGTAGGTCTTCCTTTACAATACTGCTTTATTTGTCCTTCACAATAGCTCTGAGACCTGGAACTCATTTAGTAGCCTGCTTTCGTGATGATGAAGCTGAGACCAACCCTGTTAAGTTGCAACCCTGTTCTGTTTGCAACTAGCGTACAGAAAAGTCAGATTTTGAATGCAGATTAATTTGACTGTAAAACCCAGACTTTTAAACCAAACTTTTTGTCCACAGTGCTTCCTGGGGTGGTGGTGGGGGGGTTAGAGACTAGAAACTTCATCTTTGTAGACTGCTAGTTATAGAGGCCACAGTTCAGTTGGTTCCCTGCCCAGTGTGCATGTTTGTCTCTTGGGGATGTGGTTGCCTCCTGCCCCAAATACCAGAAAGCTGGGGGGGAGGGGGCGTAGAGGTGTGGGTCTCACAGCAGCAGTTTTATTCCTTGGCTGAGCTGTCAGTCAGCCTCACAGGCAGCCTATTGAGCTTGCAGACCATGTCCTTGCGATGTGTGTTGCAGAGCTGCTGCCCGGAGGTGTGCGCAGAACTCAGGATTTGTACCATGTGTTATGGTACTTAACACATGGAAGCATGACTCTCTGGCTACTCACTGGCCACTTGAATTTATTTTTCATCTGTCTGAGTCTTTCTCTTCTATAAGCAAGGGACAGGTGATTTGTAACAATCTTACTTGGTGGTTGGAGGGTTGTCATTGTGATCTTCTCTGGTAGTTTATTCTGTCCTCTCTCCCCTCTACTCTACCTGTCTTTTTTGTGCCTGCAGGGTTATTACTGGGGCTGGCACCGAATCCACTGCTCCTGGAGGCCATTTTTTCCACTTTGTTGCCCTTGTTGTTGTTGCCATTTCTGTTGTTGGATAGGATAGAGAGAAATTGAGAGAGATGGGTAGACAGGCAGAGAAAAATAGGTATCTGCAAACCTGCTTCACCCCTTGTGAATTGACCCCCTGTAGGTGGGGAACTGGGGGGTTTGAACCAGGATCCTTATGCTGGTCCTTGCACTTCGCGCCACGTGCACTTAACCCGCTGTGCTACTGCCCGGCCCCGTCCTCTGTCCTCTTAACTAACGCTGATGGGGCCCACTTTGGGTATGTTCCTTCTTTCAGCGTTTGCTGTGCCAGTAAAGTGGAGTCATCCAAGCCTCCTTTAGTCCTGGTGAGCCCTGGAGAGTTATGTGCCATCTTGCAAGAGAGCTGGTACCAAGGAGCCACAAAAAGCACTCTGGTTGAATATTTGGGACTGCGAGTCCCCAGGGAGAATTAAGTCCATCTGGCTGCTGGAAAGCACAGGTTGGAAGACAACTGTGTGTAGGACATGAACTCGACAGATTCCCATCTGTAGCCTTGGGTGGGCCACTTCCTGTCTCTGGGCTGCTGCATTTTTACAGTAGTCAAGGAGTCTGAGTATATTGTACAGCAGGTTTTTACAAGAGTAGTGGAAGCAGTATGTTACTAACTGCTATTTACTCCAAAACAGATCTGTGGGCATCTGATTCCTGGTCATCCTCAAGGATGACTCCCACACAAATGTACAATTATGCAGTAGTTTTGTAGCAGAGGAAGTGCAGTAAGGGTGGAAGAGAGGAGAAAACACAATTATGGGTTTCAACCATTTAAAGGGCTGGTACGTGGAAGAGTGACTAAGCTCATCTGGCCTGGTTCCAGAGGACACAGCTAGGTTGTCAGAGTGCTCTTCTTTCAGTTTCCTTGCAGACTTTGAAAGTGTTACTCTCCTCAAAAAAAAAAAAAAAAAAGTTATTCCATTTATAGATGAGAAAGCAATGTCTGAAACAATTCTGCCATTTAACAATCTGAAGTAGCCTGTATATTGTGGAAAACAGTGTTAGTGGTACTTAAAAAGTGTATCTTTTTTTTTTCCCTAAGAGAGTTATTGCTGGGGTTTGGTGCCTGCACAGGACCACTTTTCCTGGTGGACTATTTTCTTTCTTTCTTTCTTTTAATCAGAGCATTACTCGGCTCTGGTTTATGGTGGTGCAGGGGATTGAACCTGGAACTTTGGAGCCTCAGGCATGAGAGTGTTTGCATAACCATTATGCTGTCTACGCCTGCCCTTCTATTTCTATTTTTATTTCAGTGAGAGGCAGAGAGAAATAGGGAGGGAGAGGCAGAAGGAGAAACATCAGTAGAAAAAACTCTTGGAAGCTTCCCTCACTGCAGGTGGGGAGTGGGGATAGGGTGGGGGGACTTGAATCTGGGTGCTTGCACATAGTAATAGTGCTGTGTGCTATACTTGGTGAGTTGCTTCCTGGCTCCTAAATTTTTTCCCCCCATTTTATTGGATAGGACAGAGAGACATTCAGAGGGGAAGACGGAGAGGGGGACAGAAAGAGAGACACCTGCAGACCTGCTTCACTGCTTGTGAGGCGGCGACCCCCCCCCCCCCCACACACACACACACAGGTGGGAAGCCAGTGGCTCAAACTGAGATTCTTGCACTTTGTACTATGTGTGCTTAACCCAGTGCACCACCACCTAACTACCCCCCTTTTTTATTCTTTATGCTTATTTATTTATTGAATAAAGACAGAGAAGCTGATATGGGGAGGAGGAGAAAAGAGGAAGAGAGACAGGCAGATACATGCCGCATTGCTTCACCACTTGTTTAGCTTCCACCCTGAAGGTGGGGGCCAGAGGCTTGAACCCAGGCTTTTAGGCACTATAACGTGTGCACCACTGCCAGGCCACTATATTTTTAAAATTAAGGACAAGGTTGATTGTGCCATGGTAGTATGTACCAGACTTTCATATCTGAGACTCCAGGTGCCAAAATCGGACCCATTACCATATGCTAGAGCTGAGCTGTGCTATCTGGCTTCACTCTTATTAAAAACAAATATTTTAAGGCTGGGGAGACAGCATAATGGTTATATAAAATTACATTAATGCCTGAAGTTCTGAGTTCCCAGGTTCAATCACTAGTACTACCATAAACCAGAGCTGAACAGTGCTCTGGTAAATAATAATAATAATAATTTTAAAAATATATTTATTCCTTTTTGATGCTCTTTTTATTATTGTTGTTAATGTTGTTGTTGCTGTTGTTGGATAGGACAGAGAGAAATGGAGAGAGGAGGGGAAGACAGAGAGGGGCAGAGAAAGATAGACACCTGCAGACCTGCTTCATCACTTGTGAAGCGACTCCAGTGCAGGTGGGGAGCCAGGGGCTCGAACTGGTATCCTTAACGCTGGTCCTTGTGCTTTGCGCCTTGTGTGCTTAACCCACTGTGCTATTGCTTGACTCCCATGTGTGTATTTTTAACAGACTCAGGAGAGACTGATGTATGTGGGGTCTGAAAGTCCTGAGGAATAGAGGTTGGGTTTGTTTCACACAGCCCAGAGGGCACACCCCAACTGAGAAGAAGAGTGTACAAAGAAGCAGTGTTTGGGGCTCTGGGAAGTAGCATAGCGAGTTAAGCACACATGGCGTTAAGTGCAAGAACTGGCATAAGGATCCCAGTTCGAGCTCCCAGCTCCCCACCTGTAGGGGGGTCCTGCGCAGTGAAGCTGGTCTTCAGGTGTCTGTCTTTCTCTCCCCCGTCTTCCCCATCTCTCTCCATTTCTCTCTGTCCTATCCAACAACAATGATAGCAATAATAAAAACCACAACATCAGCAATAGTAATAACCACAACAATGGTAAAAAACAACAGGAAAAATGGCCTCCAAGAGCAGTGGATTCTTAGTGCAGGCACTGAGACCCAGCAATAACCCTGGAGAAATTTTAAAAAAAAGAAGCTGTGTTTGGCTGAATGCAAGGGAGAATATTTTGAATTAGACAGTACAGATCTGGGACTAGCTTGTTACAGCAGGAAGCCCTCCTGGACTGTATTGTGAACAGATAGTTTATGTGATTGGAAAGCAGCTACACAAAGATTGAGCAAGTAGATGATTTCATTTGTTGCTAATAGTAAGGAGTTTATCTCCATGGGGAGGGGAATGATGTAGGGGTTACATAGCTTGCCTGGGTAGGAAGAGCATGTGAGTTGCACACTAACTGGATTGGGTCTCCTTTGCTACTGAAGGAAGCTAGTTACTTCATGCAAGCCTTGGTTTACTCAATTGGATAACAGGTTTATCATCATGGTTCCTTCACCGGGTAACTGAGGGCTGGAGGTTATAAAGCATGCATACGTAGTGTTCAGCACAGTGCGTGTCTTGACTCAGAACTCAGTAAACCTTTTTAAAAAGATTCATGGGGGAGGGGTCGGTCGGTAGCGCAGCGGGTTAAGCGCATGTGGCGCAAAGTGCAAGGACCGGTGTAAGGATCTCAGTTCGAGCCCCTGGCTCCCCACCTGCAGGGGAGTCGCTTCACAGGCGGTGAAGCAGGTCTGCAGGTATCATATCTTTCTCTCCCCCTCTCTGTCTTCCCCTCCTCTCTCCATTTCTCTCTGTCCTATCCAACAACGAACGATATCACCATCAACAACAACAATAATAATCACAACAAGGTCAACAAAAGGGGAAGAAAAAAATGGCCTCCTGGAGCAGTGGTTTCATGGTGCAGGCACTGAGCCCCAGCAATAACCCTGGAGGCAAAAAAAAAAAGAGAGAAAAAAAAATTCATTGGGAGTCCGGCTATAGCGCACGTGGTGGAAAGCGCACAGACGGGCATAAGGATCCCAAGGATCCTGGTTTGAGCCCCCCGCTCCCCACCTGAGGGGAATCGCTTCACAGGTGGTGAAGCATGTGTGCACGTTTCTGTCTTTCTCTCCCCCTCTCTGTCTTCCCCTCCTCTCTCCATTTCTCTGTGTTCTATCCAACAATGACACAACAATTAATAACTAAAACAATATAACAAGGGCAACAAAAGGAAATAAATATTTTAAAAAAAAAGAAAAAAAGAATCTGCCGCTCCTGGCAGACATTAAAAAAAAAAAACATGTCGTGTCCAGGAGGTGGCGCGGGATCGAATTCAGGACTCTCAAGCATGAGGTCCTGAGTTCAGTCCCCAGCAGCACATGTGCCAGAATGATGTCTGGTTCTTTCTCTCTCCTCCTATCTTCCTCATTAATAAATGAAATCTTTAAAAAATATATTTAAAAAATTCATTAATGAGAATGAGGAAGAAAGAACTAGAACAATACTATGGCATATGTGATGCCAAGCACCAAACTGGGGACCTCATGCATAAAAGGTTGGTGCTTTGGGCAGAAGAGACATCATAGTGGTTTTGCCTGAGCCTCTGAAGTCCTAGGTTCAGTCCCCAGCATCACTGTATGCAAGAGCTGAGCAGTGTTTTGATCTTGGTGTCTGTCTCTCTTTCTTATTAACATAAGTAAATAAAATATTAAAAAAGCAAAACAAACAAGCTTTATCTGCTGTGCAACCACCTGAGCCCCTCATAAATCTTTTTTTAAAAAGGTGACAAGTCCACTGCATATCCAGTGAGAGGGGACTGGGGTGCCTTTGAAGAGGTGACAGTACATCCAAACTTTCATACACGGGGTTTTTCTGCATTCATTATTTCCTCTGTTTGAGTTACTTATTGACTCAGATAATCAAATATGTGCCAGCGAATTCAGACAAAAACAATAGATATGGCTTGATCCCAGTCCTCAAGGAGCTTACAGTGCAGCTGGAAGAGGAGCTGCAGTTTGGTGCTTCTCAGCGTAGTGAGCACCTTCATACATGTTCTCACTTAACGTTGTGATTAGCTTGGCTGCTATAACTCCTTTCCCCCCCTCTGCTACTCAGGTGAGGGGAGACTCTTCATTCTGTAGAACTTACCTTTGATCCTAGCAGTTCTCACTATAGGCCTCTTCTCTGCCTCCCTTCACAGGGTGTATTATCCCCATACCTACGGTGAGCAAACTGAGGCTACAATACCATGGTAGCTCATGCTGCTTTAATTGATTTTTTTTTTTCCCACCACTCTGGGCTCTCTATTGGGTGACTTCTCTAGACACTCCGCTGACATCACTATTGTCTTTCTTCTTACAGAAAGCCCTAGGTGTGCGGCAATACCATGTGGCCTCAGTCCTGTGCCAACGGGCCAAGGTGGCTATGAGCCACTTTGAGCCCAATGAGTACATCCGATACGATATGTTGGAGAAGAACATTAACATTGTTCGCAAACGGTAAGAGGAGACCTGCAGTGGGTGACAGTAAAGGGTGCTACTTTTGCTACCTTTGTGGTGGGTAGCATAAGGGGTGCTTGGTGAAGGACAGTAAATTATGGTGGAATGACCAAACCATTTGGGGACAAACTCCCTACTGAAGAAAGGCATTCCACATCAGTGGTATTAACTTCTACCTTGTCTGCCAAGGAGAGCTGTTATTAGCTGAGGTGTGGGCTGCCCGCAGGTGTCGGATGCTCTTTGGTGCTGTGACCTGCACCTCTCTGCTACCCTTCTCAGGATGCACTCCTGACTTTTGGGCCAACCCTTTGGAGTCCACTAGACCCAGTGACTAGAGAAATATTGCTGCTGCTGCTGTTTCAGTCTCCAGGTGCAAAGGAGAGTGCCACTTGAGGCCCAGGAGAAAAGTATCTTTGTTCCAAGCCTCCCTTTCCTCATTTGGTACAATGAGAGCCATCTTTTTTTTTGTTTGTTTTAAATTTTATATATTTATTTATTCCCTTTTGTTGCCCCTGTTTTTGTTGTCTTTTTTTTTTTTTTAACATTTTTATTTTATTTTTGCTTCCAGGGTTATCACTGGGGCACTACGAACTCACTGCTTCTGGAGGCTGTTTTTCCCATTTTGTTGCCCTTGTGGTTGTTATTGTTATTGTTGTTATAGCTATTGTTGTTGTAGTTGTTGTTGTTGGATAGGACAGAAAGAAATCGAGAGAGGAGGGGAAAACAGAGGAGAGAAAGAGACACCTGCAGACCTGCTTCACCATCCATGAAGCAACCCCCCTGCAGGTGGGAGCTGGGGTCTCGAACCCGGATCCTATAGGGTACTTGTGCTTTGTGCCATGTGCACATACCCCACTGCACTACCTGCCCAGCCCCCCGACAGCCATCTTTGTATTGCTGACCTGTGTGCTAGGTCCTAGTCTAGGTGCTCACACCTGAAGAGTGGAATAAGATACCACTGGAGGGTGAGGCGTAGGGGCTGGCAGTGTATATTGGCTAGCACTACTAGAATTTGAACCAATGCAAGGTATGCCCTTGGTGACAGTGACTGAGAGTAAGAATAGAAATGAGTATCTCTGGGAGTTGGGTGTTAGCACAGTGGGTTAAGCGCAGGTAGCACAAAGTGCAAGGACCAGCATAAGGGTCCCAGTTGGAGCCCCTAGCTCCCCACCTGCAGGAAGTCGCTTCACTGGCAGTGAAGCAGGTCTGCAGGTGTCTATCTTTCTCTTCCCCTCTCTGTCTTCCCTTCCTCTCTCCTCTCTCCATTTCTCTCTGTCCTATCCAATAGTGACATCACTAACAACAACAACAACAATAACTACAACAATAAAACAACAAGGGCGACAAACGGGAATAAATAAATAAATATATTAAAAAAGAAATGAGTATCTCTAATTAGAAGCCAAGGAACAGGGGGCTGGGCGGTAGCAGTTGAATGCCGACATTATTATGTGTAGGGACATAGGTTCAAGCCCTGCTCCCCGCCTGCATGGGGAATACCTCACAAGCAGTAAAGCACATCTGTAGATGTCTATGTTTCTCCCCTCCACCATTTCTCTCTGTCCCATCAAATAAAATAGAAAGGAAAAAATGGCTACCAGAAGCAGTGGATTCATAGTTCATGCACTGAGCCTCAATGATAGCCCTGCTGGCAAAAAAAAAAAAGCCAGGGAATTCTGGGCTAACGTGAGGGTGTTTCTTCCCAGGCACATGCTCTCTGGGTTGGAGAGAACTCGACCAGAGCCAACCTGGGCTGCTGCTTACTCAGTGACACGGAGAGAGACCAGGAGACCAGGAACTCGTGGAGGAGCGGGAATGCAATGTGTCTTTATTGATCAGAGACAAAGCTTTTATATATTTAGAACCGGAAGTGGCAAGTCAGAAAAGGAAATGGCTAGAAAAGAGGATGGAGAAAAAGAAAGAGCGGGAAGGTAGAAAGCTTCCATAGCAATGGTTGCTAGGGTTTTAACTGGCGGGCAGGGTAGAAAGAAGAGATCAGGCAAAACAATGATTATGTAAATAGGTCATGTGTCAGCAATGGAGGATGGAGCAGGGGGGCTGCCCAACAAGGGAAGAGGCGCATGTGGAGAAGCAACTTCCCCAGAGCCACACAAAGGGTAATTCTGGACCTTGTCTCAGTTCAGTGCTCTGGCCACTATCCCACACTCTTTTTTTTCTTAATTTTATTAGTGATTTATTTTTGATTTACAAAATTATGAGATAATATGGGTGTAATTCCACACCATTCCCACCACCAAAATTTTGTGTCACCATTCCCTCCATTGGAAACTACAGCAGTTCTCCCAAGGTTACAGATGTAGGTTGCTATTATTCCTAGAGCTATCTATCTCTAGTTATATATAGTTGGCAATTTTTCTTATGGTCCTGCCTCTATTCCTTTCTTTTCTTTTTTTTTAAGCTTAATTTATTTATAAAATAAAAAATAGAGGGGGTCAGACTGTAGCACAGCAGGTTAAGTGCACATGGTGTAAACTTGGCATTAAGGATCCTAGTTCGAGCCCTGGCTCCCCACCTGCAGGGGGTCGCTTCACAAGCAGTGTAGCAAGTGTGCAGGCGTCTGTCTATCTTTCTCTCCCCCTCTCTGTCTTCCCCTCCTCTCTCCATTTCTCTCTGTTCTATCCAACAACATCGACAGCAATGGCAATAATAATAACCACAATAATGATAAAAACATGGGAGGCGGAGCTACGAGCAGCAGATCGCTTTCTCTCCTCTCCTCTCCTCTCCCGGATCAACTAGGAATACCAAAGGAGACCACCCGGACCGAAACAAGACAGGACTAGAATGACCACAGAAACCCAGTAAATCACCCGTGAGTACAAACACGCGTGGTGGTGACAGAGAGGAGAGAGGGGCCTAAGGAGAGATTAAGTGACTGCTAACAGTTCGACAGTTTGTCAGTGGAGACACCACCTCCAGTCTGCTCCACCAACAAGGGGACAGCTGAAGGGAGGAAAGGACTCCCCAGAGACTCACCAAGTACAACTCTGAGTCTCCATTGCTACTACCCTCAGAATCTGGAGCAGCAACAGGGAGGGACACCAGGGCACAGAGATCTAACGGGGAAACTCAGGAGAAGACCTATACCTCGGTGGCATAGCTGAAGGGCTGTGAAAGTCTCTTTGCATAACCACTGGATTATCTCTGCCACACCCTGCTTTATCTCTTGGTCAGGAGTCATTGATTAAGCCAAGAAGCCTATTGATAGTTTAAAAGCCCTCAGGCTACCATAGCCTACAGGGGAAAAAAAAAGGCTTTTACACCACTGAACTCCAACTCAGGGATTGAAAAAACTGTTAACTTATATAAAATGGTTAAAACAACAAGAAAAAATATTGGAGACTCGAACCAGGACAAGAGTCCAGCTAAAAGTCCTCCAGAGGGCGAAGCACAAAACAACGAGTTCAACATCCAAACATTAGCTAAGGAAATAATAACAGGAGTGAGTAAAGAATTTGAAAAAATTGTAATCAGAACTGCAGGAACAACAAATGAGAATATGGAAGAAAATTCTAATAATCTCATGGTTATTAATGAGCTGAAAGCTGAAATTGCTGAGCTAAGAAGGCAACTAGCTGAACAAGCTAAAACAGTATCAGAGCAGGACAACAAAATAGATGAACTCCAGAAAGCAGTAGAGGGCAGAGAGAATAGAATCAATGAGGCTGAAGACAGAATTAGCAAGATTGAGGATGAATTAGAGACAACTAAAGAAGAAGTAAGAGATCTCAAAAAGAGATTAAGAGATGCTGAAAACAACAACAGAGTCCTATGGGATGACTTCAAAAGAAACAATATACGCATTATTGGCTTACCAGAGGAAGAAAGAGAAGGGGAGGAAGAAAGCATTCTCCAGGCCATAATAGCTGAAAATTTCTCTAGTCTAGACAACACCAAAGACATAAAGATTCAAGAAGCCCAGAGGGTCCCAAACAGAATTAACCCAGACCTAAAGACACCAAGACATGTCATACTTAGATTGGAAAGGAATAAGGATAAAGAAAGGATCCTCAAGGCTGCAAGAGAAAAACAAAGAGTAACCTACAAAGGAAAACCCATAAGATTAGCAGCAGACTTCTCCATACAAACACTACAGGCCAGAAGAGAATGGCAAGATATCTATCGAGTGCTCAATGAGAAAGGCTTTCAGCCAAGAATACTATATCCTGCTAGATTGTCATTCAGACTAGATGAAAGCATCAAAACCTTCTCAGACAAGCAACAGTTGAAGGAAGCAACCATCACCAAGCCTGCCCTGAAAGAAGTTCTGAAAGGTCTCCTATAAACAACCAGACCACCACAAATAGGACATATATCAAAACACTCTAAAACTCTACAAGAATGGCGTTAAAATATCTTCAATCTTTGATATCAATAAATGTGAATGGCCTGAATTTACCTATTAAAAGACACAGAGTAGGAAGATGGATCAGAAAACACAACCCAACAATATGTTGTCTACAGGAAACTCACCTAACGCAACAAGACAAACACAGACTTAAAGTGAAAGGATGGAAAACTATCATTCAAGCCAATGGCCCACAGAAAAGGGCAGGAACAGCTATTCTCATATCTGACATGATAGACTTTAAAATAGATAAGATTTAAAAAGATAGGAATGGACACTACTTAATGCTCAGAGGATCAGTCAATCAAGAGGACTTAACAATTATTAATATCTATGCACCCAATGAGAAGCCATCTAAATACATCAAACTTCTACTGAAAGAGCTACAGCAATATATTAACAGTAACACAATCATAGTAGGGGACTTCAACACCCCACTATCTCAACTTGACAGATCATCCAGGAAGAAAATCAGTAAAGACATAAGGGAGCTAAATGAAGAGATAGATAAACTAGAACTATTGGACATTTTCAGAGTCATTCATCCCAAGAAACTGGAATACACATTTTACTCAAATCCACATGGATCATTCTCAAGGATAGACCATATGTTAGGCCACAAAGACAGCATCAGCCTATTCAAGAGCACTGAAATCATCCCAAGCATCTTCTCAGACCACAGTGGAATTAAACTAACACTTAACAATCAACAAAAGATTAGTAACAGTGCCAAAATGTGGAAGCTCAACAGTACACTTCTTAACAACTTCTGGGTCAAAGAGGAAATGAAGGAAGAAATCAAAATGTTTCGAGAGTTCAATGAAAATGAAGACACAAGCTATCAAAATATTTGGGACACAGCTAAAGCAGTCCTAAGAGGGAAGTTCATAGCTATACAAGCACACATTAGGAAACAAGAAAAGGCACAAATAAACAGCCTGATTGCACATCTTAAAGACCTAGAAGAAGAACAACAAAGGAACCCTAAAGAACCAGAAGGACAGAAATTACTAAAGTTAGGGCAGAAATAAATAACATTGAGAATAGGAAAACCATACAAAAGATCAATGAAAGTAAATGTTGGTTCTTCGAAAGAGTAAACAAAATCGACAAACCTTTAGCCAGACTCACAAAACAAAAAAGGGAGAAGACCCAAATAAATCGGATAGTTAATGAAAGAGGAGATATCACAACAGACACTGCAGAAATTCAACATATCATGCGAGGCTTCTATGAACAACTATATGCCACCAAGTTAGAGAACCTGGAAGAAATGAATGATTTCCTAGATACCTACCAACTTCCAAAACTAAGTAAAGAGGAAGTGGATAACATGAACAGGCCCATCACAGCTAATGAAATTGAAACAGTTATCAAAAATCTTCCCAAAAATAAAAGTCCTGGACCAGATGGTTTTACAAATGAATTCTACAAAACTTTCAAAGAAGAACTAATACCTCTACTTTTAAAAGTCTTCCAGAAGATTGAAGACACTGGAATACTCCCTGCCAGCTTCTATGAAGCCAACATCACCCTGATACCAAAAGCAGACAGGGACACAACCAAAAAAGAAAACTACAGACCAATATCTCTGATGAACATAGATGCGAAAATATTGAACAAAATTCTAGCCAACCGGATACAGCAGTATATCAAAAAGATTGTTCATCATGACCAAGTGGGGTTTATCCCAGGCATGCAAGGTTGGTTTAATATACGTAAATCAATCAATGTGATCCACCACATCAACAAAAGCAAGACCAAAAACCACATGGTCATATCAATAGATGCAGAGAAAGCCTTTGACAAAATACAACATCCCTTTATGATCAAAACACTACAAAAAATAGGAATAGATGGAAAATTCCTGAAGATAGTGGAGTCTATATATAGCAAACCTACAGCCAACATCATACTCAATGGTGAAAAACTGGAAGCATTTCCCCTCAGATCAGGTACTAGACAGGGCTGCCCACTATCACCATTACTATTCAACATAGTGTTGGAAGTTCTTGCCATAGCAATCAGGCAGGAGCAAGGAATTAAAGGAATACAGATTGGAAGAGAAGAAGTCAAACTCTCCTTATTTGCAGATGACATGATAGTATACATGGAAAAACCTAAGGAATCTAGCAAGAAGCTTTTGGAAATCATCAGGCAATACAGTAATGTGTCAGGCTATAAAATTAACATTCAAAAGTCAGTGGCATTCCTCTATGCAAACACTAAGTTAGAAGAAATTGAAATTCAGAAATCAGTTCCTTTTTCTATAGCAACAAAAACAATAAAATATCTAGGAATAAACCTAACCAAAGAAGTGAAAGACTTGTATACTGAAAATTATGAGTCACTACTCAAAGAAATTGAAAAAGACACAAAGAAGTGGAAAGATATTCCATGCTCATGGGTTGGAAGAATTAACATCATCAAAATGAATATATTACCCAGAGCCATCTACAAATTTAATGCTATCCCCATCAAGATCCCAAGCACATTTTTTAGGAGAATAGAAAAAATGCTATAAATGTTTATCTGGAACCAGAAAAGACCTAGAATTGCCAAAACAATCTTGAGAAAAAAGAACAGAACCGGAGGCATCACACTGCCAGATCTCAAACTATATTATAGGGCCATTGTCATCAAAACTGCTTGGTACTGGAACATGAACAGACACACTGACCAGTGGAATAGAATTGAGAGCCCGGAAATGAGGCCCCACACTTATGGACATCTAATCTTTGACAAAGGGGCCCAGACTATTACATGGGGAAAGCAGAGTCTCTTCAACAAATGGTGTTAGAAACAATGGGTTGAAACATGCAGAAGAATGAAGCTGAATCACTGTATTTCACCAAATACAAAAGTAAATTCCAAGTGGATCAAGGACTTGGATGTTAGACCAGAAACTATCAGATACTTAGAGGAAAATATTGGAAGAACTTTTTTCCGTATAAATTTTAAAGACATTTTCAATGAAACGAATCCAATTACAAGGAAGACTAAGGCAAGTATAAACCTATGGGACTACATCAAATTAAAAAGCTTCTTCACAGCAAAAGAAACCACTACCCAAATCAAGAGACCCCTCACAGAATGGGAGAAGATCTTTACATGCCATACATCAGATAAGAATTTAATAACCAACATATATAAAGAGCTTACCAGACTCAACAACAAGACAACAAATAACCCCATCCAAAAATGGGGGGAGGAATTGGACAGAATATTTACCACAGAAGAGATCCAAAAGGCCGAGAAACACATGAAAAAATGCTCCAAGTCTCTGATTGTCAGAGAAATGCAAATCAAGACAACAATGAGATATCACTTCACTCCTGTGAGAATGTCACACATCAGAAAAGGTAACAGCAGCAAATGCTGGAGAGGATGTGGGGTCAAAGGAACCCTCCTGCACTGCTGGTGGGAATGTCAATTGGTCCAACCTCTGTGGAGAACAGTCTGGAGAACTCTCAGAAGGCTAGAAATGGACCTACCCTATGACCCTGCAATTCCCCTCCTGGGGATATATCCTAAGGAACCCAACACATCCATCCAAAAAGATCTGTGTACACATATGTTCTTGGCAGCACAATTTGTAATAGCCAAAACCTGGAAGCAACCCAGGTGTCCAACAACAGATGAGTGGCTGAGCAAGTTGTGGTATATATACACAATGGAATACTACTCAGCTGTAAAAAATGGTGACTTCACCGTTTTCAGCCGATCTTGGATGAACCTTGAAAAAATCATGTTGAGTGAAATAAGTCAGAAACAGAAGGATGAATATGGGATGATCTCACTCTCAGGCCGAAGTTGAAAAACAAGATTAGAAAAGAAAACACAAGTCGAACCTGAAATGGAATTGGAGTATTACACCAAAGTAAAAGACTCTGTGGGGTGGGTGGGGAGAATACAGGTCCATGAAAAATGATGAATGAAATAGTGGGGGTTGTATTGCTAAATGGGAATCTGGGGAATGTTATGCATGTAAAAAAAAAAAAAAGAAGAAGTAGAAACGCAAAGCAGAAATTGACTGAGTTTGGAGTATGGCACCAAAGTAAGAAAGCAGAAGTATACTAGAGTTTGCAGTGAGTACCTCCCTAATACTTCCTCTCCACTTTTCCAAGCTTTGGGTCCATGATTGCTCAACAATTTGTTTGGCTTTGTATGTTAACTCTCTTTTCAGTCACCAGGTTCCAGGTGTCATCAGGATGCCGGCCAGACTTCCCTGGATTGAAGACAACACCAATGTGTCCTGGAGCTCAGCTTCCCCAGAGACCCATCCTACTAGGGAAAGAGAGAGGCAGACTGGGAGTATGGACCGACCAGTCAACGCCCATGTTCAGCGAGGAAGCAATTACAGAAGCCAGACCTTCTACCTTCTGCAACCCTCAATGACCCTGGGTCCATGCTCCCAGAGGGATAGAGAATGGGAAAGCTATCGGGGGAGGGGGTGGGATATGGAGATTGGGCGGTGGGAATTGTGTGGAGTTGTACCCCTCCTACCCTATGGTTTTGTTAATTAATCCTTTCTTAAATAAAAAAAAAATAAGTAAATAAAATAAAAAAAAAATGATAAAAACAATAAGGGCAACAAAAAGGAAAATAAGGGAGCTGGGTGGTAATGCAGCGGCTTAAGTGCATGTGGCGCAAAGCACAAGGACTGGCATGAGGATCCTGGTTTGAGCCCCTGGCTCCCCACCTGCAGGGGAGTCGCTTCACAGGCGGTAAAGCAGGTCTGCAGGTGTCTTTCTCTCCCCCTCTTTGTCTTCCCCTCCTCTCTACATTTCTTTCTGTCCTATCCAACAATGACGATAAACGAGGGCAACAAAAGGGGGGAAAATAAATAGAAAAGAAGTCTAAAAAAATTTTTAAAAAGAAAATATTGGCAAAACCATATAATAAGAGGGCTGAGTTTCCATACATTTCCCACCATCAGAGTTCCATATCCCATTCCCTCCATTGGAAGCTTTCCTATTCTTTATGTCTCTGGGAGCAATAGACCCAGGGTCATTATGGGGTGCAAAAGGTGGGAGGTCTGGCTTCTGTAATTGCTTCTTTATGGACATGGGCATTGACAGGTTGAGCCATACACCCACCTTGTACCCATCTTTCCCTATTGGGTCAGGGCTCTGAAGAGGTGGGGTTCCAGGGTGAGGTCATCTGATCGGGCGAGTCAGATTGACTTCATGGTAGTATCTGCAACTTGATGTTTGGAACGTGTGTTCCTTTGCTTCCTCCTTTCTTATGGGACTTGGTTCAGTAGTTCTTGTAAGGTGGGGTGGATTGTGGCATATTCCTTTAGTTCTTGAATATTTGAGAAAACCTTTATTTCTTCCTCATATTTGAAGGATAATTTTGCAGGATACAATATCCATGGCTGAAATGCCTTCTCCTTTAGAACTTTGAATATGTCCACTCTCTCCTTGCCTCGAGTTTGAGAAATCTGATGAGTTTGAGAAGAGAAATTTGATGAGAGACTTATAGCTCTGCCTTTGTATGTAACTTCTTTCCTTTCCTAGCAGCCAGCAAAAAATTTCCCTGTTGAATTTTGATAGTTTTACAATAATGTGCCTTGGTGTTGGTCTTTTGTATTTATAAATCTGGGTGATTGTTCTGCCTCTTGAATGAGAATGTTCTGAGGGTTTCCCAAGTAAGGGAAGTTCTCAGTTAAAATTGCTCTGAAAATGGACTCTGGGCCTTTGGCCTTGTCCTCCTGCTCAGATATACCTGTCACTCTTATATTCGATCTTTTGATGGAGTCTGCAATTTCACAGAGAATAGTTCTTTCTGAACTATTCCTCTCCCTCATCTTTGAATTGAAAGAGTGGGCTGGCCGTATCTTCTAGATTGGAGGTTATTTCTTCTGAATGTGTGAGTCTACTTGCTAAGCCTTCTGCCTGGGCATGGACTGCAGTTAGAGTGTCCCTTGCTCCATGGAGTTCTGACTGAAGTTCTCCTTTCAGGATTTGAAGACTCTTAGTGAACTCTGTTATAAGTTCCTCTCTTGTATTTTAATTCCATAGTAACATGCTCTTTTAATTTTTGCTTAAATTCTTGGAGAGTCCTCATAATGAGCTCTGTGTATGCTCAGAGAGTCTGTCTAAATCTGCAATTCCTTGGATTGCCTCTGTTGCATTTCTGTCTGGCTGATACAGCATAGTTCACTGTTTAGTTCTGTTCCTCTGCACATTTTTTTGTGCTGGTTATTGATGGCCAGCGAGTGGTGCTGTTGTGATCTCTAGTTTCTCTTGTTTGTGTGATCTGTGGTCATGGGGTGGTGGCGGGGTTGTTGCTTTAGGCTGTCTTGTGTCCTGTTTTATGCCACAAATGCCCTGTTTTATATTGTCCTTGCCTTAAATTCAGAAGGCTAAAGCCCCCCTGAGTCGAAAACTGAGACGTTTTAAGTCCCTGTCTCTTTTCTTCCGGCACTAGGAACAATGTTACTTGCTTACTGTACTTAACGTGAAATCGTCAAAATGGTGCAGCTCAGCACCGAGGCTGCCTAGAGCTCTGATTTAACTTTGCTGTTCTTCAACCCACGTCCCTTTTCACTCCAACCACATGCAAGCACCCACTTGAGGCTGCAGAACTCTCAGCTGTAGTTTATTACTTCAGTTGGGTCTCTTGTTGTATTTATTTGTTGTTTTGGGAGGAGAGGTGATTTGATCCCAGTTATTCCATGGTCACGCCCCACACTCCTTCCCTGTTGCCACTTTGCTCCTTCTTCACTGGTATCCTCACTTTTTTTTTTGTTGGTTTGTTGGTTGATTTTAAGATTGACTTCTTAATCAGAGAGAGAACCAGAGTACCCTGTGATGCTGGGGGTTGAACTTGGGACATCATGCATGTGGGGTGCTTGAGCCACTGAGCCAATTCCTAGGCTACTTAAAAAATTTTTTTTAAAGTTTTATTTGTCCTCATTTTAGTTTTAATATAGGGTCTGTCATAACCTTTATCTCCAGCAGTCTCCTGCAAGACATAACCTAGTGATAGAAAGGATCTAGTTTGTCAATTATAGGATGACTATAAAAGCAGTGACCACCTGGAGGGTTGATCTTGGTCATTTTTCTTTTCAACAGCCCCTCTCAATTGTCACACCCCTCCCCAATCCTCAGATAAGGAATAGAATGTCAGGTTGGGTAAGGACTAAGATAATGCATCTGTTAAGTGACTAGGCCCCCAGTCACGCCCAGCACTTCCCAGCGTGTTGTACCATTATTATTATTTTTTTTAACATTTTGGGGGATTGGTTTGAGTATAGGATTCTTTTTAAATCCTCAGACACTTTCTAAAATTGTATTAGGTGATATTTATTTTTATTTATTTATTTATTTTTAAATAATTCATTTCTTTATTGGGGAATTAATGTTTTACATTCAACAGTAAATACAGTAGTTTGTACATGCATAATATTCACCAGATTCCCATTTAACAATACAACCCCCACTGTGTCATTCATCATCTTTCATGGACCTGTATTCTCCCCACCCACCCCAGAGTCTTTTACTTTGGTGTAATACTCCAATTCCATTTCAGGTTCGACTTGTGTTTTCTTTTCTAATCTTGTTTTTCAACTTCTGCCTGAGAGTGAGATCATCCCATATTCATCCTTTCTGACTTATTTCACTCAACATGATTTTTTCAAGGTCCATCCAAGATCGGCTGAAAACGGTGAAGTCACCATTTTTTACAGCTGAGTAGTATTCCATTGTGTATATATACCACAACTTGCTCAGCCACTCATCTGTTGTTGGACACCTGGGTTGCTTCCAGGTTTTGGCTATTACAAATTGTGCTGCCAAGAACATATGTGTACACAGATCTTTTTGGATGGATGTGTTGGGTTCCTTAGGATATATCCCCAGGAGGGGAATTGCAGGGTCATAGGGTAGGTCCATTTCTAGCCTTCTGAGAGTTCTCCAGACTGTTCTCCACAGAGGTTGGACCAATTGACATTCCCACCAGCAGTGCAGGAGGGTTCCTTTGACCCCACACCCTCTCCAGCATTTGCTGCTGTTACCTTTTCTGATGTGTGACATTCTCACAGGAGTGAAGTGATATCTCATTGTTGTCTTGATTTGCATTTCTCTGACAATCAGAGACTTGGAGCATTTTTTCATGTGTTTCTCGGCCTTTTGGATCTCTTCTGTGGTGAATATTCTGTCTAAGTCCTCCCCCCATTTTTGGATGGGGTTATTTGTTGTCTTATGTTGTACCATTCTTGTGAGTTTCTTCTAGGCTGCACATTAGAATCACCGAGGAAGATTTTATCTTTATTCTTTTCCAAGCCTTTTTTTGTTTTGCTTTGTTATTAGTAGACTGTAAGATTACAGGGTATAGTTCCACACTATACTCACCACCAAAGTTCTGTGCCCTTACTTTCTCAACAATAGCCACCATAGTTCTTACAAAGTCTTAGGAACAATTTACTTCCGGGTTTTTGTTATTTATTTTTTTCAAGTTCATGTGTTTCCATTCTAGATTCCACATATGAGTGAAATAGTCTGGTCTTTGACCTCTTTGTTAACATAGGGGTGCATGTGTCCCTTCAAATTAGTGTTTGCATGTCCTCTGCATAAATGCTAGGTGGTATTGCTGGATCATAAAGTATTTACATTTTATTTGTGTAAGGACTCTCCATATAGTCTTCACCTAGGAAACTTTTTCCCTTCTATTTTGATTAGATAGGACAAAGAGAAATTGGGGTGTGTGTGTGGTGGGGGAAGTGTGGAGGAATAGAGAGCCAGAGGACGAGACATGCCTACAAACCTGCTTCACCGCTTGTGAAGCAGACTCCCTGCAGGTGGGGACTGGGGGCTCAAACCCAGGTCCTTGCACATGGTAATGTGTGTACTTAACTGGTTGCACCACTGTCTGGACCCCATCTTGGAAACTTTTAAAACTACTAATACTTGGGCTATGTTCCAACAGTTCTGACTCAGGCCGTCTTATCCTCTCCGCCCAAAATGTGACCCATGCAAACGTGTTCACTAACATAATATGGGAGTTGTTTTTATTTTATTTTATTTTTCTCTCTGGTCCCCTCTAGGCCCAATGAGGGAGATTGCAATTTACCAGGCTCCCCAAGTGGTTGGAGTGCACCTCACAATGTGAGAAGCCCTGGCCAGGTTCCCAGCTGCTCTGGTATTTAGTCAGAGTTGACAAACTCTGGTCCTGTCAATATAGGATGTTGTACTTCCCCTCCAGGAAACACTTCATTCTTTTGCTCTCAGCTGAATGGGAAAGAAATGATGGATTTTCCTTTTCAAGAATAGTTTTTTTTGTTATTAATAGCATGTTGCAAGATTGTAAGATTACTATGTATGTAAAACACTTTCGTGTTGCTCTTTACTATATGTGGAAAGAGAATTAGCATATTTGCCTTGAGACAACTTCACAATCAAATATTCATCAATTAATCCTGAAGAACATGCTAAAAGTGGACCAGGAGATGGTGCAGTGATAAAGCTTTGAACTCTTAAGCATGAGGTCCCGAGTTCGATCCCCGGCAGCACATGTGCCAGAGTGATGTCTGATTCTTTCTCTCTCCTCCTATCTTTCTCAGAAATAAATAAAATCTTTTAAAAAAAAAAGTGTTAAAAAACGACTTGCCCTTTTTTATATTAATTTTATCAGTAAAATTATCTAAACGACAAAAAAAACCTTTTTCTTTTTCTTTTCTTTTTTTCTTTTTTTGTGCCTCAAGGCTTATTGCTGGGGCTCCGTGCCTGCACTACGAATCCACTGCTCCTGGAGGCCATTTTTCTCCTTTTATTGCTCTTGTTGTCTATTGTTGTTGTGGTTATTACTGTTGTTGTTGTCATTGTTGGATAGGACAGAGAGAAATGGAGAGAGGAGACGGGGGTCGGGGGGAGAGAAAGACACCTGCAGACCTGCTTCACCACTTCACCACCCGGCCCCAAAACCTTTTTTTTTTTTTTTTGCCTATTTCAGCCCAGCACTAACCAGAAAAGTCTAATAACCTAACATTTCCCAAAATAGTATGTTTCTATTTTTGTTATTGCCCTAGAGCAATCTTTCTAATTGGGGGTGTGGGGCTGATTGATTCCCCTCCCCCCCAGAAATTTCAGTGTCTGGAGATATTAATGGAGTTTACTGTTATACAGTGGGTAGAGGCCAAGAACACTCATATACATCCTGAGCAGGGTATAGATAGCTCTATTAGAGTACCAGCTTGCATGCCTGAAGCCCCAGAGTCTTCTGGTTCAGTCCCAATACCACTTTATCCAGAGCTGAGCAGTTCTTTGGTCCTCTCTCTCCTCGACCCTTCCTCTTTCATAATGAGTACCAATTGATTTTTTTTTAAAGATTTTATTTATTTATTTATTTATTTATTTATTTATTTATTTATTTATTTATGAGAACGATAGGGGAGAGAGAGAAAGAACCAGACATCACTCTGGTACATGTGCTGCCAGGGATTGAACTCAGGACCTCATGCTTGAGAGTCTAGTGCCTTAGCCACTGCGCCACCTCCTGGACCACACCAATTAATTTTTAAAAAAATCTTACAGGACTGGCAGAGCTCTTGTGGATAGGGTGCTGCGTGACCCAGCTGTGACCCGACCACACTGCATTGAAGGAAACTCGGTGCTGTGCTTTTCTTCTTTTTCTTCCTCTCTGTTTCACTCTTTATATCTGGGAGGGAGGGGATATCAAATTAAAAAATGTTAGGGACATTTTTTAATTTAAGAAGGACAGAGGAGATAGCATAATGGTTATGCAAAGAGACTCTCATGCCTAAGGCTTCAAAGTCCCAGGTTCAATCCCCCATACCACCATAAGCCAGAGCTGAGCAGTGCTCTGGTAAAAATAAATAAGTAAGTAAGTAAGTAAATAATCCTACAATATAGACGACAGATACTCTGGCATCACAGGAAAAGTTTCTCTGGTACCACATTGATAAACCTTTACGTAGAAGAAGAAAGCAGAGGGAGACGTCAGATAGGACATTAGTGCATCAAAATCTAAGAATGCTTGAGAAAGCAAAGGGGCTTGTAACAGGATTCTTCATCCTTGGTATATGACAGAAGTGAGCCAGTTCTGTTCCTGGGAGCTGGTTTCCTGTCTTCCAGAAGTAGAGGGACATGGAAGATTCATTTGCTATCCTCAAGGAAATTGGATAATGAATTTATCCTTAGGATTTTTGTCACTGTCAGGCTTTTTATACACTTCAGGCATTTGTTGTCAGAGGCTTTGGTTTTAAAACCCGTGTGCTACTTTTTTGTCTTCTCTGGGGCCCAGAAACAGGGGCTGTGATCTGGGCAGTGAGCCATTGCCTGCACAACAGCTTTGGAGGTGCTGCCACAAAAGGGGGCAGGCTGTACCCCAGGCCAGTGCTATTTTTACTCTGGGTTCTCATGACGGCAGAACTGTAGAGCCCTTCAGGGTTACCAGTTGCTCTGCTGTTGCCCATAGAGCCAGCACCTCAGGGGACTCTTGCTGTTAATGGCATAGGAGTGAGGGACTGGGTTACGAGCCAGCAGAAGAAAGTCATGTTGTAATTGCATTAACAATAATGGCAGTAAATGGAACACGTCCTGCAGACTGGGCCCTGCTCTGAGTTGACAGGTATTCGGGAGAGATGACATAGGGTCAGAAGGAGGGACATTGGGTCCACACATTGGCTCCTTGTCTTCTAACACTGCCACTTGCTAGTTTGGGACCTGGGTCTTGTGATTTACCTCACTGTGCCTATTTTTCCCCCTGTGTTGTGAGAATAAAATGAGTTATGTGCATTAAATGGTGTAGGCAACACTGAGCTAGAAATAAGGGCCATAATCAGAGTATTCATTACAACAGAAAGCAGATCAATGCTTAGTTGTGTGGGCAAGAGGGAGGGGAAGATGAAGGAACATGAGAAAATGTTGGAAGGTGATAGATGTTCATTGTCTTGATTGTGTTAATAAATTCACAGTGTATACATATGTCAAAACTTATCTAGTCGTTTAAATTGTGAGTTTATCACATGCCAATTATAACTAAATAAGGTTATTTAAAAACAAGTAAGAACCAGATAACCTCTAGCTATTATCTTGTTGCAGTCTAAGCCCTGGACTTTAGAAATGAGTAAACTCCTAGAGAAGAGCAGTGGCTTATCTGATTACACAGCAGACTTAGCATTAGGGTCAGGTCTAAACCTGGGATTTATAACTCTGAGACTCACACTTCTTTTTTTTTTTTTTTTTGTAAATGTAAAATATGTATTTACTTATTCCCTTTTGTTGCCCTTGTTGTCTTATTGTTGTAGTTATTATTATTGTTGGGTAGGGCAGAGAGAAATGGAGAGCGGAGGGGAAGACAGAGAGGAGGAGAGAAAGATAAACACCTGCAGACCTGCTTCACCGCCTATGAAGGGACTCCTCTGTAGGTGGGGAGCCAGGGGCTTGAACTGGGATCCTTCCACTTTGCGCCCCGTGTGCTTAACCTGCTGCGCTACCGCCCGACTCCCCATACTTTACTTCTTAGCTTGTTGGGTGTATAGGTGACTTGGCTCTGTCCCAGGAGGTCCTGGATTGGCCTAAGCTTTGTGATGGTGGGAGGCAGTCTGTGTGATCCAAACAGGGCTGCTGTGGCAGGCGGAAGGAGGGCAGCTCTACTGTGTAGGCTGGGAAGCCACTTGCGGTCATCAGTGAGCCTCAAAGTTGGAGGTTGAGAGGTTGGTCTGCCTGGGGCATTTGAATCCATTCAGGGTGTGCAGCTCCCGAGGCCAGACTTGGACTACCATTTTTGGTTCTGGTGAGTAAGGCAGGGGCAGGACCTATAGGGATGGGTCTAGAAAGAGAGGCGGACCAAGGCACAGATTGGAGGCAGTGGCTGTGTTCCTCTTCTTGGGAACTGATGGCCTCTCGATGAGTGAAGAACAACTGGGACTAATGAGAAAGGCCTTAGCATAATAGGGTTCTGAGGAGTACAGCACTCCAGGTGGGAGGTTGTGCAGGAGAAGAGGGAGAACGGGTGCTAAGGATGGTGGTGTGATTCCTCATGCCTTAGTGGGATGATGGCACCAAGATGGCTGTGGACAGACAGAAGTAGAGGAACCAAGGTGTGAGATGCTGACTGTCAGCCTAGAGCGAGGTCCACTGTCTGGGTTGCCACATGGTAGCTGCAGTGGTCAGGATATTGCACCAGGTGACTCCACTCTTCTTCCCCAGGTTGAACCGGCCTCTGACCCTCTCAGAAAAGATCGTGTATGGACATTTGGATGACCCCGCCAACCAGGAGATTGAGCGGGGCAAGACATACCTGCGGCTGCGGCCAGACCGTGTGGCCATGCAGGATGCCACAGCCCAGATGGCCATGCTGCAGTTCATCAGCAGTGGGCTGCCTAAGGTGGCTGTGCCTTCCACTATCCACTGTGACCATCTGATTGAGGCCCAGGTTGGGGGTGAGAAGGACCTGCGCCGGGCCAAGGTGAGCTGGAGGACTTGACTTGGATCATGGCCTCCAAATTCTAGTGGGTACTTTGACTTAGTCTTGCCAGCTGTTATTGTTGTTATTCTCTACCCCAAGCCCTCCATTCTGAAAAGATCACTTGCTGTTTAGGAAGATGTTAGAGAACACACAAAAAGCCTAGAGAAAATAAAAATCAGGGTTGGGTGGCGGTGAACGTGGTTGAATGCACATGATACCATGGGAAAGGACCCAGGTTCAAACCCCTGGCCCCCGCCTGTGGAGGGAAGCTTCACAAGTGGTGAAACCATGCTGCAGGTCCTTCTCTCTCTCCCTTTCAACCTTTCCTTTTCCCTCTTAAGTTCTTTACGTCTCTATCCAATAAATGAGCAAAGCACTTAATTTTTTAAAACTTTTAAAAAGTATTCATTTATTCCCTTTTGTTGCCCGTGTTTTATTGTTGTAGTTATTGTTGTTGTTATTGATGTCGTCACTGTTGGATAGGACAGAGAGAAATGGAGAGAGGAGGGGAAGAGATGGGGAGAGAAAGAAACCCGCAGAAATGCTTCACCACCTGTGAAGTGACTCCCCTGCAGGTGGGGAGCCGGGGACTTGAACCAGGATCCTTATGCCACTCCTTGTGCTTTGTGCCACATGCACTTAATCCTCTGCACTACCGCCCTATTACTTAATTTTTAAAATATTTTCTTTTAAAAATATTTTTATTTATTTATTATTGGATAGAGACAGAAATTGAGAGGGGGGAAGAGATAGAGAGGGAGTGATGGGGGCCAGGCGGTAGTGCAGCAGGTTAAGCGCATATAGTGTGAAGCGCAAGGACCAAGGGCCGGGGTAAGGATCCCAGTTTGAGCCCCGGCTCCCCACCTGCAGGGGGTCGCTTCACAAGCAGTAAAGTATGTTTGTAGGTATCTATCTTTCTCTCCCTATCTCTGTCTTCCCCTCCTCTCTCCATTTCACTCTGTCCTATTCAGCAACAACAGCAATGGCAACAATAAAAATAGCAACAACAAGTGCAACAAAAGTGGGAAAATGGCCTCCAGGAGTAGTGGATTCATAGTGCAGGCACTGAGCCCCAGCAATAAACCTGGAGGCAAAGAGAGAGACAGAGACAGAGAGACACCTGCAGCCCTGCTTCGCCACTTGTGAAGCTTTCTCCCTGCAGGTGGGAACCAGGGGCTTGAACCCTGGTCCTTACACACTGTAGTGTATGTGCGCTTAACCAGATGTGCCACCACCTGGCCTCCAAATAAATTACTTAAAAAAGAAAAGCCTTAGGCGCATGTGGCGCAAAGTGCAAGGACCTGGGTAAGGATCCCAGTTTGAGCCTCTGGCTCCCCACCTGCAGAGGAGTCACTTCACAGGTGGTGAAGCAGGTCTGCAGGTATCATATCTTTCTCTCCCCCTCTCTCTTCCCCTTCTCTCTCCATTTCTCTCTGTCCTATCTAACAACAATGACATCAGTAACAACAACAACAATAAAAAACAAAGGCAACAAAAGGGCAAATAAATATAAAAGAAAAAAATTTAAAATGTCTTCTTTATTTACACTTTATTAATTATTTAAGATATATTTATTTAATGAGAGAGACATACAGAGACCAGAACACTACCCTGGCCAGGATTAGTCTTAGGACCTCAAGTTTGCAAAGCATGCTGAGCCAGTTCTGCTGGCACTATATATCTTATTTTGTTTTATTTTAATTAATTAATTATATTTTTGCCTCCAGGGTTATTGCTGGGGCTTGGTGCCTGCACCATGAATTCACTGCTCTTGAAGGGTATTTTTTTAACCTTTTTGTTGCCCTTGTTTTTGTTTTTTTTAATCATTGTTGTGGTTATTATTGTTATTACTGTCATTGTTGTTGGATAGAACAGAGAGAAGTTGAGAGAGGAAGGGAAGGCAGAGAGGGGGAGAGAAAGATAGACACCTGCAGACCTGCTTATGCCAGTGCCCCAGTCCTTATGCTTTGCACTATGTGCGCTTAACCCACTGCGCTATTGCCCGACCCACTGTATATTTTATTTATGCAGAGCTGGGAAATGAGCTCCTTTGAGTATTGCATCTGTGGGACCACTGAAAATCTGCAGGCCCAGACTTATTTCCTTTCTTGCTTTCTTTCTCTCTTTTAAAAAATACATCTTTAATCTTTTTGAGAGCTAGAGAGAGGAGGGCTGAAGAAATAGCAGGACATTTGCACAACAGACTCTTATACCTGAGGCATCAGAAGTCCCAGGTTCAATCCCTGGCTACTATCATTAGCCAGAGCTGAGCAGTGCTCTGGTCAAAGGGATAAAAAATAGATTTAAAAAAGAAAAAGAGAATTTTTAAAAATGAAAGATGGGAGAGAGAAGACAGGAGGCAGGTGGTCTTGTATCTGGGTACATGCACCTATATGTCTTCACGTGGGAGAAGCAAAGTAGACCCAGCGTGGTGACACCATAGCACTTGTCACCATCCGTGGAGGTTACCTGGCCTTTCATGGTGCTCCCTTGCCATGCTGGGGCTTGAACTCAGGCCTTGCATATAGTAAGCTGTCTTTCAGCCCTTCTGTTGTATTTCATCTAAAATTTTTTTAATTGTATTTATTTATTTGGATAGAGACACAGATCCAGAGGGAAGGGGGAGACAGAGGAAGAGCACCCGCAATAATGCTTCACCACTTGCAAAGCTTCCTGCCTGCAGGTGGGGACTGGGGGCTCGAACCCAGGTCCTTGTGCATCGTAACATGCTCAGCTCACTCAACCAAGTGCAAAACCACCCAGCCCTGTATTTTATTATTTTATTATTTTTGTTTTATTTTTGGTCATCATTGGGGCTCCGCTACTTCAAGGCAGGTTTGAACCTGGGCCATGCCTATGATCAAGAAGTGCACTATGTGAACTGTCTGGCCATTTCTTTCTTTTTTATTTTTATACACATGTGTGACTTCACTGCTCTCAGGCTGCTTTTTCCACTCAGATAGGCAGAGAGAGATACCACAGCACTTGAATTACACTTGGTGCTATGGTACCAGGGCTTGGACCTGGGCAGCATGGGTGGCACGATAGTCATCTTGACTGTCTCTTGCTCCAGCCCCTCGGATGCAGGTTTCAGGTTCTGGCACGTGCCTCTTGCTCTGATAGGACAATTTAATTTTCCTTTTCTGCCAGCATCATCTATGTGTTTACTCACTTTTGTCTGTCACCTCTTTCCCCAATCACCCTGTCAGAGAGGTCAGCAGAGATAGGTGTTGCTGTTTATAAATTTGGGGCAGTGGGGAGTCAGGCGGTAGCGCAGCAGGTTAAGCACATGTGGCCCCAAGTATAAGGACTGGTGTAAGGATCTCGGTTTGAGCCCCCAGCTCCCCACCTGCAGGGAAGTCGCTTCACAGGCAGTGAAGCAGGTCTGCAGGTGTCTATCTTTCTCTCCCCTTCTCTATCTTCCCCTCCTCTATTTCTTCTGTCCTATCCAACAACAATGACATCAGTAACAACAACTATAGCAACAATAAAAAGACAAGGGCAACAAAAGGGAAAATAAATAAAGAAATAAAATTTTTTTTAAATCTTTTAAAAAAATTTTTGAGGCAGTGACGACACAGCAATAGAGTCCCACAACTGCCTGAAAACCTAGTTAAGGCCCAGACTTGAGCCCACTTGAGTGCTCGATCTTATCAATTGGCCTCTGGGGACTTCTTTTTGCTTAGTTTGGGTGGAGAGACTGTGTGCCATGCTGAGGGGTTTTTTCCAGGAGTTTCTTTGCCTTTTATATGAGGACTAACTCCCCCACTCCTCTCCCCAGGCCTGTCTTTATGTGTGCCTACCCTTGGCAACATCAGGTCTCTCCCAGCTCTGGGCTTATACTCTCTACCCCCAGTAGTGGAAGTGGGTATCCCCTCTCAAGGACCATTGGCAAGAGCTGAATGCTGGCACAGCTGCAGCTTGTCTGGGCACAGAGTGGGGACATGCAATTGAAAGCACTTTGAGTTCCTGGGTCACCACTGCTCTGGGAGCCTTTCAGGGACCCCTGGGAAACCATTCAGGGGCAGCTTTCCCATTCCAACCCTTTTCTTCCCCACCCTGGGCCTGTTGTTTTGTGTCCAGGTTGCATAGTGGACCTCCACTGAGAGAGTCCCAGCCTGCCAGCAGGAGGTGGCATTTTAGCAGCAGCTGTGATGGTCGTGTTTACAGAGGCTCCTGTAGGGCTGGGAATAGAGTCTGGTCCCGGCGACAGGGACCCTCCTGTCCAGTAGATAACTTCCTCCCAGCAGAGCTGCCATGCTCAAGGCTTAGATGAACTATATGTACTTCACTGTGCTAGAGGCAGGGATTTCTGTGTGAAACAAGCCACATGGACTTTGCCTTCATGGATCTTGTAGCCCAGTAAGGAGATCTAAGCAAACAGTGACACAAGGGCTGGCAGGTACATCGTAACATCTGGATGGTGTGCCTGCTTTTGTCATATGCATAACCCAGGTTTCGAGTCTAGCCTCATTGCACAGGGGGTTAAGGGAGAAGGGCTGGACACTTTGGTACTGTGGTATCTTTCCCTCTTTCCTCCCCTCCCCTCTTCTCTCTTCTCTTTAAGAAATATTTTTCATTATTCTCCTAAAGATAAATAATCTATGAAAGAAGAGAAACTAGAACACCACTCTACCATACACAATGCCAGGGATAAACTCAGGGACCTTGCTCTTGAGAGTTCAAACATTTTATCCACTGTACCTCCTGCCACCTTCTGTCTTTTCTATTGGGAAGATGCTGGAAAAAAAGGGGCCAGGTGGTGGTGCACTTGGTTAAGTGCACACATTACAGTTTCACAAGGGACTCAGGTTCAAGCCCCTGGTCTCTACCTGCAGGGGGAAAGCTTCATGAGTAATAAAGCAGAAACTGCAGGTGTCTCTCTCTTTTTCCTCTCTACCTCCCCCAACCCTCTCAATTTCTTCCTTTTCTATCCTATAATAATAAAAATGAAAAATACTTAAAAAAATAAAAAAGATGGTGGAAAAAAAACCCAGCTTACAGCATTGATGTCAAGGTGATGACAAAAAATAAAAAGCAATGACATAAATAGGGGACTATAGATTTTTTTATGTTGTGAAGGGCGTGCATAGGACTCTGGTGTGACAGGTAACTAATTAAGCCTCTGAGGGTAAGAGGCACCTCCTGCTTTGAGGATGTAAACCAAGACATGAAATAGATAAGTTGATATTAACTGGAGGAAG